>NC_135153.1:18932139-19240732 GCF_050948215.1 Halictus rubicundus | reverse complement strand
GGAAGAGATTAAAAAGTTAATCGCAGTTCAAGAAGTAGGCATCCATTGAAGTTGATGTTCCACGATTTTCTTAAATTTTTAATAATTTCTATATAAAACGTTACTATAATTGCACATGTATTATATAATATATAATATTTATTCGGCCCTCACTCTAATAATGAGTTTGCCAGAAAACTACAGGACATTGGCATATAATATCATATATTATATAAATGTATATAAATATATACTATTATTATAATTACTTGTAACACATTTTTCTTAGAAAAAGAACATAGCACTACTGCGGCGACTCAAAAAAGTGGCCAGTAGGAAAATTTTAACGCAAGATTTGAAGGAAAAAATAAATGCAGCCTTAAGTGATCCCAGAATTATCGGAACAGGCGTATCTAATGCAAATATTGTATAAAAACGATACAGTAACTATGGCAACACTTATTTACAACGTTCTAATCCGAAGAGAGAACCAGTAAAAACTATTATCTAATAGAATCTTAATTAAATGCAATTCATTCTCAAAGACGCATACTGTTTCCTCTGTACATATTCATATACGCTCTCTGTGCTCACTGATTATAACTATAATACACGTTTCGCTTATTCATGTTCTAAGAGCGTTATACATTCTTCTAAATCCTCTAATCTGTTCTGTAATAATTCAATCGTGTTCGGCGTTCTATTTAACGTTTGCGTTATGGTATCGTGCAAAGCTGACACTTTAGACCTTTTCTCCAAAATATCTTTCATTAAAATTGCATTCTCTTCTTCCATTTTGACTACACGTTCCGCTAGCAGAACACTTTCTTCTTTGATCGCTTGCGCGTCCAATGATCGTAAATGCAAAGCTACATTCCCGGGCGGTCTCCTAAAATAAAAATGTAGTTAATAACAAAGAAAAAAACATGATTTCAAGCTATCAGACATTGATCAACTCACCAAGCATCTTCTTGTAAGGATAAATCTGCGTCGTACAATTTTTGTAGCTTCTCTAGGGATTCCTGTAGATGTCCGTCATTCAATATAAATTCCAAATCCCTGATCATGCCATCATGAAGCTCCTTGACCATAGCCGCATGCAGCTTTTGTGTAACGTTCGGTTTTGATTTCAGTATCGTCAGAATATTGGAGAAGGCGTCCATACTGGAAAAATCATCATTATAATCTTCCAAAAATTCTGATCATTAGACTACCGATTTTATGCATTTATAACGAAAATTACGGAATAGTTATTTTCGACTTTTTAAGAAAATACACATTCTATTCACTTTCTAATTCGTATAATTGGACAATTTTTCTTTTGCATAAAAATCCACGATCTACTGAATATTATTAATTAGTTGAAACGACTGATTCAATACTATTATTCGCTGCTTGGAGGTATATTAACCTCTGCTTCGACATAATGGCCCGTGACGCAATCAGTATTTCCGTTACTCTTATATCAACACTTTGACTATCCATTATGTTCATACGGTTGACGAGCACGAACTCCATACGGTTAAAACAACGCGCGTTTTCTAGCAAAAATAAAATTGTGTAAACTAAATACACTGTTGTACTATCTCATCAAATCTGTATCCTCGCTGAATTTATTTGTTAGTGTTACATATAACAGAGTCCAAATTCAAGTAACTAAATAACAATGTAAAATAAGTACACACTACTGCACCATGAATAACTAGACTTTGGATTTTGCGCATTCATGGCAAAAATGAATACATGAAACGCAAAATATGAAAAACAGAACAATTTAAAACTGCTGTTGTATTAATTCATCCTATTAAAATAATTAAGAAAAGGAATAAACTTCTACTTCAAATCTGTTTGTTGGAATTAAGGTAGAACATTTTTATTGAAATATTTATTACTGTACTATACATAATTAATATTTATTAAAGTGCAAAAAATTTCTCGTGCCAGTCAAAGTGCTCTTGTGATACATTTCAATTTTCCAATGTGCAGTAGGAATTTTTCTTTTAATTAATTATTTAGCATCAAACACTGGTTGTCGTATAATTCGGTATGCTTTCGATAATAAATTTTGTGTCGGTCGATAGTAATTTTTCCAACATTTTAATACAATTTTCTTTCATCTAAAACAGTTTCAAAGATTGTTCGATAGCAGAGTATAAAACGATGGCACAAACGAATTCGCGGAACTGTTTAGTATAAAAGCGACGTTACGTGCCGCATCAACTCGAGCGAAAAACGCTTCTTTTATACCAACACCTGGCCAGATAAAGGTGAACTTCCGTGAACGATCTATACCCTGATCGACCTCTGTGTGTGCGTGCGGTGGCTCTGCTATCGGCAGAATCAAATTTTTTCTTTGTTTACCGCACACAAAGAAGACCTCGCCGCGGTTGAATTGGGAGAACCAGTATCCCGGCAACCCAATCCAGTTTTGTAGTATTATAATAAGCATACAATGGCAAGACGTAATCGCGTTGCACAATTTCCGGAATATATTTTTTCGCGAGTCGTAAGATGATTAATAAAACGCAAACAGTCTCCTTTTCGTAATCGTGAAAGCTCCGGACTGTAGGGAATTTTATTTATTAACGATACAATACCGGATCTTATTACAAGGAAGAGACGCCATTGTTAGGGTATCGAGAAAAAGAATTAGTCCATCGGTTAGGAAACATTGAAAATTATTTAGCGTAAGATATACGCAGTACCGGTAAACATCACAAAACTCATTAATATGGTTCTCATCGGTAATCTGATAATTCCGATCGAAATTTTCAAGTTCAAGTATTAATTATGCATCAGTGTTATATTGCTGCGAAAAAAAATGACATAACTCGAACTAATTGTATCTCGCAGGCAAATCACTTCAAGATCTGTGTACGTTTATTAGAATTTATTCTCAGGAATACATCTGAATTCGTATACAAAGCTAATTCTTGCGAAATAACTGACCGTGAATGATTTTGACATGAATATTATCCTGAAAAAAGATGTTGGAAGTCGGAAGCGAGGAATCAAGAATGTATGAACATTGTTCCTTCTCTCGCGGTGCGTTATCGTTCCCGTGGGAAGCGCGTGGAATTGCCACGAGGATGAAAGCCGAAGGCCGCACGTTTGATTCTTCTTCCGTTGTTTCGCGTGCACTCGATCAGGCCGGGACTGGTGCAATTTGATATCGATGCTACATATTTGCATTAGTCCGGACCTAACCGAGTGTGCCAATCTCTGTCCCGATGCCTTCCCGAATGCGTGTCTTCGCCTGGTCGAGAGTTCCTGCGGGAATGGAAGATGAGTCGGCGTTTCAAACGTGCTGTTAACTGTTTTACAAGAAAAAAAAAAAAAAAAGAAAAGAAAAAAGATCGTCGAGAAAGCGAACAATAACAGACAAATCGAGCGGAATTTTTTCGCCTAATTTCGCCGGATCCTTTCGATCCGAATTACCGCGCCGTTAACTGCCACATTACGAAAGAATCCGATTTAGATATTGCTGCAATCGACGCGAATATAATTATATTATTTCAGAACGTTTCGACATGGTTAACTGTTCACTGAATAATTGCCGGCTCACAGTAGTGCGGTAGAATGTAAACGATAACGATCAGGAGCGATTTATCTTACACAGGGTACAATTATAATTTAATTGAAATTGCTACGATGAGATGATAACATGCTTGGACTAAGTGAACTTATGAAACGAGTGGAGAATCACTGAAATACGAAACTCGTTTGTCCCGATTAACGGATCGACGATATCGCGGAAAGCGGATAGAAAATAAAATCGAGGAACAAACCGCGACGAAACCGTTTCGTACGGCGAGGCCGAAGATGGCGTCGATCGACCAGTGTTCCGTTCCGTTCTCTGTTCGTCACCGAATTATTCTAACGTGGGAATAACGGAGAGCAGGAGCACGCGCGATCCCTGCGACACGCACTGCACGAATGATGGGAGCCGGGCCGAACACGATGGTGACCGCACACCAGGGGCCCTTTGTTTCCTCGAACACTTCGTGGAATTCCTCGAAGGTCGACTGGTGTGTTGGGTTTCAAAGACCGGCAGTTTCTGGGAAGCGGAAACCGAAGGGAAACCGAATTTTTCAAAGATCGGACCACGAAACACGTTGATCGCCGCACGGAACAGGGACGAGCAATGCGTAGCCGGACAATTGCTTGGCCACGTGAACGGCCACAAATTAACAGGCGAGTCACAGAGGCCAATGACATCGAGTAACAGCATCGGTCGTTTGGGTCATCGACGACCCGAACCCCCCTGCCCCTCTTCGCACTGATAAACGGACCGCCCCGGGCTCTCGGAACTGTTAACCGGCAGATTTTTCGGTCGCTCTCTAACAAAACTCAAATTAGTACAAGCCATCTGCGATAATTAATCCGCCTCGGACCGGCGGACCGTTTTCACAACTACAACGTACGATCGATGAGGTTTAGAACCGTTCGCTGCTTTATTTGCCATTTTTAGTTTTCCCGGGCAAGTCGACCTTTCTACCGATTTTTTATAGCGGGGACTGAAAATGAAAAGAAATGTTGTATTTCATCTAACGAAATAGGACATTTTTTCGTACTAAAATGCAAAACCTCGATAGAAAACGGTTGTCTGATTTCTTTACAAAAATTTTTAACACTAGGTTTACGGAGCACTAAGAATGACGATTTTACATTACTTTACAAAAATAACATGATTGTATCTATCAAAATTTGTGGCCATCTTTTTAATAATGTATACCCAAAGAAATCAATTTGTTAAATAATTCCTCATGGATGCATCTTTACAATCTCAATACTCGTAAATTAAAAATATCCGTCATTTTGACGGGTCCCGTAAATCTAGTTCAAAAATTACAATAAACAAGGTCCAAAAATTTGCGTTCCAGACCAGAAGACCCCCTCAACGTCTGTACCCGCGTTTTATACTGATAGTCTATGGTGATGCAAGCACTATGGCGTAACAAAACGCAACGCCATTAGTGGAATGTGAATTTTTGTTCGTCTAATAAAAAAAAGTTACTGAAAAGCAAGGTTGAACGATGAGTTAACGCGCCTTCCACGATTAACCTGCTCACCGGATGATTTATCGATCACGAATATCCTCACGGACATTAGTAAAGGGGAATGGCAATGATCTGAAGATTTATCCCACGATGAATACAATTATAATACAATTTACATCGCTGCAAGTATTATGATGCGACTTGATACCAGAATTCCTACGTATAGGAATACTGCATTGCGAAAGATAAAGCAGAAATCGCATGTATACTCGCAATTTATAGTTGACAAGTTAACTTATTGTTATAACTTGTAACACGTCAAAACAGTTATAGAAGCGCGCGTCTTTCAGCTCTCATCCTAATCGAGTCGTCATTCTTAACCGCAAGGCCTGTGTTTGACACACTTTGCGTTGGCAGTACTGTTATCGTATGAACTTACTAAAATAACATAACCTGAAACGCGGCTGCACCCTCGTACAGGCAGACGGAGTTCTTGGAAGCAATGAATCATTCGCTCGTTATAATTCAATCAATATCACCATCATAAATGATAGATTGAAGCGTGTAATCTATTTGCTATTACACGGACGACGCTTTGGTCTCGCGTTTTCTTTGTGTGTTCAATTTATCGGTTTCAACCAACATCGAGCAAATAGATTTGTAAATACTAAAGCAAATTGAATTAACACGTGAACGTTCACGGTCTTTACACGGCTGAATTCTTTCACTTTCTCTCGTTCGCAGATTTTATTTGTTTACATTGATTTGATCTGTTTACAATGAGTTTCGCATGTTCGAAATTCAAATTTTTACATCCGTCGAACGCGCATGCGTCGGTAACGTATAAAAGAACCGCGACTACCGAGACAATTATGTCATTTCATAACCTCAAAAAATATAACTCCTAGCACCGTTGTTCTCGCAGGACATTCTGAACGATACGTTTAAAACAAACCGCTGCAAATTCTGTCGTCACAATGTTATAAAATTTATGCTGGAGACATTAAACAAAAAATAAGGTTACTCACCTAACCGATTCCGCGATGCTTTTGAAACTGTTTGAAATGCCGAGTCGAAACAGGTAAGCATTGTTTGAATATTTGTGCTCCTGATCCTCCTCCATGTCTGCTTGCGGTGCGAGTAATTACTGAATCCTTGAGTTTCGGTAACCAAATACTTCAACGAAAGCTGGTCATAACGGTTCTCGCATTCTACAGTAATTTACAGAACTCGAACTTCCACTTTCGCGTCTCGGAACTGTCGGCACAGACGACGTGTAGAAGTAGACCAATCACCGAATGAATTTTTTTGTCTCACGTTCGCGGGTCTCTAGAGCCCCTTACCATTTCCGTGTCACGTCCTACCATACCGACCGGGTTTGATATTGTGGAACTAATATCACAAACGAGATGTAGGGACACGCCAGTCACCTCATGCTGTTTTATGTCGCACGCGAATAGAAACAGAATAACCAACTATCCGAGAGAATACTGCACTAAATTCCAAGGTGAAACACCCTGTATATGGTGTGAGGTTCTAATGGATCTAGTTGCAACATTTCCGTGAGAGTAGAGGGCGTAAGTTGTTAACGATGTCGGTAATGCAGATCGTGAGACACGGAACCTCAAAATGGCGATTCAAAGTGTGTCGATAGATTCGTGGCGGTTCGCAACGCAGTTCGCAGATGGCGCTGTTTCAGCCGAAATCGTTCCAATTTCGCATTACCAACCTTTCGCCAGGGGATTGGACAGCCTGAAACAAGGCAGCATTGAAACTGAAAAATTAAATTCGCCGTCCGACGACGGGAACTCTGAATACGACACCGTCGAACGCACGGAGCAAATAGAAATCATTAGACCTCTTAGATTTTTAGGGAAAGAGTGATCTCTGAAAGAAGAGACTTTCTCTTCAAAGAGTATCAATATTGAAATACTTAGAAAAATGAGAAGTTCGTTACTTCATTGAAAATTTCGCTGGTACAAATTTGGGAACCAGGAAAGCGGACTCGAAGATGTTGCAGACGACAGTAAAACAGCATCCGAACACGCAATAACTTAATTCTGTCTAATTAACGTTCCTTTCAAATTACACACGAAGGTTCCGTACTCCTAATCACCCGCATCCCTATTAATTAGACGCGACTGCCTGTCGATGCTAATTAGAATGTGTCTCCTTAAGTGAAATCCGTCAACCATGCGAAATATCACGATTTGTAATTGACACCAGAAATTTTCGAGCCTGAAACGTCCTGACTTGCGTCACTGCTTCGAATTGGCAATGCGCTTTACATACTCCGCCACGCAGTTCGTTCGGGTTGTCAGATATCTGAATAAGAGCATATGCTTAACCTTTTCTAATCCTCTTCTACTCCGATGCAACGAGTACCCCTAAATAGGCTTGCCTATATATGCACGTATTACATTAAAATATTATTGATAGACTGCGGATCTTTCTGCGAAATAAAAATTTTCTACCTGAATTGCAACAGACTGGAACGAAATGGAAATTTATTTTCTTTCCTAATATGTTTAATAGGTTGAAAATAATGTAACAGTATTTTTAAATTTCTCTAACGTTTTTACTGTTTTAAAATACGCCTACCCACTTTGGTCATAAATGCATAAAATCTTCTTCTTCTATGCATCAGCTTCATACAATCCACAATAATGAATTATGTAAATTCTTCGCCTTATTTAATCCATTTGAATTCCTGGAAGCTAGAATATCTCATCGACAGAAATAAACATAACTGTACTCTATTTTCGACGTGGTTGTACAACTTCTCATACTATTGACGGTATAAATTGTACTTGTTTCTCACAGGTGTTTACTCTTCAGATATACGGGGTGAACAATGGATTGGACGTATGGGACGTTATCAGTAGGCCTACGACAACTGTGGGGCGGAAGAAGTCATGATTTTTTTAACAAATTGGTCTGATATAAGGCTGCTTCATCCTATTAAAAAAAAAAAAAAATTGGATCCGTTGAGAAATCAGGAGCGCACTAAACTGGATTGGAAAGGGTTAATTGACGTCGAAAGTCTCTGAAAGATGTGCCCTCACGTCAACCGGTGTCCATGACGAGCAGATTCCGGGCTGCCGTTCATGCTAAATAGAAACTGTAACAGCATCCACCTTCATAGCCTAGGGCTGATTCGAAGTGCACCGGTTGGTTGCAGCACCCCTACCCCGACGCGGCCGCCTCCAGTTGCAAAGGTCACCGTCGACGGTGCAGAAGAGACTGTTACCGGTCGGTTCTCAAAGTCTCAAAGTAGCTCGCGTCGACTCGGGTCGACGTGATGCGCCTCCGTGCGATTATGCAACCGGGCTGCACTATATATTTTCTTTCCTCGAGTCAGCTCGAGAAGGCCCCGGGACGCTACCGTGTGCGCCCATTCACTCGCCCGTTCCTCGATACCGGAGAAACGTTCGCGGCTCGCACGAGCCCCGATCCTATCGACGGATCCGCGGGATCTCCGATGATGGCGTGTCGATACCATTTTGGGACTGCGACGACGAGCCCAGCTACACCGGGACCTTCGCCGATCGACGTCCCCGTCGACGCGTCTCTTTGTTCTCATCGTCCTTTCGCTGACCCCCCCATAGACCCGCCATTCCATCGACGTCTTGCTACCCTACGGGCACGAATGCTTAAATTTTACACGTTATTGCGAACGACGTGACGACTATTATCTTCGCACGCTCGGCATCCGGGATGAAAGTATCGGTTCTAGTATTTAGGAATACATACATACCGATACACGAACCTCTTGCGTCAGCTGTCTCGGAATCGCTTGGACATAGATACGCTAATGGACGGGATTATAAAAATCGCCTGAACATTATTAGGATGAGAGGTTCATAATTGTGTTCGGGGGCCTGTACCGAAGCGTGAAACACCGGTGTTACACCAGACAGTAGAGCTATTAAAAATATTCAACGCTAACAGTAGGTAAATTCTTCTTTATTTCGCGCTTCCTCGTTCTTACGATAAGCTTTTATAGCAGCAATCACAACGGCTGTATTCAGAACTATTGAAAAAGAGGGCATCTTCAGTCCACGGAAAAGGTGTAATACTGCAAATTGACAATGCCCGGCACCATACAGCGAAACTCACTCAGGAATAAATCATAGAGTTGCAATGGGAAGTTTTACCGCACTCCCCCATATATTGCTGCCTCTATCACCTAACGCATTATTTGAAAAATAAAACATTCTGTAGAAGATGTTAGGAGGCACCTTGAGTCATATTTTGCTTGACGAACCCTGGATTTCTATAAGAGGGGGATTGAAAATTTACAGGAAAGATGGCAAACTGTCCTCGATAATGATGGAGATTATATAATAAATTATGAAGTAAAAACTTGAATTTACTACAAAGTTTGTTTCAGCTTTCAAAATAATTGCTTGCTTATCGGCCCCCCTAATACAATGTGCAATTATGTGTACTTCAGGGCAGGATTTTTAAATTCGCGGCCACGGGTTCGGGGAAATTAGCGCCGCAAAGTTTCGAAGCGTATTGACTGCCTCGTCCATTGTTGCGTCTTTATTACAGTCGCTGACGTACGAAGAAATGACCGGTGACAGCTCGAGTACGTGAGAGTAATTACGATAATTAAGACCACCTGCAAAGGGCAAGAGGTTCAGCACTTTTCTATCTATCTCCGAGGATCAGGACAGACGCGCGGCAGGGGTCTTCGTGAGGATGGGAAACGACAAACTGCCCCCCCCCCCCCACCGCCATAGGCCATTTTACGAATACGAGTGTTTAGGGTTGCCTTACTCGATAGGGTCATCGATTGAGGGGGCGGAGAGGGTTGGGAGGGCGCGGGGGTCTCCCCCGCGTCAACGTGTGCCCCCGGTGGTGGGGGGCGGAGTGGGGTTGGCGCGGGGAGTTTCCCCGCGCCCTGTTACGCCCCCACAACTGGGGGCGGTGTACTTGGGGGCCCGGGGTGTGAGCTGACCCGGGCCCCCGGGGGGGAGCATAGCTCCCCCCGTGATAGGCCGACACCCCCGGGTTATTTTCCCGATGTAAGGGGGTGTCGGTCCGTCCCTCCCCGACTGGGGAGGGGGATACGTGGGGGGTTTGGGGAAAGGAAGGGTCGGGGCGTGCCGGATCGCGCCTCCGACGGCCCTTCCTTCCGGTGGCGGCGTCTTCTTGTCTCGGCCGGGGCTGGTTCCTTCGGGACACCGGCCCCGAGCGGGACACGAGGACACCGGGAGCTGTGGGCGGACCGAGCTGGGGCTCGGGAAGCCCAATCCGAAGGCTCCAGGGATGGGGACACCGGGCGGGTCCCTCCGCCCGGGGTCTTATAGCGTAGGCAGTGGGGGAGGTTAACCCCTCCCCCGGGGCATGATGATAGCTGGGAGGTGTCCTGTTGAGTACTCGCGTGATCCAGGCACCTCCCGTGTAGCTTAGGTGGGCGTGAGGTTTTAGTGGGTAGTCTCCGGGGGCTCCGCCCCCCGGAGAGAATCCCACATAACCCCGGCTTCCCCCAGGGAGTCGGGGTATGTATAAAACATTTCCTCACGATAAAAAAAAAAAAAAAAAAGGGTCATCGATTGAGGCACAGGCTTGCTTGTGAAAGTGTTCGAAGACCGAATGACCGTGAAGGGTGGGGGTATAGGATGATTGGTCATGTTTCGAAAATGAATTTGCCCGATAGCGTCCGCACCGGTAGCTCTTCTTGTTACCAGCGCATCGTCGGCAAACGTCCATCCGTGCTCGCCTCGTCTTGCGTCAGGATGCGCAAGAACCGCCGCGAGACCGCAGACTTTTTTTTTCTCATTCCTCTATGTACCGACCTCCGACGCCGGGGATGTTTCGAAATGGTACGATCATCCGCGGCATCGAGGTCGTAACAAAGAAAGCAAGACAGATGCCGATCGGAGGAGGGATCCACGCAGGCCCCGATACGCGCGCGTGCAGTCTTCTCCCCGGGCTCGCGATCATTATTCAATAACGACGTGCGAACCCGCTTCCGTGTATTCCCCGGTGCTCGTCACCGATTCGCCGAGGAATTCGTAGCAAGGAGAAAGTCGATTGGAATTGTCCTCTGATTATTCTGATTACGGGAACGTGCGTGGCGGGGGTCTCGCGAAATCATTTCTCTTTGCGCGCGAACGCGCGGGCACGTAACCGGGCGCGATGCGCGCATAACAGCAATTAGCCAGGTCATCAAGCGGAGACGAGCAGCAGCGGCAACGTTTCTTAATGCATTATAGCTCAACCTTCTCTGGACGAGCGTGTAGAAATACTCATCGCATACGTGTATACACACGCGAATCTTTCGAAAACCCGACAGACTCTCCGCAGTCCATCTCACGCCTGGGCCAGAATCGCGAAAAGATGGACACAATTAAAAAAGAAAAAAAAAAAGATCGTGAACAAAAGTTGCAGCACACCCTTATTTTTCGCAACTGATTCTCAAATACCGAACAACTCTCTTCTAGTCATTAGGTAATTACTTTCTAGAACAAAAAATTGTCTCACGGTTACGGCTGCAGGTTGCTGGAGCTCAATTTTGAATTCATCTCAACGGAGGACAAATTTTTGTATACCTAGCCATACCGAAAAAGTGACAACATTCCTCGGTAGGAATTATTTCCAAAAAATGTAAAAGTTTTCTTTTCAGTAGAAACAGATAAGCGGAAGAAAATATTCGCTCAGAAACAGAACGTGGGATTTACACTGGAGAATCCGAGTATTAGTTTACTAAAAAACCTAGTTTTAACCAATTTGACAAACATGAAAAAGTTCGAATTGATTCGAGCTGTTTTATAGAACAGCTACGTGTCTCTGTCCCTAAAGCGCAGATCCATTCAGCCGATAAATAATTATGCGGAAAATGGCAGAGCGAGGAACGACCCGATTTCCTTAACTGCCGCGAAACAATGAAACATGACTGAACGATACCTGAACGAGTCCGTGCCGCCTATACATAATGCCTTCAGAATATCTGGCATTTATTGTCCTCACGGGTGACTTCAAGGGTAAGACCTCTTAGCCAATCTTAACCCGCTAAACGAGGCGAACGATTTAACTGGTTAGTTGCACTCAATTTTCCCAGTGTATAATGTCACGATTTTTTTCGGAGTTTATCCCGTTTCATGCATTAAGTTTTTGGTACTTTTTTTTTACTGCGCAATAAAACATCGATTAACCTGAAGGGTCAGACGCTGCTCGAACAGCAGTTTTCGAGAGGCTCGAGACTTTCGAGTCTTTCGAAAGACTCGATGGCCATTTTTTCACAGCATGATCAACTGTTTTTACCACGTTACAATTTATACGCATCACTGCAACATTATTTGTCAGAAAGAAAGAAATGCTCATTTGATAATTTCGTTGTAACGTGTGAGTGAAATACAGTGTTTATTGTGTATTCGGTGACTCCCACTAATATTCGGACGCTCTTAAAAATCGCATAACTTTGCCAATATTGGACTATAAATTAACTCTTAATGGACCAATGCCGCCGTATAAGCAAAATTTCAGCAGAATCCTAGCAGAATCCTAGCAGAATTCTAGCAGAATCCTAGAAGAATGCCAGCAGAATTGCCGCAAAATTGTAGCAACTACTATTGTACTTTAACCCTTAACGGACCAATGCCGCCATACAAGCAATATTTCAGCAAAATCCTAGCAGAATCCTTGCAGAATCCCAGCAGAATTCTAGCAGAATCCTAGCAGAATCCTGGCAGAATTCCAGCAGAATTGCCGCAAAATTGTAGCAACTACTATTTTGCTTTAACCCTTAACGCACCAATGCCGCCATATAAGCAATATTTCAGCAGAATCCTGGCAGAACCCTAGCAGAATCCTAACAGAATCCCAGCAGAATTGCCGCAAAATTGTAGCAACTACTATTTTGCTTTAACCCTTAACGGACCAATGCCGCCATACAAGCAATATTTCAGCAAAATCCCAGCAGAATCCTTGCAGAATCCCAGCAGAATTCTAGCAGAATCCTAGCAGAATCCTGGCAGAATTCCAGCAGAATTGCCGCAAAATTGTAGCAACTACTATTTTGCTTTAACCCTTAACGCACCAATGCCGCCATATAAACAATATTTCAGCAGAATCCCAGCAGAATGTTAGCAGAATCCAAGCAGAACTCTAGCAGAATTCTAGCAGAACCCTAGCAGAATCCTGGCAGAATCTCAGCAGAATTGCCGCAAAATAGTAGCAACTACTATTGTGCTTTAACCCTTGACGCGCCATATAAGCGGCATGGCACTTTTACTAACCGGGTCCAATGCCGCGTACATGTCCGCAAAAATCAAATCAATTAATAATATAAATATCTAAATCTATAATATAAATATTTTCCTTTCTATACTCGATTCAAAAATGTTGAGTCCACAGTTTCTCTTCGTATGAAAAACAGCTTGGACCCGATGGGAAGTAAACTCGAAACGCTTCCGGACCGTCAGGGGTTAAGATGACAAAATAAAACCGAGATGACGCTCGGTCCCAAGACGATGATAAAAACCGAATGATCCCACCTAACTGGTTCGTTCAACCCCCCCGGGGCGTGACTCAGCGAAGGAGTGCACGGAGGCGCAACTTAATTCCGGCAAAATATGGCAGCTCCTTATTCGGCGTTTACCGCGGGGATCGGGTGTCTCTGTTAGGAACGGTGGCAACGGAACACCGCGGATCGCTTATTAGACCGGCTGGGATCTCGCTCGTCTTCCACGATCCTTTTTTGGCGACACCGCCCAACGGTCGGGAGCGTAATCCCGAGGATACCGCGACGCGACGCGACGGCTCGGCTGCCTCATGAAGAAGTGTTTCTCGTCCGGGTGAACCTCACCTCTGGCATAACACGAGCAGCGAAAGATAGATGAACACGCGGATAGCTCGGCAAAGGGCTGGGTCTTCTCAAAGTGTATCGGCGCGGCGCGGAGCGGCGCGTTCGGTGACTCGATCCGTTTAGAAAGCATCGCTCGCGAGAGTTACTCCTCTCGAAAGCCGGGTAAATACATTGTCTCGAGCGGCCCCGCGGTATCCTATTATTGAGACTATGGCTCACGATCGCCCTGTTTTTTCCAGCCGGGCCGCACCCCTGGCATCAGCTAATTCGAACAGCTGAACCGATCCCTATCGATCAACGGATCACCCTAGTTTCTGTATCCTGTCCGTCGTTCCTTCGCCGTGCAACCAACTTTATTGAATTCAAAACCGACCGGTGGAAACATCATCTGTAATCCACCCCTCCCTCCTCGTCGATTCGTGATCCTACATTTTTACCAATCGGAGCTCACCGAGCCTGGGTATCCCCGTGATATCTCCGAGCACGGATGATCGCGCGTGTCCCGCTGACAACTTCATCTGGTCCATCTTTCCAGGAAGAAGAATCTCATGCAGGCTCTCATGCAGGCGTTTTACCCGTTTCTTATCTTCAAAGAAACCCGTTTGAGCCGAGCCGCGCGTAGTTTGAAGTGGGGTCGAATCGTGGGAAACCGCGAGTATTCCAACGGCGTCGTTCCGTCCGAATCCTCGATTCCTCGGGTGATTGCTCGGAGAAATCTGTAGATGCTGGCTGAACGCGCGCTGCCACCGATGGTTAGATAAGCTCGAGGGACCCCTAAGTGCCAGCTTGCGAATGCCCGCCGCGCCGCGCCACGCCGCGGCTCTGAATTCGAACAATTTAGCAGCTGATTAGGCGAGACACGCATGCATCGGTCACGGGGGCTTTCCCGCGCGAAACTGCAACGTCAGTTGCCCCGGGGTTTCGAAATCGAGCCAATCGACATTATCCGCGCCTCGGGTAGTCGTTGAATCGCGGAAGGGCGTCGGTTCTCTCCCGTCTTTAATGAATCTTATTCTCCGCACGGAATGGTAGCTCTCCCCCCACCCCCCACCCCTCCGTCACAATGGTAGATCTTCGACGGACCCGGCGCCATAAATCGATCTTAGAAATTAAACGGTTTACATAACTGGGAGAAGTGCTCCGGGATCAGCGTCGGGGGAGTGCGATGGATTACCTCATCGGTTCAGGAACTTTCTTTCACAAATGCTTATTATGAGTCGCGTACAAAGAAAGTATGACCGATTACGTAAGGCATTTCACTCGCCCTTACGGCGAAACACGCGAGAACAGTCAACACGTCGATTGCCGTGATTGCGATGATGGCTCCGAACGAACGCGAGATCGTTCTAATCGTTCGATCGGCAGGTGATGTACAGACGGCTGGCAATACGCAGATACCCAACTCGCGGAATTAGGGACGCCGGTTTTTCAGGTGAAACTAATGGGAGCCACGTTTGGGTCGAGACACGCACTGTGAACTCTCGTTAAGAGTCAGCGCCGACCTCACGATTTGGAGTCAGTGGAACTACCCACAGCACAGAGTCGCGAATGGCCGTTCTAGGTGAAACAAAATCATAGATCGTTTCACGCTTCTTCAAACCGATTGAAATTTTCTGTTGGGTTGTGAAATGAGATTCAACATATGTAGAACCTTTAGAAATAATATTTATATTGGAAAATATTATGTAAATTATAGAAACAAATATAAAAATAAATATAAAAGAGGATATTAAATGAGTGTAACAATAATATCTAGATATAGCAATATAAAAATAATTCTTCGCATCGCTGTCGCTATCAACTAGGTTACTTATGGGATTAGACGGAAGTTCTTGTTAAATAAATCCTTTGTTTCGTGAACGAATTTCTCGAAACTTAGAAAATTAATGTTGTGACCTGAAGAAAGAGCAGATATAAAAAAATCGTTCAAGAAGTTCCTTATTAATGCCTGTTATTTTCGACGTTTTTGTAAGCTTCCTGCTGCTTTCCTCGAATGCCCATTCGGTCCGCCGTACGGTGTTACAAAGATTTTAAAAAATTGCGACAGGCAGGTTAGCAGATATTTGCAGCCGATTTTTGTCAGAATCCCTTCTACATAGTTTGAACTTAACGCAATAAAAATTTCAAGATGGGATCGCGGTGAAAAAGACATGTTCTCAGCCTTCTTGTCACTATCGCCTAGTAGTCATAAACTTATGTCTTATAGACGCGACTCTTAGATTTCCAGCTGTATATTTCAAATGCGATGCCCAGCGAGAACCTCAGATTTCGCCTAAGAGTCAGTCGCCAGAACCGCGGCAACCGACTCCTAACGCGAATTCACAGTATTGCTCGCTGGAACTTTGAGTGGATGAAGAAGCGGTCCCGATTCCCATTATTTCCGCGCGACAACTGTAAACAATTTTTATCACGAATTCTTCGGACACCGTATTCTATCTCCGTCGAGGAGATAAATCTCGTTGCGAGCGGTTCGGGTACTCTAAATCACCGTTCGGAAATGAAGTCGTCGAACGGACAGGACAATGGGTAACGGAGGGTTAATCGGTGCAGCGGGATCGGTCGCCTTCGCATGGATCCCGTTCCCCGTTAGAAAAGCGACGGTCTACGGATGATACGCGAGTAACGGTGTGAATAAGGAACTAAAGTTAGCCCGCGGTTAAAGATTGCAGTGGTATCGAAGAGACGAACGAGACGGGTATGCATTGGGAAGCGATTGGCACCGAACTGGGAGGCGTTTGCTTGGGAGCGTGAACATCGGTGACCCGAGGTTCGATCGTTAAGCGGCGAGTTACGTGTCGATCGGTAACACAAGAGACGATTTGGAGCGGCTCCTCTCTAATACGTACACGATCGTAGATGCATCCTACGGCCGCAGCGCCGCGGCCGATACGCAACGCATCATGGTTGCGCAATAATCGCGAGCGGTTGCGGAGCTTGCATTGCTCTCCATAAGCCGTCGTACCATCCAGTGGATGATGATGACCCCACGATGTCGGACACCGAACGACCGATATAATTACAAGGAGGAACGCACCGCGTCTTGGGATCGTGCTGGGTCTACGCAATCGAGGATATCAGAAGAAACGCGCTCGCCCGCTCCGCGACGCTGGTACCGAAGAACTCCGTTCTTCTTTTCTCTCCAACGCACAGTGGGCCAAAAGCGCCAAAACGTGGCCAAAATAGGAAGGAGTACTTCAATCTAGTTCAAAATTGATACTCATAGCTTTCTCGGGTCGCTGATTATAAATCTGATGTCAAAATTACAAAAAAACAAAATGGCGGATTCAATATGGCGCATGCGTAACCAAAAAAATTATTGGACTTCCTTGAAAATTAGTATTCCTATATTTTTCGGGCCGGCGAATATGAATCTGATGTCAAAATTACAAAAAACAAAATGGCGGATTCAATATGGCGGATGCGTAAACAAGAATATTATTGGACTTTCTTAAAAATTGGTGTTCCCATACTTTTCGGGCCGGCGAATATGAATCTGATGTCAAAATTACAAAAAACAAAATGGTGGATTCAATATGGCGGATGCGTAACCAAAAGAATGATTGGACTTCCTTGAAAATTAGTATTCCCATATTTTTCGGGCCGGCGAATATGAATCTGATGTCAAAATGGCGGATTCAATATGGCGGATGCGTAACCAAAAAAATTATTGGACTTTCTTGAAAATTAGTATTCCCATATTTTTCGAGCCGGCGAATATGAATCTGATGTCAAAATTACAAAAAACAAAATGGCGGATTCAATATGGCGCATGCGTAACCAAAAAAATTATTGGACTTCCTTGAAAATTAGTATTCCTATATTTTTCGGGCCGGCGAATATGAATCTGATGTCAAAATTACAAAAAACAAAATGGCGGATTCAATATGGCGGATGCGTAAACAAGAATATTATTGGACTTTCTTAAAAATTGGTGTTCCCATACTTTTCGGGCCGGCGAATATGAATCTGATGTCAAAATTACAAAAAACAAAATGGTGGATTCAATATGGCGGATGCGTAACCAAAAGAATGATTGGACTTCCTTGAAAATTAGTATTCCCATATTTTTCGGGCCGGCGAATATGAATCTGATGTCAAAATGGCGGATTCAATATGGCGGATGCGTAACCAAAAAAATTATTGGACTTTCTTGAAAATTAGTATTCCCATATTTTTCGAGCCGGCGAATATGAATCTGATGTCAAAATTACAAAAAACAAAATGGCGGATTCAATATGGCGCATGCGTAACCAAAAAAATTATTGGACTTCCTTGAAAATTAGTATTCCTATATTTTTCGGGCCGGCGAATATGAATCTGATGTCAAAATTACAAAAAACAAAATGGCGGATTCAATATGGCGCATGCGTAACCAAAAAAATTATTGGACTTCCTTGAAAATTAGTATTCCTATATTTTTCGGGCCGGCGAATATGAATCTGATGTCAAAATTACAAAAAACAAAATGGTGGATTCAATATGGCGGATGCGTAACCAAAAGAATGATTGGACTTTCCTGAAAATTAGTATTCCCATATTTTTCGGGCCGGCGAATATGAATCTGATGTCAAAATTACAAAAAACAAAAATAAAATTTTTTCTAAACAATAAAAGAAATATTGTTAGAAAAGAAATTGTTGTATCAGAAAACTCTATAAGTGGAACCATACAATGCTTATTTAACAAATTTTATTATAACTTCTAAATTTCTCGAGAAAACATGCTTGTAACTAGTACCATGACTACCTCTGCGTCACAAAAATGGATCGCATTACGAAAGCGGCAGTTTTGGGCAGCTACTTTTCCAAAATAATGTTAAATAATAGTATCTACTACAAGACTCGACAAGAATCTCCGTGGAATATTGTGGAATATACAACTTTTAGTATACATTTGTAAAATCTGTGCACTAAGTTTTATCGTTCACTTCATTCATTCCAAACATTAATCAATATAAATCCAATGTTATTATTATGTATAGTATTTACTTCCAGGAACAGCATCCGTCGTACACGCACAAAAATAAATTCAATTTCCGTAAAATTGTAAGCTTGACACCTTTTTTTTTCACAACGTAGTTCACTGCACGAAAACTGCGAGACGACTGTATGGGATATTTGTACTCCCACCATTTAGCAGGTATAGGTAGTAAGACTTTTTTACCTTCGGCTTCTTATACAGTCATTACCTGAGAATCCAATACGGCAAGAGCCATACCCCTAACGTGAAATTCATTTTTTTCATTTTGGCCAGGTTTTGGCGCTTTTGGACCACTGTGCAACGTCGCGGATCCGTCTTTTCCCGATGGGAGCCGTAACCTCTCTTTTTCTCTATCGCCCGATCCCTTCGCCCGTCTATGCTCTCCCACATGCCAAGCTCGGTTCACTTTCATGCCGACCCGATTAGCCGACCTTCAGGTTTCCGACTCGAGATGCCCGCCGATCTGTATCACCCGGCTTGCGCAACACAAGCCTCCTCAGGCCCCTCGTCCCCAGGCCGCCCGAGTGCTCATCTTCGGGCCGCCCTCTCCTCCACGGCGTCATCATCATCATCATCCTTCTCCTCCGCCGTGCGAATCCTTCTCCGTCGCTCTTCCCGAGTTCGCGAACTTCGCCGAGGAACACGGCGCACCGGGTGGTGTTCACCAGACCCAACGAGACTACTCTGCTTGCGTCGGCCGGGTGGGAGGAAGACGATCCTCCGGCACGGATCGGTATATAAGCAGGCTCGCACCGACCTGAATCTGCACAGACCAATTATTGCCATCGTTTGGCCATAAGACACGTTCCGGCTGTGCGACGAACACTATCGAGCAGGACTCGCGTTCCCAGAGGATCGAACTCTTCGGCGAGATGAGATCGGTACGGATCCTAACTACGAGTCGGCTGCGCCGCGCCGGTGAATCCTCGACTTCCGGTCCTGGACCGCGAGTCAGTGGCGTCGCGTCGGTTCCGCGAGCCATTTTCCTTCGTTTCGAGTAACTACGTTTTGTCGAGTTCCGAGCAGATTTCCGAAATCTTAGAGCTAGTGGATCGAGACGCAGTGTGCTCGGGATGTCAGTGACGTCTTCGGAGAATCGCTATAACACTGTCGCTCTCGAACGACGTCAGACCAACGTGTCAACGTATTCTATCGAAAAAAGGGAAAAGGGAAAATTGGGAGCATTATTGCTGTGCTGTCACGGATAGGTGAACGCATTCGCATAGTAATCATAAATACGTTGTATACGTTGGTCCGGGTGTCGTTCGTGCTGTTCGGTGACCGACAGCCTTAGCGCGGACGGCTTAGCTTTATTTAGAACAATGTTCTCTGTCGCGAGATTTGAAAAGCAAAACGTCACTTTTGACAGCTCGCCTTGGCGGTACTGGCCGTGGCTGCCACGTGCTACGCGGCCCGATTGGACAATACTTACCTCCCCCCGGGAAATGCGGGTAGCGCGGGTGGCGGCGGGTTGATCCAAGCACCGAATCGAGGACCCGGAGGTCCTGGAGGACGCGGTGGTCCCGGAGGACGCGGACCTGGGGGACCAGGAGGACCAGGAGGTCCTGGAGGTCCCGCTGGTCACGGAGGACCCGGTGGACCCGGCAGACCCGGTGGCTACGGAGGAGGTGGTGGACCTGGAGGCGGATTTGGAGGAGGTGGTGGACCTGGAGGCGGATTTGGAGGAGGTGGCGGACCCGGAGGAGGATTCGGCGGCGGCGGAAGTGGAGGCGGATTTGGAGGCGGCGGTGGAGGAGGATACGGTGGACGTGAGTATCGATTCCTTGTCAAGGGAAATCTTTGACCTCTCTTTGAAAATTGGAAAACTTTGATCCCTCTTCCGTCCCTTGTTTTCGCAAATGTGCCCTTCGCGTGTCGAATTGACGCAATGGTAAAATATCGATTAACTAAAGTAATCAATATTTACACAATATATTGCTCGCCTCGACGTCGCTTTGTTCCGAACTTATCGTTCTTATTGTTAGCTTTGTCTCGCGACGAAGAGGATACGCAACGTCTCTTCCTCTCTTCTTCAAGTTCACGCCAACTTTTGATATTTAAAGCTGTACACGTCCAGCTGCGTTCTGATGCACAATTAATACACAATATTGTCGCGTAACCTGTCCTCTATCCTATCCAAGCCTATATCCTATCCTATACCCTATCGAATCCTCTATCCTATCCTATCCTATATCCTATCCTATACTCTATCCAATCCTCTATCCTATCGTATCCTAGATCCTATCCTATACTATATCCAATCCTCTATCCTATCCTATACTCTATCCAATCCTCTATCCTATCCTATCCTATATCCTATCCTATACTCTATCCAATCCTCTATCCTATCCTATCCTATATCCTATCCTATACTCTATCCAATCCTCAATCCTATCCTATCCTATATCCTATACTCTATCCAATCCTCTATCCTATCCTATCCTATATCCTATCCTATACTCTATCCAATCCTATACTCTATCCTATCCTATCCTCTATCCTAGAGGATATCCTAGTAACAAATACGAGACAATGATCTAGCCGTCAGAGGACTTGAGAAAAAAATGATGAAGATTGACACGGCATTTTTGTAACAAATGTTATCACATTTTTTGGAGTTGATATACCTCATAACATCATCCTTTACGTGCAAAATGTGCCAAATCGACACGCGGGTCAATTCGAGGGTTGAAAGCCTGCTCGAGAATCAAAATTTGTGTATTTTATCATTGTTTGTAATTCTTATTTTCGAAGCTTTCCACGAGTTTCCCACTATACCCTAGCATTTCATTGTTATACGTGTTCGTTTAGCCCTTTCGCGCTCGAAGCTATTTCGAAAAAGAAAAAGGTTCGAGCTTTCTCTGAAAGACAATGGTATCAGAAAAATGGTAAAACGAACGGAGACACTCGGTTCGTCGGAGTTACATCAATTATGTAAAGTATGTCGTGGAATTAGGACCTCGGCAACGAAAGAAAAGTGAAAACCGCTAACGGGGAATGCCTAATCGCTCTCTCAGTCCCCGCGACGCGCTCGCGTCTAATGAAGACGCGCATCCGAGGGGACGGCTGTATCTCAAGTACGATTCGAAGAAGCCGGTGAGAATCCGCGCGCGCGCGGTTGCGAGAATCAGAACGCATCGGAACATCTCGTGTCGTTCCCTTTGTGCCGAGTAATTAAGCCGCTATTCAATTACGAATTAAAGTCTCGGGTTCGCCGGGTCGTGGATTTCTCCGGCTTCGTGGCGCAACCCCCTCGGATTGCACTGTTACGTCGATCGATAACGACCTGATTCCACAGTTGAAAAACGTCGACGCGAATCTCGAAGATTACCGGACGATAAAATAAAGACGAAAAAGTTGTCGTTTTTCTTTATCGATTTTTATTTGCATTCTAGCTACTGGAGGCGGTGGCGGCGGGGGTGGTGGACCAAGGGGAGGACCAGGGGGCGGCGGCGGCGGCGGCCAAGATATTCCCATCGTCTCGTACAATAATGATAACGGCGGAGATGGCAACTACCAGTTCAGCTACGAAACAGGAAACGGTATCACCGCGCAGGAAACCGGCCATCAGCAAGGTGAGATCAGGGTCACTCGGGTTTCCCAACAACAATATCCCGAACTCTTCTTCGCGGTTCGTCGCCGCCATGTTTCGGTGTTATGAATTCCTATCCATCATCGCGTTCAACCTCGCATCCTCGTTACAACAGACCCGCTAAACGGAATGTAGATCTGCAATTCCTAGTATGCGACTTCCGTCGAAACCGATCGTCGAACGTTATCAAACTTCAAATTATATTCTAATATTTTCTGTCTACCATCCTGGACCGAAGAATTGCATAATAATTCCTCGCGATCGCCATGGCGCCGTTTCCCAAGTTAGGAGAACACTGTCATCGTTTAACATCGATCCGTATCAGTGAAGAGTAAGAGCGGCAGGATCTGACCCAAAGCGTGACCTTCTTCCGGCTTTCGACAGACCCTCGGGCAACTTGCTATTCCCATTTCGGTTCGTGATGAGTGATCACCGAACAATGATTGCTCCTAACAAGCTGGAAAGCCGCAAAAACAGGCGATAGAGTGACGCAATTTCTCGACCGCCGCCTGTTGCGTCAAACACCATGCGTTGTTCTGCTATATAGGTAACGGGAATGCGGTGAGCGTAATGCGCCACAATGCTCCGCAACGCTTTGCATTTAGAGAGTTAATGGACCTGGGGGGAAAACCCATGGAAATGGAAACCATCGCTGCCACCTGTTTCCTATGATCTTCTTGAAATCGATATTCACACCTCTTGATTTCCGTCGCATGAAGGTGTTATTCTTGTTCGTAGGTAACGGGGAAGCGGTGAGCGTAATGCGCTACAATACTCCGCAACGCTTTGCGATTTAGAGAGTTAATGAACCTGGGGGGAAAACCCATGGAAATGGAAACCATCGCTGCCACCTGTTTCCTATGATCTTCTTGAAATCGATATTCACACCTCTTGATTTCCGTCGCATGAAGGTGTTATTCTTGTTCGTAGGTAACGGGGAAGCGGTGAGCGTAATGCGCCACAATGCTCCGCAACGCTTTGCGATTTAGAGAGTTAATGGACCTGGGTGGAAAACCCATGGAAATGGAAACCATCGCTGCCACCTGTTTCCTATGATCTTCTTGAAATCGATATTCACACCTCTTGATTTCCGTCGCATGAAGGTGTTATTCTTGTTCGCAGGTAACGGGGAAGCGGTGAGCGGGTCATACTCGTACACGGGGCCCGATGGCGTGCAGTATAGCGTCAGCTACACCGCCGATGAGGAGGGTTTCCATCCCCAGGGCGCACATCTTCCGACACCACCCCCAATCCCGCCGGAGATTCAACGAGGTGTCGAGTTGGCGCTCGCTGCTGAGGCCAGAGGCGAGAATCAAGATACCTCCGGGGGTGGTGGTGGTGGTGGCAGTGGCGGCGGCGGTGGCGGCAGAGGCGGATACTCTCCAGGGGGTGGTTACGGTGAGTTTCATCGATGACAATCGCCTGATAACGCTCCGCGGCTCGAGTTTCATCGTGATTGGCCGGCGCAACGGTAATCGAAACGTTTATCAACAAGTTCTAACCGGGTGTTTCTGCTTGGTGAACACAGGAAATGGCGGTGGCAGCAGTAGTGGCGGCGGCGGAGGCGGAGGCGGCAGCGGTGGCGGAGGTGGCGGCCGAGGAGGCAGCGGTGGCGGTGGTGGCTCTTATCAAGGTCCAAATTCATACCAAACAAGCTCCGGTGGATACCACTACTAGATAACGACACCGTAAAAGTCATTGCGTACTACACGATCGAATCCTGTTCCATTATAATAATCGTATTTAATGGCGGACTTATGTACATAAGAATATATCGTTTATGTAACTTTTTTATTTATACAAATTACGTGTGTTTCGTTTGATCGTCGCCCATTCTCCCCCAATCCCTCGCTCATTGCCAATTGACGCATTGAATCGAGATTCTCGTAATCTAACGACGACTATACGGACAAATTTAATTGAGTTGTACACTTTACATATACATATATATATAGATATAAAAAAAAGACGCGTGTGTGTAATCTCAAATACAGAATATCATAAATATATCGCACCATGGAATGTGTGCATATTAATACTTTACACGAAAGAAGTATTTTGAAAGCATCGCGAGAATGGAATTTAAATCGCAAAATCGTACAATTCGAGAATATTTCGAAGTATTGCTATTTTTACGGTATTTAAACGGCTATTGATTGCACGTTGTTGCTGTTTACGTGCTCTTCCACCGTAAACTGTTCAGTTCCTCTGGCGAATTGAATGAAAAGCTGCTCCAACGTAGCCGACAACACGGCGTAATCGTCGATGCAATTGACTCGCATTTTCAAATCGTCCATTGTGCTGTACATTTTCTGCCACGTCGTGCCAGCCTCGCTCACGTGATACGCGATGAAGCCCTTCGGAGTGAAAAAAAGGAATGACTGTTACTAGTATTTCCAACATAGAAAAGTTTCACAGTTGTCTAGATCCATTACCAAGTTCTCATCTCTTATCTCGCACGACAAAGACGACTCCATGACGTTCTTTATAGTGCTCAGATCACTGTCCGATCGGTTCGGGTTCAATTTGATGTGAATATCATAACCGGCGCCGAAACGTTGCTTCAATTCCTGGCTGGCTCCGATGCAAACCAATTGACCTTTCACCATAATGACTAGTCTATTGCACAAAGCTTCGCATTCCTCCATGCTGCGCAATTTTTATTTTATGTAAATCATGGTACCGTCGCTTTCTAATAATATATATTACCGAGTAAAGTGAAATACCTGTGCGAGGTAAGTATAATAGCTTGTCCCATTGCCTGGCAAGATTGAAGGATGTTCCATAGGGATCTCCTGGCAGCAGGATCAACGCCAGTCGTTGGCTCATCTAGCAGAACAAGATTTGGGCTACCTATTAACGCCATTGCAATGTTCAAACGCCTCTTGTTGCCGCCGCTATAAGTACTGCTTGGCTGTGACATGCACGCGTTTAGATCTGAAACGACGCACACAATGAGGATAGTCCATCGCACGATCCCTCGAAACAAGTAAACGGATATGCAACTCACTCAGTCGATTGATCCATTTATTCACTTCTAAATCCACTTTCACTTTCGGTATCCCTCGAAGTAACGCAAACAAACGAAGATGATCAAAAGTGTTCAAAGCTCCGAGCATGGCATCGGTTTGCGGACAATATCCCATTTGAGATAGATACTGTAAAGACAGTTGTTGGTGAGTACAAGAGAAACTTACGCTATTACCAGCCATTTATTATGTGCAAGACAAACGCTGGCTAGTAATGGCGTGAACGCCCCTGTATGCATAATTGGTAATTGTCAGCAGAGAAAATGATATATTACATTATTCCGATCCGTGAGGATATCTGACTTTCCTAAGTACATGGTACCACTGTTTGGTATTTCTTCACCAGTCAACATCCTGAATGTGGTACTCTTTCCAGCGCCGTTTACGCCGAGCAGTCCAAAGCATTCGCGCTGTTTCACACGGAAATTGATTTCTCTCACCGCCATCAGGTCTCCGTAATACTTGCTGAGCTCGTACACCAAAAACAGACTGTCATTGTTGCACTCCGGACTTTCTAGGCCATTGGTCTCGGCGATAGTAGCTGCCTTGGTATTTTCCATTTCGTTAATTGTGCCTGAACGAAACGTAATATTATTTTCCGTAATTATGCTTCGAAATTTGATCAAATATGTAGCTTTTGTAACATCCTACCACGATTTCTCAATTTCCTTATCTCCATTGCAACAGCGCGTTTCTCTTTCTCCACTTGATCGTCTTTTATCTCGGCTGCATTCCTCAAATGCTTGCCAAACATCTTGACGTAGAATTTTTTGAACAATCCCTCCTCCAACATGATGAGCAAAGAAAAGTATATCAAAGGTGTCACTGCTAAATATATTACGCATTCGGTCAAGCTCATGTCGGTATCGTCCGTGTGAAAATAAGAAAGCTGGTTTTTACAGTCTCCGTCGTGACATTGTAATTCTGCAAGGAATATGTTATTTGAATATCATATATTAAACAATACCGTTTCTTATTTATTCATACCGCAACAGACGTCCGTTATTCCAAGGCACACCACCTCCAACAATCGATTTGGCAATCGCCGACATCTAGCATTTTGGGTAGCCACATTGAAAAACGACAATTGCCCGTGGAATAAACTCACGTGAGGTAACAAACGGAATAATCTCTTTTGAATCATGTGCAATACTCTTAATTCACTGATCGCGTAAAACACTTGGTGCAAAAGATACTGCAACAGGACTGAAATGCAACAGAAATATATCTCCTATAAGCCAGTTACATAAATTGAGATTCCTTGAATAATATACAATTCGGAAATTCATATTGACAGATTTATAATAATTAGATTTTATGCATTTATGGGAAAAATGAAAAATTTTGATTTTGCACAAAGATCCGCAGTCTAATAATAATAGTAGTAATTAAATATAACTCACCAAATCCAACGGGTGCAAGACTCAGTGTAGTCACAGCACTATTCCTAGATATATTCATAAAACTAAAGATGTATGCTATGAATAAAGAGTTGATGCCAAAGAGCAGTAGCATCATAATCATCGTTACTGAAAACATAATCAAAGCAATGTTGTAAATAGCCGAGTAGTAGAAGTGTACAAAAAATTTAGCTATTTTAATATTTGATTGTCTTACACATCTCTATTTTGTAGTACAAACGGATATCCAGAATAACATCCATAATATAAAATCCAAACACAATGATAAGTACAGTTACTAGGTAAACTATTAGGTCGAATGTGAATATAGTGAGCCAATACGACGTAGATGACACCCCAGTCATTCTTTGCAATTGTTTCATTTTAGTCTCTGTTTCTTGGAAGGGGTGGAGAACGAAAAGGGCCACTGTGGGAAAGAAAAAGCTACAAAACATCAAGACTCGAATCAACGATTCTGTTTCTGGCATATATAACAGCGTTGCCGAAAGACTGCTTGGCAATTTCTGGCTTGCAATGCGGATGGAGTATTCCTCGCCAGCGATGCTTTTGATCAATGCATTCGATAAGAGGTTCACTGTTATTGGTAAGCTATGAATTGCGATGCCAGAAAAGAAACCATTAGCATACAATGCTCCATCCGAAGTGTTGAATTCCGCAGAGGCAATGTACTGGTTACGATACGTCGCAATACTTTTAATTGCCTGGTCCAGTAAAGCTAGGGGACAAACGTTGTTTCAACATTTCATTTCGAACCGTATTACAACAATTACAAACAGATGTCGTCAATAATATTTACCTTGCGTAACACTCGTATCCCGTGCTACTTCTGTTGCAGTGCCACCGAAACTTTCTACTGCGCTCTTGTAATATTTGCCCATAGTAGTATTCGGACTTGAATACAGCACTTTCGGATTTCTGTACATGTTAAGTCCTATCGGAAAAACATTTGTTGATTCGCTTGGCGTTTCATAATTTAAGCCCATTAACACAACAGACAGAAGTGGGAGTAGAAACTGAAATAACAGAAACATTAAATTATAATGAAAACAAAGTATTAAGTTAAACGACTAAATAAAAATTATTTAAATTTCGTAAGTTTTGTAACCCAAAAACCTTCGAACATGCACAACTCACTGTGAGTAATATGGTGCTTGAATTTTTGACGGTGAACGTAAATTTCTTATGGTAAAGTGCCAAAATTGTCTGTATATATAAAGCCGAACCATCTACCCGTTGCGATGGAGGACTAAATAATTCGTTTAAATATTTTCCATTGTCTTCCTTTTTAATAACTCTGGAATGAAAAAGAAATGATTAATATTTCTTTTACTGGTCGCGCTAACTATCAGCAAAATATATTCAAATATAACATACTT
Source organism: Halictus rubicundus (assembly GCF_050948215.1). Taxonomy (NCBI): domain Eukaryota; kingdom Metazoa; phylum Arthropoda; class Insecta; order Hymenoptera; family Halictidae; genus Halictus; species Halictus rubicundus. The sequence goes on along the minus strand of NC_135153.1, from coordinate 19,212,537 downwards.
TAAGAATACTTCTTCTAGAGTAATAAGCGATACACTAATTCCAGTAACACCTAAATTCTTTTTCTGGTTTTCCACGTTGTCCAAAGATTCTGGTAAAGTTTCAGAGTATGGTATGCTTAAAACAATCTTCTCACTGTCCACACTCATCGGCTGCGTTCTTGGATCGAACTTGCTTATAACTTTATCAGCATTACACCATGATTTAGTTGACAATGTAACTTCCATATGACCGTAGCCTAAAATCCAACAATGTTGCAATTAATCAGTTCATAAAGCACAATATCATAACTAGACAGCAGATCTTAGACACCACTAACCGTATTGCTTCTTTAGAAATAGTGACGTGCCGTAACATTTTAATTTTCCCCCATGCACAATCGCAATTCTGTCTCCCAGAATATCAGCCTCTTCCATATTGTGAGTGCTAATCAAGATTGTTTTCTTTCCTCTTATTTTCTAGACAAAATGATTAAAATTTAAAAACGCACTAATTGCAAACTATTTAAAATATAATACCGATTCTTACCAGTATAATGTCCCATATATCTCTTCTAGTTTCAGGATCCATTCCTGATGTCGGTTCATCCATGATTATAATCTACATAAAGAAAATACAAATAAAAAATCAATTGCATTCTTTTTTTTTATAAAACGAAGTGAATTTACATTAACGTCACGTAAGGGATTAATAATATTAATATCTGAGATTATTGGTGTATGTCAGTACTCCTTTTTCGAGAAATGAGTTACAACAAATTCTTACACTAGCATCGCCAATGAGAGACATTCCAAGACATAGCCTTCTCTTTTGTCCACCAGATAATGTGTCTGGTAAGGCTTTTCTTTTTTCACTTAATTTCAATTTGTCAAGTAAAACTGCAATATCCTGTTTGATCTGATTCTTCGGTTTATTGAAACCTTTCAGCTGAAACACCATGATCAATTTTGTCTCACGAAATGCAACGTCATTGATTTATTTATTGTTAAGTCGCTTACTCGAGCAAAGAACTCCAGCTGCTCGTACACATTCAGATCTGGGAAAACCATATTTTCCTGAGGGCATAATCCCAAATCGTTCCTAATGGTTTCTAAATGGGTTGCAATATCTTTACCGTTTATAAAAACTTTCCCTTCCGTGGCATTTATTACACCTAATGAAAATTAAATAATAGAAAAATTGTACATGCAAGTATACGTTTTTTATAGTATGTATTCAAATTTTCTACCTGTTACAATAGACATCAGTGTAGTCTTTCCAGCTCCATTATGACCTAACAAAGCCGTTATTTGACCTTTATACAAATCCATTGAAATCCCTTTCACGGCTTGGATTGTCTGTAATATAGTTATTAGAGCTGTCGATTGTGAGATACCGGGTGACCAAAAACTATCCGAATACCCTGGTATCTCATGAAATACCCGCAAGTATGCGAGACAGTTTGTATTATTATTACACCGAGACAGTGAATCGTGAAACGGGATATTTTTCTGATTGTAATCGATAGTCTCGGGTAATTTTCTTTATTTCGAGATAGGCTCGGGTACCCGGGTAGTCGGTACTTGCACTAATAGTTATTATCTCATAATCATGATGAAACATACCGTCTTCCTTAGGCAACCAGTCCTATAAGTTTTCTTAAGATTGCGAATCTGAATTCCAGGAGTAAGTACACCTTTCATTACAGGTTCAAAATTTTCATTATCTATATTTTCGTAATCAAAATTATCAATATCTTCGTGAAGGTTGACTTTGTTCTTCTTATTAAACTGCAAAATTGATCTTTCTTGATGAAGCGTTCGTATTACATATTCATAAAGACTACTGAATGACAATATAAGATAATTTACCTTTAAAAAGTAAAGTGGTTCTTTGCGTACTCCATACTTTCCTGGAAGTACAGCATTAATATATACTGCGAGTGTAAAATGTAACAGAAATCCCAATAATGAAAAAATTAATATGAGTCCAACACTTCCAGCAGCATTATATTGTGCATCTCCAACAAAAAACATATTTGACCATTGGATACCAGTTACTGCAAAGTTGAATATATTCAATGTTATGATAATCTACACACCACAATTGAAAAATACTAAATCGACTATTAAAAAACATTTTACATACATTGAGTTTCATAGGCATTTACCTCTTCCAGGAATCTATATAATAATATATTAGGAAATAATATCCCTAAATCTGGTATTACAGAAAAGACTTGCTGTCTTATTAAATTCCCATGGAGCGAAAAAGATGCGGTGAAAAGAGCCGATAGTGTTATTGTTACATAACGTGCTGTAAAAAAATTAGATTATTAATTGTTTTTTAATTCATTACTATTTGTAGTTTGTACAGAGTTGGAAATGGAACTTACGATTAGAAAAATATGCGGCGACATGCATACCGAATGATATTAAGTGTGCCACGTGTATCGTAAGTATTAACCAAAATATAAAAGTATTACTGTAATACAAGTATGGTTCAACATTTTTAGTGAATGTATTTTTAAATAATATAATTATCGGTATAATATAAAAACTGCTGAACAATACACCCGTAATTAACCAGCTAAGTAAATGTTGCTGCTGTTTTACTCCATTCATAGCCATTAAAACATTCACACCAATATGTTTTTCCTTTGACGCGTAACTTGTTTCTACACAAAGTGGAATTAGGAATGCAATAACTGCAAACATACATATAACCAGTCTCAGTATTGTATCAGATTCATCTATTTTAACGTAAGGTGGATAGGGCATTCTTTGTGTAGACACCTAAAACATTCAAATTTATACAAATTCAGTCAATTCTATTACAGAACTCAATGGTTCAAGTACCCCTACCGATTGCTCTCGATACATGGAAAACGAAACAAACAACAAACAGTTTCCTTCTTACCAACTGGTTGTCCCTCCCAACAGTTCGCAAAGCTTCCTCATGCTCACGTACGAATTAAATATGTGTGTATCATAATAAAAGATATGTATAATTTTTAGTATGTTTGGAAGAATCTATTAAGTGAGTCGCTTTCGAAATACGAACGCGAACATGCTTGCTCGATAGTGAGAGAACCCTTCGAAGACGATGAAGGGGAAGGAAAACTATCGAGAAGCGAACTATCGGGCCAGAGTACTTTATTATGCATTAGTATAATATGTAATATCTCTCACCTTTATATCAGGCATTGTATGTAGCGGTGGTGCATGGTTAATGAGAGATTCATCAACGCACAGTTGTAATTGTACAAATTGTACAGCAAAAGAATATAAAGCGTATGTATCAAACGATACTTGCTCGAATACATTTTGAAACAATATATTCGGTATTGTCATGGGATGCCTAATTTTGTATCTTATATCGCTTGTATTATATTGCTCAAACACAAGACCTAACACCTTGATATTCCTATGCTGAGCTTCCGCAAGTGTGTACTGTTTTATCATATCTTCTTCAGATGAAAATCCAGATACCACTGTGAAATATAATTATTGAAATTGTTAAATGTAAAGTAAAAGTATCGAATAAAACATCAAGTGTTATACATATACAATAATTACTTTCATGTGGTAACATCAAGCATATTCGAGTATCTTCCATGATCTTTTCCGTGTATTCATTTTGTGGCACATAATAAAGGTATGTAAACTGTGTGTTTATCTCTGTTAATTCATCTTTACTTTCTATAGGATAGTAGGTACTTTCATTAATTACACGAGGTGGAAGTACACTGAAATCTCTGACAGCTTGTATTAATGCAAATAAGGCAATCGGTACCATACATTGTAAAAATATTGCTGATTTCCAATGCCTAAGACGCACTAAAAAATTTTTATACAGCAATAAGCTGAAAATTCTGATTTCGTTCGCCATTTGGATTTTTAATTTGTACCAAAAGATTCCGTTTAATCAAATGTTCAAGATTTAACAATCAATAACATAGCTCTGCATACGAATGTGTGTATGCTTCTTGCATACAAATATGCCAGTTACCCACTGCCATTGAAAGTACATAAAAGTACTATGAATAAATAACAAGAATTGATGTATGAATCAGTTCATACTCTCATTCTTAGAATATATATATCCACTCAATATATGGAACCTTGACAATCAAATTGACTCTGTGTTTATTACGCTTATCGTTGATGAGAGTTGTATTTAAATATAAAAATGTCCTTCCAAGCCTTGTCCCCTTCTTTTTTTTCGTTGATTGTCATAATAAATGTAACTGGAAAATAAATTATTACTAAATTGTTAACAACGAACGAAGCGCACTGAAACAAAAATGTATGGTACACATCTTTTAGTTTAATATATATTCGTACCTGACAGATAGGTCATATCCTTATTAATCACTATATAGTATAGTTTCACAAAACCGGACAGTAATATTTCGTGACGAACTTTTTACATAAAGTTGTGTTATCATATCTTCACGTTAATATGTCACTGTCATTTAACAAAATTATCTATCTCACATACTTTAAATTATACATGTTTTCCCGATAAATGTTTTCCAAAATGAATTCCATACGAACACTAAGCACAAAATACACCCAGCAATTTGACACGCAACGTTTGTATGTACACAATAGACTGACAATTATGTGATTCAACCGCGTTTCTAACCGTCGATAATACTCGTTCAGATGATTCACACCAATAATCTGAACTCTCAAGATAACATTGATACGTTTATAAGCAGATAGGAAATAAGAGTACTCACGCCCGGAATTTTAGTGTCCCCGGTATAGTGCTGTCCCCTAGTCTAATTTTTAGCCTGGACCAGAACCTGCATCATCTTTTTAGCCTGGAAAAGAACCTGCATCATCTTACCTGCATCATTAGCAGCGGATTCCTAATAATGCCAGAGTGGATGCTACTTTTATGTTAAAAGAGGCTCTTCTATGTAGGCTCTGATCCAGCCTAAAAGATGATACAGGTTCCAATACAGGCTAAAAAGATGATGCAGGTTCTGGTCCAGGCGAAAAAATTGATGCAGGTTCTGGTCCAGGCTAAATAGATGATGCAGGTTCTGTTCCAGGCTAAATAGATAAAACTCCGAGCGTGAGCACTCTCATTTCCTCTCTGCAACGGAGATCAAATTTGAATTTTAGAACTGCAAAATTTGAATTTAGCAATGCAAAAGATTGAACGGAAACTGTTAACAGTTATATCACGTTAGAAGACGTGTTATATGTTAGAATGTTGACTGAAAAAAGTACCTCCAAGTATAAATTTCGATTATCTCACATGTGAGTACGCCTTAATGTGAGAAACGTGTCGTCACTGTCGTCAGTTGCATGACGTACGACGTACGGTAAGGAATGCCAGTGTTGTGCATAGCGGAGTGCTAGTATTAGAAAATGAAGCAAACGAGTTTGGCTTTTAGCCAGTGAATTATTGAGCGAAGAAAATTTGAACGTCGATAAACTACGAGACGTGAGTATACAAAAATTTCTGCGCACAACGTTCGCACCAAGACTTTTTTTTGTATACTCTACTTTGAATTGCAATATGCAATAGTTCCAAGTCTCATATCATAAATTTTATAAAGCAACAGACTGTTCATATCTTGAATGGAAATCATCATCGAAACGCTTAACGATGGGCAATTAAGATACGGAAATTATTTAAGGATTTACAATATCTCTTTGTTATCATATCACACGTACACAAGTACACGTATTTTTCCGAAAGGTTAGATAACGTTCGTTATTGTAATGATTTGAAGACTTGAGGTCGTGCCCAAGTTTTTGTTCTTACTTCAGATCCATTTAAGGCAAAGATATTTCAATTTTAATCTTTTCGTTACAAAAAGGAATAGTTTTCAGCGTGTCTATAAGATTTTGCCGCGAATCGAACGTATGGTATCAATGTTATTTTTTCGTGTTATACGATTCGTTGGAGTTTTAATCAAGATACATCAAATTAGTAGAAATTATAAACGAATACACGTCAAAATAATTGGTAGTAAATTCACCCAAAAAAGTTGTTAATAAATGCCAAACTTTTATGAATAATTACAATCACTCCCAATGAAAATCGTACAGTGTGTATCCGACGGATATTTTAATGAATTATAAGTTTAGGAACAGGGTAAGGATTTTCAACGTGTATACTGAATTAAAGGAACAAATTACTAACAAAATGTTGTATCAAACACAAATGACACATTTGTCCAAATAAACGCGGGAAATTTAAATGTACAATTTTGAATGTTAGTGTAATTTCTATAGTATCTTAGTTGTAATTACTTGTTCGTAATAAAAAATAATTTTTATTTTTTTTTTTATTTTTCGTACGAATTATGAAAATATGTTAAACTAGAACTTGTTGGTAATTCAATTTTTGTCAAAATTCTTATCCTGTTACTAAACTTAGTTTCTGAATATAAATAAAAACAATACTGCAATTGTAACATAACATAAAAAGGAGTAAAATATAAGGTTATTGAAATAATCACCAAAAAGTTATAAATATTCTATTTTTATTTCTACATATGTTTACTTGTTGCAGACAATGCCATGGATTGCTGTTATTTCAACAAAAATGGAAGTCTCGAATCGGAGCGAGAACTTCCAAATATCTCTAGCCCAGAGATGTTTAATAGCGACGACGAAGGTGGTACACCCTGCAGCGAAACAGTAGAACATGAAGCTACAGAAATACCTGCTAGTCCTGAGAAACCATCTCAAGCTGATTTAGTAGCTAAATCTGATAATAATTTATTAGCGAGAATCAATAAATATTTAAGCGGAATACCTCCACCACCTAAGCATACAATTTGTAGAACCGACTGTTCAGAACTTTTGTTACGTATTTATGAAAATTATCACCTGTTTTGGACACCGAATGTGTTACTGGAGAAGCAATTGCGAGCTGATGCAAACCAAGATTCTTCAGAACAACAAAAAGAAAACATTAGTACAAATAATTCATTGCAACTTGGCAAAAGCACATCTAGGAATTTATCTGTTGCTTTTGATGCATGTGATCCACAATTTCAAAATAATATTAGTAATAAGTTAGATATGAAAGATGTTACGAATAATATTTGCCGTGATAATTTTAGAATAGAACAAATAGTTACTAATAATAAGACAAACACAGTGTATACTACGAAAAGTACTACAAACACTTTGAGCACTGAGCAAGTACAGGTAACTACAAATAGAAGTAATACAAAAGAAGCATCTTCCATCTCCCCGCAAGAACAATTACTTTTGTATCACACCACTGATGAAAAAGAAGTTAAGAATTTGACTTGGTCTGAATCATATCATCACAAATTTCATGGAATTCAGTGAGTGTACAAACACATTTTGATCAGCTTATCCATCATCGGTAACTGTTTTCAAATATTTTATAACACAAAGTACATATTATAAATTTTAGCTACAACAGAAGCAAGGCTGTGGAGGATTTTGAAAATCTTTCTATGAAATTATGCGAAAGGTATATAGGTGGCGAAACTCAATCCACTTGTACTGTGTGGTTTTCGAAGCAGGCACCAGGAAGTGCCAAGAAACGAAATCTTTTAGCTAAACGTGATAATGGACAAAGTCCAGGGAAGAGATTAAGTCATTTGACGCGAAGGCGGAGGACATTTTCTAGTGCGAATTTACAGGGATTGGCGCTCAATAATAAAAAACTGCTAGTGTTAAATATTAAGTGAGTATTAAACAAAGCTTGTGAACTGTTAGAATATTGATTTCGTACAGCAGTTTTAATCAGTTATTTTCAGAACCATTTCAAGTACTAATTTCAAACATTTATTCATCTTCTTCCTTTGCAATTTAGGAAACCTACTATTAAGAAAGGCAAAAGTCCAAGAGGAAAAAGTCCAAGAGGAAAAAGTCCGCGATGCAAAAGTCCAAGAGGAACCCCAAGGAGTTCAACGAAGAAGAAAGTTGCTCGAAGACTTGTTCTGGACGGGCCTAGTCCTTTGAAAGCAAAAGTAGAAACATCAAAGCGGGCCTTGTTTCAAAGTCCCCCATCGGATAGAGCTGGGCCGAGCAAGTTATTCTCCGGTGGAACGAGTGCTCAGAGTATTAAACGTGCATTATTCAGCAGCGGAACAAAGGAGAATAATGTTGAAGTAATTCAGAAGATAGAAGAATCAAGAAAGAGGAAGAACGAAGAAGAATTAGAAGGGCCACGATTCAAGTGGCCGAAGAGTTTATCTTTCGATTGCTCTCACGAAATTCATAATAGCTCTACGGTTACATGGGATAGACATTCATCTAGCAATGTAATCGAGAAAACTAAAACATCTTCAAACGAAGGAAGAACTGAGCTCAGTGATGCTCACAGAAAAGTGCGTAGCTGTCAAATACAGTGGAACTCCGACTATCCGGCTCGAACGGGACTGGGATCGGTATAATCTCAAAAATTCGTTAATCACATGAATAACACAAATACATTTTATGTATTTTATTTATTGGACATTTTATACGCATACTTTTACAACAATATTGTTAGTATGAAACAAAAGACATACGCGTTGTAAAGAAGTCTGCGAGTTTCTTTTGTGTCAGATTTGAGTGACGTTCACGTGTCGCCGGTCTCGTAGACGCTTTGTCAACATGAGCTCAGTCGGTTCTGAGTCATAGACTCAGGATATTGATTAATTAGCGGATTAAAAAAAGACTGGGATTATATTTGACAATCCGGATAAACGGAATTCTACTGTATATTTCATTCCTTTTCTTTAAAGCATTATAAGCTTCGATGAAAATATATATATATATTCTTTTTGTTTTAGAAACTATTATGGGCAGTAGCAGAAGCTTTAAGAAGCAAAGGAATCGGTATGACTCATCCGCAGTTCAAGCAGTATGCTACGAATTTAGCAAAGACCATCAAGAAATATATGCCCGATCTTGAAAATAGAAATATTCCCCGCAAGCCGGGAAGTACAAGTGATCGCATGTTAAAACTAGCAAAACATCATGTTTTATTTATAATCGAGACGGGACCAACCGATTGACAATACTCATTGCTGCTAGACGCAAAGATATCGACGCAACTTTACGCGAAGTTTACATTATTTAAAGTACAAGTGATCATTGGTACGTTAAGGTAGCATATACATGCGTTCAATGGATTTTATTTAATAAAATATATAGTGAGATGTACTTGAAATGTATTATAACTAAATAGCACGTGGAAACACTTCGACGCGCAAATATGTGCGACTGTAAAAAGGGTGATGTTTGAGGAGTATTAAGACCTTTTTTACTGCATAAATATGAACGAAAAAGGTTGTTTTAAATATGCCTATTTTTTTATTAGCGGTACAATAGTAGATAGATAGTTATATATATATATATATATTTCACAACTTATAAATAATCGATAAAAGGTGCTTCTTTGAAACAAAAACGTAATTTGCAATTAATTTTAAAGACAAGGCATGTATACATACGTATACAGGGTGTCCCAAAAATGTCGGGGAAACCTTGAAAGGGGTGGTTGCCGAGGTAATTGGAATCGACTTTTTTCTTAGCGAAAATTTCCGTCTCGTTTTAATTAAGGAGTTATTAACGATCATAAACACGGACCAATCAAAGCGCGGCTATTATTTCAAATCACCTCAGGAACCAAGCCCGTTCAAGGTGTTACGACATTTTTTAGATGCCCTGTATATAAATCCTTCATATCTAACATACAGTTGTGTCTAAAACGTTAATGAGGGCGAGTAAAAAAATAAAGACTAATCGCATTCTGCAGCCGCGATACTTGTGTTTATCGATTCCCATTTTTATTCCGCATTCTGGTGACCTACCCTGGCGATCACCTCGTCCAGTATTTGCGTCAGTTCTTTATTTTCTTTAGTCTTTTGCTCGACCAGTTCAGCTAACGAGTTACTTTTAAGCTCTGCTTTCCTTACTAAGGCGTGGAGCGTCACTATTTCATCTTCGTGTTGTTTCCGTATGTTCTCCAAATCAGAATTAGCCCTGAAATATTGATTGAATTGTTCAATGGTGTAATACTGATTACATGGTTAAATCGTATAATACTTTAGTAATACTTTTTAACACCTATATTCAATAAAAATTAGACATCTGTCTAATTACACAGAAAATTAAGAAAATTAGACAGAAAATTAAACAGTGTCTGTGCGGATAGTATAAATCTACCTATATGCGGATACGTACTTCTCGAGCTGGGACAAAGCATGCGCTTTTAAGCTGTCGTACCGCGTGTGCAAGCACTTTATAGTGTCCATATTTTCCTGGATACTTTCTCTTAATACTATCTCATTGTTTTTGTATACCGATACGACCGATTTCATCTTTTCGTATTTCTGATGAACATCATTGAACGCAGCCTCAGTGTTCGACAGATGAACATTCGTCGCCTTCAATTCTTCCTGATCCCTTCCCTTTTCCGCAAGCAGCCGGCTAATCGATTTTTCATATTCCTCGACCACGACCCTGGAAACGTCAATTCAATTATCTCGATTGTCTTAACAGCAGAATGTCCCTCGAGTAACAAACAACTTACGTCATCTCAGATTTACTCTTCACCTCCTGCGCCATTTGTGCTTGTAACTGATTAATTTTCTCTTGCAAAGAGCTCTTCTGCCTTTCTAATTTTTCCAATTCCGCCTTGTGCTCTTTCTTTTGTTTCTCCAGTTCTTCTTCCAGTTGTAGTACAGTCGACCTCACTAGTTCCAGCTCCTTGCTCATGTTAACATCGTTGATGAACGGAGTGTCTGACTTTGGTTCGTCTGCAGCCTGTTCCTGTACACAACCGTTTTACATGAGGTAGCTTCAAAAATACGTTCTAAAAAATTGAGACAAGTAAAACGGCGAACCCGATTTGTACAAAAAGGTCTGACAATTATTTTCTATTTTTACTTTAGTTTCATTAAAATAGTGCAACCAAGTAGAAGCTGTATAAACTTAAGTTAAGTTGCGCATTATGCTATTGTGTAATATGTTAATATGTTCGTGTGTTGTAAATACTACATAAACTTGGTTTAAAGCATTAAATAAATAATAATAATAGTTATTAGAATGGTTCGCCACACGGTTTGTTGGATTAATGGTTCAGAAGTGTACAATATACATATTATAATCGTTGCTTACACTTTTCTCCTTGGATTCTTCCGTTTTCGGTGTCATGTTCGTGGTGATGGGACTGTAAAACAGTAGCCTGTCTATAGCCGCTATGGCAGGATTACGTTTCGGGGTGCCAATGCTTGGCGGTGGGCTTTCGGTTTTCCCATTTTGTTCCTCCTCGTTGATCGGATCTGTGTTCTCTTGTAGCAACATATTACTGGTATCCCCCACCAATGGGTCAAACTTTACATACAACGATTCCGCTCTAAGACGGTTTTTGGTTTTCGAATTGCCGCGAGCTATCAGAAAATCGAAGCTCGTCGGGTCTTGGAATACTGCAAGCAGTAGATACCATTAACATACATACACATGCAACAGCAACTGAAACTATGAGACAGATTTAAATGACCGAATGTCTTGTTTCGTAATTATTAAAATCGCGAAGATGTTCGAGTGACAAGTCCTAGAGACCTTTTTACAGTACTCACTATCAGACGTCGCTGTAGTGAAGCAACAATCGCTTTCTTCTGGGAACTCAAACGAAGACTTGCAAATATCATTTGCCTCTAGCTCGGCAGAGGACTTTAGTTCATCGAAGTTCGGTTGTTCGACGTTAGGCAATCCCAATGAAGTACTTTGCCTCTGAGGCTTGAAATCCGTGTACTGATCCTCCTCCGGCACAGCCTTCGGTGTCAACGGTTCATCCTTGACGGTTGCAGTCTCGGCTAACTTTTCCTCAGGTGATTGCTCCCCTTTCTCATCCTCTGTTTCCTTCAGCGATTCTGTCGCATCTGTCTTCTCTAATACCGCTTCTGCCTCGATACTTTCGCTAATTATTGGCGTAGCAAATTTCACGTCCTCAGTATTATCTCTATCGTCTTCAGTCTCTGCTGGAGCATTAGCCTCGAGGCGGTCCTCGGCTCGTTCGCAGGTCCTCGGTATCGCGCAAGAAGTCTCGCTCAGCAATAGTAAATTTGTGCAACTATCTCTGCTGATCGCGACATCGCAGAAGTCGGAGGAAACGGTTGCTAGTTGACTATCGTTCTTATCGCCGGTCTCTCGTGCCGAAGAGTTCGATGAATTTTCGGGAACCTCGGTCACCGGTAGATTAGAATTGTTTACGTGAGTCTCGTTCTCGCACAGTCGCGAGGAGTTCGTCAACTGCAACGATGGCAGAGTCGATATACTAGGCAAAGATAAGTCTTCCGTATGTTCTGCGAACGGGGACACGGAGGACACGGAGTCCGTTACGGAGTATGGTACAATATTTACATCTATAGATTCAGTCTGGTCGTGGAAATCTTCGACTACAACCTGGGCTTGGATATCTTCGACTATAATCTGCTGCTCGTCGATTATAGGCGCGTCTGGACTGACTCTATCGGGCGACAAACACTTGGTGGTATCTAAATTAGACCCCTCTGTGCTATGTGACGGCAGTGGAAGCTCTTCGACGTTGTCGAAGCTGCAGGTTTCCGAGCTGGCGGTCAGGTCATCGCTCCGACCAGGAGAGATTGTTACCTCGATCGGCTCCTCTGTCTGTGTCAAAGGAATCACCAGAATCGGTCTATCCTGTAAATCCTGCGGATTCTGTGGGTCCTCTAGATCCTGTGTGCGATCGTTCGCCTTGCAGGGGCTGGTCTCGATTACCTCGGGTACGTTGCAAGAGTCGACCAGCAACGAGCTGTCGTTCCCTAGGCTTTTCGTGAAATCGGTGATGGTCTCGTCGGTGGCGGACGCGAATGTCTGGTCTAGACTGATGTCCCGTGTATAGTTGATCGAGTTCTCCTCGTTGTTCAGCTTGATCTCAGCGCAACCAAGGATCAGCTCGTCGACACCGGGTATACTGGAGTCCAAATATGAGGTGTCCGATATCCGGTCGAGACTTTGGGTCACCGAATCCGAGCATACGCCGCTGCTGCTCTTGGTACTGCGGGTGCTGCTGAGACTCTGGAAACTGCTCGACGAGGACAGGGACTCCGGGACTGTGTAGCCGATCGATCCGACGTCGGCGAACTCCCGAGCGAATCGGACCTTCACCTCATACTCTGATGTCTTCTGTAACGAACTGTCGTTGCCGCTCTGGTGGAGAGAAAAACAGAAACGCAATTAGTCCAGGGTCCGACGAGGGGAACGACGTTTCTTCCTAACGTGTCTCGCGCCGATCTCGATGGAACGTCGAGCATCGATCTCGAACGATCCAGTTGGTCTACAACGTTCCATGCAATATCGGGAGGAACGCTCCTGCGAGCAAGTTGAAAGTAGATCGATCGCGCCAACACCGCATTGGCACAATTTTTCTAGGAATTGCGGACGCTCTTCCGTTCGGATAATTTTGCAAACGAGAGTCGCGGCGACGAGAGACTCGCAACGCAAAATACCGGTGGCGTGGGCGACGTCCTTGCCGGAATCGCTGCAGCGCGTAACAGCAGTTTATTGATGTATTCCATATTTCCTGCGATAACGCGAATTCCCTCCGTGTATGCCGCGTATCTCGTAGTTCGCCGTTTCACTGACTGAGATCAGTTGACGCCCGAACCGATGCTCGCGGATTTCTTTCGGGAATTGCGCAACTTCTTCTGCCCGCTGCGACTAATTATAAAATATAGGGGCGGAGACCGACGGAAAGAGAGACAGAGAAAGAGAGAGAAGGATTTTGTTTTGCTGAATCTCGCGGCCGCGTAACCATGCCAAGAACAGTTATGAGCGGGACTGCTGGTGCGGCTGGCATGTTTGCGATAAAAAGCCCGACTGCCCGACTATCGTCGACGACTCGACGCTTCCCCATTCCTGCGCTATCGGCTATGGAAGGTAAGTCGAAAGGACTTTGCTGCTCCCACGGACGTTCATTTCCAAGGCTCGGTTGCGTTCGATTGCCGCCGATCGGCCACTGTAATCCGAGTTGAAACGAGCCGCGTCGCACAGTGGGCCAAAAGCGCCAAAACGTGGCCAAAATAAAAAGGAGTACTTCAATTTAGTTCAAAATTGATACTCATAGGTTTCTCGGGTCGCTGATTATAAATCTGATGTCAAAATGACAAAAAAAACAAAATGGCGGATGCGTAATCAAAAAAATGATTGGACTTTCTTAAAAATTGGTATTCCCATATTTTTCTGGCCGGCGAATATGAATCTAATGCCAAAATTACAAAAAACAAAATGGTGGATTTAATATGGCGGATGCGTAACCAAAAGAATGATTGGACTTCTTTGAAAATTAGTATTCCCATATTTTTCGGGCCGGCGAATATGAATCTGTTGTCAAAATTACAAAAAACAAAATGGTGGATTCAATATGGCGGATGCGTAACCAAAAGAATGATTGGACTTCCTTGAAAATTAGTATTCCCATATTTTTCGGGCCGGCGAATATGAATCTGATGTCAAAATTGCAAAAAACAAAATGGTGGATGCGTAATCAAAAAAATTATTGGACTTCCTTGAAAATTAGTATTCCCATATTTTTCGGGCCGGCGAATATGAATCTGTTGTCAAAATTACAAAAAACAAAATGGTGGATTCAATATGGCGGATGCGTAACCAAAAGAATGATTGGACTTCCTTGAAAATTGGTATTCCCATATTTTTCTGGCCGGCGAATATGAATCTGATGTCAAAATTGCAAAAAACAAAATGGTGGATACGTAATCAAAAAAATTATTGGACTTTCTTGAAAATTAGTATTCCCATATTTTTCGGGCCGGCGAATATGAATCTGATGTCAAAATTACAAAAAACAAAATGGTGGATTCAATATGGCGGATGCGTAACCAAAAGAATGATTGGACTTCCTTGAAAATTGGTATTCCCATATTTTTCTGGCCGGCGAATATGAACCTGATGTCAAAATTGCAAAAAACAAAATGGTGGATACGTAATCAAAAAAATTATTGGACTTTCTTGAAAATTAGTATTCCCATATTTTTCGGGCCGGCGAATATGAATCTGATGTCAAAATTACAAAAAACAAAATGGTGGATTCAATATGGCGGATGCGTAACCAAAAGAATGATTGGACTTCCTTGAATATTGGTATTCCCATATTTTTCGGGCCGGCGAATATGAATCTGATGTCAAAATTGCAAAAAACAAAATGGTGGATGCGTAATCAAAAAAATTATTGGACTTCCTTGAAAATTAGTATTCCCATATTTTTCGGGCCGGCGAATATGAATCTGTTGTCAAAATTACAAAAAACAAAATGGTGGATTCAATATGGCGGATGCGTAACCAAAAGAATGATTGGACTTCCTTGAAAATTGGTATTCCCATATTTTTCTGGCCGGCGAATATGAACCTGATGTCAAAATTGCAAAAAACAAAATGGTGGATACGTAATCAAAAAAATTATTGGACTTTCTTGAAAATTAGTATTCCCATATTTTTCGGGCCGGCGAATATGAATCTGTTGTCAAAATTACAAAAAACAAAATGGTGGATTCAATATGGCGGATGCGTAACCAAAAGAATGATTGGACTTCCTTGAAAATTAGTATTCCCATATTTTTCGGGCCGGCGAATATGAATCTGATGTCAAAATTGCAAAAAACAAAATGGTGGATACGTAATCAAAAAAATTATTGGACTTTCTTGAAAATTAGTATTCCCATATTTTTCGGGCCGGCGAATATGAATCTGATGTCAAAATTACAAAAAACAAAATGGTGGATTCAATATGGCGGATGCGTAACCAAAAGAATGATTGGACTTCCTTGAATATTAGTATTCCCATATTTTTCGGGCCGGCGAATATGAATCTGATGTCAAAATTACAAAAAACAAAAATAAAATTTTTTTTAAACAATAAAAGAAATATTGTTAGAAAAGAAATTGTTGTATCAGAAAACTCTATAAGTGGAACCATACAATGCTTATTTAACAAATTTTATTATAACTTCTAAATTTCTTAAGAAAACATGCTTGTAACTAGTACTATGACTACCTCTGCGTCACAAAAATGAATCGCATTACGAAAGGGGCAGTTTTGGGCAGCTACTTTTCCAAAATAATGTTAAATAATAGTATCTACTACAAGACTCGACAAGAATCTCCGTGGAATATTGTGGAATATACAACTTTTAGTATACATTTGTAAAATCTGTGCACCAAGTTTTATCGTTCACTTCATACATTCCAAACATTAATTAATATAAATCCAATGTTATTATTATGTATAGTATTTACTTCCAGGAACAGCATCCGTCATACACGCACAAAAAAAAATTCAATTTCCGTAAAATTGTAAGCTTGACACCTTTTTTTTTCACAACGTAGTTCACTGCACGAAAACTGCGAGACGACTGTATGGGATATTTGTACTCCCACCATTTAGCAGGTATAGGTAGTAAGACTTTTTTACCTTCGGCTTCTTATACAGTCATTACCTGAGAATCCAATACGGCAAGAGCCATACACCTAACGTGAAATTCATTTTTTGCATTTTGCCCACGTTTTGGCGCTTTTGGCCCACTGTGCGTCGCGTCGATGTCTCGACCAGTGCGCCCGCAATTGTCTTTGCGAATGTTCGGTTGCTCGCGAAAGTCTTGTCTCACTTGATTTTCATCCGTTGTCGAGCAAAATGGATTTCTAAGGCAAGGAGTTCGAATTTTAAACTTGTTTTGCGCAGAGATTCGCAGTCTAGGGTTCGAGGACTTCGAAGGGAAGCAAGAAGGCCGGGACTTTTCGCGCAAAACCGGAAGCGTAACGTTTTAGGACCGAAGCTTATCAATCGCCGGACGTTATCGTGGCGTTGTGAATGGAAAACGAAGCGATTCGTTTTCCACGAAGGGTCCACCGCGAGATTACCTTCCGAATGAGATTCCCCATGACTTCCCAGAGGACCTCCAGTTTCGACTGCCACTGCCGGCAGATTTCGAGGCCATATTTACGCGGCGGGCTACGGAACCCCACGTAGCCAGTTTCCTTAGTTCCCCACCTTGATACCCTCACCCCCGACACGCTTATTTTCGACGACGTGAGACGTCTTTCGTCAGCCATTCACCCCTTTTCCCGGTCTTTGTGTGTTCTCTATTTTGCTCGGCTCCGGCACCGACGACCGTTTACTCCAGTTTCCCTCGCTCCCCGACCTCTTCCTGTCCGCCATTTTTCCCAAAAATTAAAAATATCTAGAGTTCACTGACACCGACGGAGTTATCAGCGTACTATTACGCGCCTATAGGCATTCTGAGATTATAGTCTGTCGCGTGGGACCTGCGTACAGTTGAACCGATGGAAAGAGCTGATATTGCACAATTAGCAGTTCTTCGAGAGGTCATCGGCTTATACCGAACATAACAAAATATGTTTTAAACTTTCATTGCAGGACCAAATAAAAACGTCGTGAAAAGTGCCGTTTTTATTGTAATTCTTATCAGTTGCAATTTTTTCAGTCTTTTTTGCGGATCATTTGGAAAACCAATTCTTCTAATTGCTCAAGAAAAGTCGGGTCGTTGGATCCAATTTTTAAAAAAAGTTATACTGTTTTAAAGGGCGTTTGAATACTTTCATGAGACTGTGTAGGTGTTTATCCGACCAGTATCGGCACGTATCGTATTTTAAACTTTCATTGCGGGCTTAAATAAAAAAGTTGTGAAAAGTGCCGTTTTTATTGTAATTCTTATCAGTTGCAATTTTTTCAGTCTTTTTTGCGGATCATTTGGAAAACCAATTCTTCTAATTGCTCAAGAAAAGTCGGGTCGTTGGATCCAATTTTTAAAAAAAGTTATACTGTTTTAAAGGGCGTTTGAATACTTTCATGAGACTGTGTAGGTGTTTATCCGACCAGTATCGGCACGTATCGTATTTTAAACTTTCATTGCGGGCTTAAATAAAAAAGTTGTGAAAAGTGCCATTTTTATTGTAATTCTTACCGGTTGCAATTTTTTCAGTCTTTTTTGCGGATCATTTGGAAAACCAATTCTTCTAATTGCTCAAGAAAAGTCGGATCGTTGGATCCAATTTTTTAAAAAAGTTATACTGTTTTAAAGGGCGTTTGGATATTTTCATGAGACCGTGTAGGTGTTTAATACCATTTGATCCGTATCGGCACGTATCGTATTTTAAACTTTCATTTCAGGCCCAAATAAAAACGCTGTGAAAAGTGCCATTTTTATTGTAATTCTTACCAGTTGCAATTTTTTCAAAATCTTTTTTGCGGATCATTTGGAAAACCAATTCTTCTAATTGCTCAAGAAAAGTCGGGTCGTTGGATCCAATTCAGAAAAAGTTATACTGTTTTAAAGGGCGTTGGGATATTTTTATGAGACTGTGTAGGTGTTTATGCGATCCGTATCGGCACGTATCGGAAGCTAAACGGAAAAAAGGATTATTCTACTGGCGGGAGCCGTTCCGTGTCGGTGCGGATAGTACATTTAAAACGGCCTTTTACTCTTTCTCGAATACTTTACCGTCAAGGTGCCCGGAGACTAAACAACATGCGATCGCTGCCATTACGAACGGGTTAACAGCGCAACAGTCGAGGAGACTCGAGTGTGCACGCAACAAATTAGTTGTTGCGATAGATCCGCTGGAAAACGGGCCAATTAGACACATATTAGCGCGTTTGTACAGATTGAATAACAGTTAAGCCTCTCGAGTTCCGACTAATTACCACTCGCTCCGTTTTGTACGACCCACGATAAACGCGAATCAAAATGGTCCATAAGCACGTTGTGATTTATCGCACGACGATATTACAAAATTTCATTACAATCGTTACTCTACAAAATATGGAAAAAACACTAAACCTACCATGGTCGAAACGACGGGTTTTATATTTTACAATCATTGAAACTATCAAAATTCATTCATGGAAAATAGTCGAATCAAATTCCTTGTCCAAGCATTTATTGTATTGAAAAAATCACGGACAATCTTAATAAATTTAGAGTTGCCATTTTTATAAGGCAATATTTACCAGATTAATGCTTTGCAGGTTTAGTGTTAATCAGTTAACTGTGTTTGACGAGTATACTCGTCATGAAGAAACAGCAATATTTTGTGTCATGACGAGTATACTTGTCAAAACAGCTACAATTCAAACAGCGGTTAATTTTTGCGACGCAACTTAGGTACACATTTTTCAAAGAGGTCGCAACAGCTAACTGGTTAAGTGCGTCTGAAACCATAAAATTGTTTCAAGAAAAGTTTTCTACCGTCCAAATCGTAGTAGAAACGTGATCAATAGAATTCTTAAAAATCCCGATAACTATGGCACAAAGACCGTGCCGTGCTCCTAGCATTACGTCAATAGCGTGCAACTTTACGACTGGCGTCGAATTCGAAAGTGTGCGCTGAAAAAATTTCCGGTGCTAAAACACACGTAAAAAACCGTGCTACGCACTAATTCAAATCGATCCTTTCGTCCCATTAATTTTCCTCGAGAACTTACATTTTTCCAGACAAATTCATGGCGGAGCAACAATTACAAACAAAGACAAAACCGTCGTGTTATCCGCTAAATGCTATTCCGTCCTATCTTTTCGTGCCCGAGACTAGATTCGTTGGCAATATCGCATTAACACTAGGCTTACGGAGCACTAGAAATGACTATTTTACATTACTTCATAAAAATAACATCAATGTATCGATCAAAGTTTGTAGCCATTTTTTCAATAATATATACCCAAAGAAATCAATTTGTGAAATAATTGCTCACGGATGCGTTTTCTACGACAATTTGAAAATATTAGAAACCGTAATTTTGACGGGTTGAAAAGAAGTCGTCGAAACCTGGTTTGCGGTGTCAACATACAATATGGCGGAATAGATCGGCTGAGAATCTCGTCCGGCGGCGATCCGTCGGAAATCCCACCGTCGAACGGTCGCAGGGAGGTTCGGGATCGGTGGACTCGCGGGCAATCGATCGGAGACGGTGTGTATGTAGAAGCACGCCGAGAAATGTGGGCCAGCCAGCGGCCTGTTTACCGACTGGCAGAATATCTTCCGCGTAACGAAACGGGTTACTGCGCGTCGATACGACTCGAAATTATAAGGACAGAGCCACGCACCGTGACGTGTACACCGAGCGCTTTTACTTGCTAATCTACGGCGCAAAGCGAACGCGTACACGGTCGAGCAAGCCGACCGCGAGCCGCTCGTCCGATCGCGCACCGACTCGACGCGATCGGTGGCGACTCCCTTCGAAACCCGAGAAGCTCGCGAGCTCCTTATTCGGCGCGTTCTTGACACATCGTCCGTGCAACGCGCACACACCTTATCATCGACATGAGTCATTCCCATCTGGTCGTGATGACATAGAGCAAGGAGAGAAAGAGAGAGAGAGAGGCTGATGGGTTCTAATATTTTTAATTTAATATTATTAACACGTTCGCGGACGTGAATGGCTATAGCATTCATTTTCATATTGAAGCAAAATGACATGAATAGCATTCAAATTTGAAAGCCAATTTTTATTCAATTTAATTTTATACAACCTTAAGTTTTTGTAATTAATATACATTTCAAAGTGATGACCAACCGTCATTACTAATTTTACAGTTAACTTATTATTATTGTTTATGTCCGATCAGATTTCGGATAGTACAACTAGTTTCAAGAAAAATTGCCTGACTGTTTTTGCAGCTCACTGAAATTTTTACTATCCGTGAACGTGTGAAAGTTCTAAGGATGCATACGTAAGAAATTATTTAGCAAATTTATTTCTTTGGCTATATATTATTTTTAAAATATTGATGAAAATGTGGATAGCACGTTCGTGTTATTTTTATGAAGTAATGCAAAATAGTCGCTATTAGTGCTCCGTAAACCTAGTGTTAAAGGGGTGTGTCTCTCTCTCTGTCTCTGTTCCCATATAACTAGACTGCGGATTTTTATGGCAAAAATACGAACCAATACACCGCACCAATGAACCATACACCGTACCAATACATCTCTTACGACTTCATAATATCGCTCGAAAGTAAATACCTGTTTGGTACCTATGTCCTGCAATTAATAAAAAGAAGTTTTCTTTTGCATAAAGATCCGCAGTCTACATATGACAAATACCAAGAACAACCGTGTCGAACGGAAGCGCCGCGCAGTGGGCATTTAAATGGAGATAAAAGACGAAACATCCGTGTACGGTTACCTAACCCTTTGCACTCGAAGCTATTTTAACTCCGAAACATTTCTTCCTACCTAGAATATTTCCCATCTGTGTACAGGGTGTATAAAAATTATATGTCACGACCACCATAGCGTGATTCTACACCTCTGGATCGGTGGAAATCAAGGTCAAAGTGTCGAAAAATTTTCTTTTATTGCATCGTATAGTACTCGTCACTAAAATTTTTCGATACTTTGACCTTCAGTTTCGAGGTCAATATGAATTTTGCGGTGCATTTTTTCACAGATCTCCACCGATCCGGAGGTGTAGAATCACGCTATGATGGTCGTGACATATAATTTTTATACACCCTGTACAGTGACTCCCACTAATATTCGTGCGCTCTTAAAAATCGCACAACTTTGTCAATATTGGACTATACTGCTTGAATTTTTTTGAGAAGTTAGAACAATTGGATCACTACATAACGTGAGAAAAATTGCAGAGAAAATACGAAAAGTTGTATTTTGTAACTTTTTTATGTGGACTTGCATTGAAAATTGAGAATGTACGATTTGTAGATCTGTATGAATTATACATATTCTGAGAATTTGATCAAAATCGGTGAACGCTGCAATGAGCTGCAGATGTAAACAATATTTTGAACAATGATACAGCAATTTTTAGTGGTGCCTCACAGTCACCGTTCGAGTGCTAAGAGTTAACACTACAACTACCGAGTAATAAACACGACTGATGTATATTGCTTTGTAATAATGACAAGACTACTTCTATTCAAACCTCGTACTATTTTTAATCTAACGTGTGCTCCAATAAAGAAGTTCATTCAAAAATCTCGGATCGAAACATTTTTATAATTTTTGTAATTCTGAAAGAAAAAATTAGGAACCAGTCATTTCGTCTGGATCGGTAGTTCTAGTGTTAAAATACCTTCGACACTTATTTCAGTGTCCACGACATCAATTAGAGAAAAATCGAACAATAAGTTCCACGCAGCGTTCCGTGCACCGTGCGCCGCCTCAATAACAATATAAACTTGAATCGACCCGTGTCATCTAAAATGAACGTCTTCTCTGAATCACGCGTACTAACGGGTCGCGTTTTACCAGTGATACTGTACTTTCCTCGAGGACACTTCCGGTAGACATGCTAGGAAAAGAAAATCCAGGGGCCCCTTGTATACGGTCCTGCAAGCTAAGGACCGTTCGACATAGCGCACCGTGCGCCGCCTCAATAACAATGTAAACTTGAATCGATCCGTGTCATCTAAAATGAACGTCTTCTCTGAATCACGCGTACTAACGGGTCGAGTTTTACCAGTGATACTGTACTTTCCTCAAGGACACTTCCGGTAGACATGCTAGGAAATCGAAAGGTAGAAAAGAAAAAATCCTGCAAGCTACGAACCGCTATCTCGCAACAATTTTTGTCTATGTTTACCTAGAAGAGTATGTTGCCCCAAAATGGTCACCCGTAGTCTTAGCTGGACGGATCGAAAGAGAGCAGTATAGATGTACACGGTGTAGATATAATGTTATGAATCGAATTGCACGGAATCGAGAGCGAGAATAGCGGTGAGAAAGAGAGGAGCGGAATCGATGAGAGAAACGCGGTTCGCAGTCTGCTCGTCTGCTGCGCCGACCGACGAATTCCGTCGGAGGAACCAGCCAAGAGCCACTCACCGAACCTGACGATCAACGAACGATTTATGTCTCTCCTCTCGAACTTCTAATATTAGCGCGGAGCATTCTCCAGTCGATACTCTAAGACATGCACCACTACCACTGGCTGGCAGGCGCGCGAGCGTTCGCGGAACGTGGTGCACGTACACGCCTAGGAGGATGTGCGCGTGGGGACCCGTCGTATAGAACAGACTCGGGAAAAAACGCTGCAGCGTCATGGCTCACCTTTCCACAAGACGATCCCGCGGTCTAACGTGGTACAGGCCTCTGTCACGGAAAGAAAGATCGCCGGCCACGGGAGAGTCATCGCCACCGTACTGCCTAACGATGATACGCGTTCTGATTTCTTTAATACCGCTGTTCGAACGTCGAACCGCGCACACGCCGCACGGGCATTACGCCATAGACACGGAGTATTCGATCGCTAGCGAAGCTATCACGTTTTTCAGGAAGCAATTTCCAGTACGCATGCGTACGTAAATTGTATTCCATGAATGCGGCTCTAACTCCGGGACGTCAAAACTGTACCCGAGTAGGGCCTCTCGGAAATTTAACTGTGTGGAGTTTCGCATGCAGACAAAAGCCTAGCGACACATACAATGCATATGTAGCGTCCGACCATGTCCTTTAAATTCCGTTGGACCAAATCATTAAAAATACAAATGTTTCTACTTTCTTATAACAATTTCATAAAACGTGTAAGCACGTATACAGTAAAATGTATGGGACATGTTAATTATGGAAAGTTTGATGCGAGAATCGCTAACTGTAAGAACCGAAATAGTGGACGCTGATGACCTTGATGGTAATGAGACCGTTATAAGTAAACAACTATATACAAAACAGAACCGAGACAAGAATCATAATCAAAACTGATATTAGCTGGAAATTTCGGTTCTTCGTGACAGTGATTCATTTGAAATTTCAGTTTCTCCTAACTGTTTCGATCAAAACCTTTTTCATAACCGTTTCAAACAAATCGGAGTTCCGAAAGTCTCCTTGTGAGCGGCGGTTACATGTGTAGGAAAAAGTTGTTTAAAATCATGCCCCCGACAACATATTTAAAGGTCATCTTTCCGCAGAATTACCCTAATATTAATCGCCGTTACAAAAGTTTCAAACTTTATTGTTTACAAAGTGTACGCATTTTTATCGAGTTCGGTTGCACCGGTTCGTTCGGTTTTCGTCAAGACGTTCAATCGCAGAATAACTCCATGACTTTTCGGTGGGCATGCGTTCTTTTTCGGACGTCAAATAAATGCCGCCGCGCGAGAAGCGAAACTTATTTTCGTTTCGCGGTGCTCCTGGAGATTCAGAGTTTATTTATAGGGATTCTCCGACTGTTGGCGAGTGTTGGCAATAAAGACAGGGGGAAAGATCGGAACAGAGAGGAAAGACAACAAAAGAAAAGAAAAGAGAAAAACAAAAAGAAAAGATGAGAGCTAATCAAATAGAAGGGAAAAAGAGAGTTTAAATACCTGGAAACAGGACGACTGAATCGGAGGCGAACCATGAAGAGATGCAGTGACTTCGCGAAGCACCACATGGGTACCCTCGGGAACTGCACAACCGGTACCTCTTGGACTTGTCATGTCAAGGATATCACTCGGAACACTTAAAAACTCCTTGTTGTTTTATTGAATGCTGTCGCTGTTACACTGCTCGCGTTCCTGGCCACACACAGAATCACTTTCGGTCGCAACGAGTTTCGTATCACAATTGAAAAATACTTGAAACGATCGGCGTCAGATTTCACGTTCTCTGTTTCGCGACGTCCGAACAAAATGACGACTTCTCAAGTTCTAAACATGAATTCCCGCCAGATTTTAGTATCACCGTATGACCAATGTCGCCACCTTGAGCTCGTAAAAGTCCGTAACACAGAGTTGAAAATTTCGCAGATCTCCTGCTGGAAGATCCGTGTACTGCGGATTTGCTTTATTTAGTGCAAATTATTGCTAATCATAAATCATTATACAGAGTGTCCCAAAAATGTTGTACTTCCTTCACAGGGGCGATTCCTAAGGTCATTTGAAGTAACTTTTTCCTTTACGAAAATGTTCTCCGCAGCTTTGTTAAAGAGTTATTAAGGAAAAACGCAGGCCAATCGTAGCGCGGCTAGAGCGGATGGATTTCGGCACGGCCAATGGCAACGCCGCGCTTAGCGCGACCTATCGCTGATTCGCGATCCGCCCGCTGTAGCCGCACCCTGATTGGTTCGTGTTTTTCGTTAATAACTCCTGAACGGAGCCGCGGAGAACATTTTCGCAAAGGAAAAAATTACTTCGAATGACCTCGGGAATCACCCTTTTCAAGGAATTACATCATTTTTGGGTAGACCCTATATATATATTAAAATCCGTAGGTAAGCTGTGGCTATTTGCTAGATAACCTTACTGAAGATTCTTCAGTAAGGTTAAATCTCCCTTTCCTTTTCCTTCTCGCCGCCAAAAAAGTAGAAAACCGGTAGAGGTGGTAACACTGATCAGCTTGCTTCCAAAGAGTAGGGGTACAAGACGTAGTAGATACATACGTTACTTACTGCGTTGGTTGCGCATGCGCGAAGAAACCCGTCCAACGTCTCATCACTGCTTTCAACTACAATATTCCGACGTTTAAGACATGGATCCTATATAGACAGCCTTACTCTGACGGGTTTTCTACTTAGAATTAACAACGCTCCTCCTCCCCCAATTTTCACGATGTTTTAGCAGGTCCACGACCACTTTTTTAACGGCTGTCCTACGTTTGACAACTTGAATGCAGACAAAGCAAACCAATCGCAGCGCACTTTACAACATAGCTTGGATTAATCTCCACAGCGCTGCTGTGCTGTTTTCGCGGTTGATAGTATTATCGATACGGGACTATCGATAGTTGACCGCGCGGCGCGGCAAGTCGTGCCTTTGAAATTTTATAACGGTATCGCTGTACATTCCCCGTTTCCTTTTTTTCGCTTAGTACAGCATCTTAAATGCCGCGTGAACTTTAGAAGGAGAAATGGTCGATATCGGTGTACGATTTAGAAACGTTTATTGTCAAATTTTTTTTTATACAAAGGTGTATATACTGTCTTGTTATTACGTACAAGGCAGTGTTATCGTTCGCGAAGTTTCTCGTTCCATAATTAGTAGTCTTATTCTTCGCTCATGCATTCATTCGATCACACCCTCGTCGCTGCTTTCCTCCTTTTGTTTATTTATTATCAGTACCTCACAATGTACATACACATAAAAATTCATTCACCTGGCTCGGTAACGCATTGTTATAATACGATGCGTTAAAATAAAGCGAATTATATAAAAGAATACTATTCACAATGATCTCCTTTATCTTGGAACTAGTTAAAACGGTTGTTTCAAAGACATTTCTGCAGGCGCTAGTCTAAATTTCTGACAGTAATTGTAACTGTTAATTCAGTTAATTCTGTGAATTCACTAACATACTTATGTAATGCATTACGCTTCACTGCGGGGATATAATCACAGAAATTAGCCATAGGCTTCCATGTAAGTTTACGTTCCTTCACATAAGGCACTTTTCTTTTTAAACGTCTATAATAAAATAAGTAATATTAAATTAACTCTGTGCCATTTTGAAACACTATAGAAAATGGTTAACACCTTGTACTGTAAGTCTTACTATAACAAATAGAAGTACCATTGCACAAGACAATGGACCAAAACGGGAAGCACCGTATTATTTACGACAATGAACAGTATATACCGTCATCACCGTGCACTAATGCAATCCCATATTTTAGTAGTCTCTATGCACGTTTACACATTGGCGGTATTATTGAAAGCAATGAAATGATATGTCCTAGTTGACAGATACACTACAGTGCCTAGTTAAAATCATTCACCAACAGTTAGTAAACGATACAGTTCATCTTCAACTACTGAAGCTTCGCATGTATTTGATTATGTATATGGATGTAACTGTGGTGGAGGGCGCGACGGTGTTGTTGAATTCTTCTGACTACTAGATGGCGGAGTTAAGAGTCCACTTTCATTTGGGCTTTGCCTACCAGATTCAGTATTGGAATCAGATTCATTTGTGTCTGTACAAGGGATGTCGTCGGCTAATCGTTGTTGCGCCCTTTCTAGCATATTCAAGTCAACCACATGTGTCTGGATACGATGTGATTCATCCATCACTATATTGGGCACTGTTGCCCGGAGACCAGATCCGGAATGAGACTCTGAAGGTGGTACTGCAGACCTCAAAAGAAACTGAGAACCTTCCTCCGCTGCTGTCATTGCAAACGGGTTCAGCCATTTGACACAGGGTGCAAGCTGTTCCCATGAAATGCGTGATACCCTCAAGGCACATTCCCTTCCTTGAGTGTGATACATGGCTGCTGCTGCTATATGACTATATGGAAACTTCAAGCTTCCTTCGTCCAAGGTGGCTAGATCCAACAGTTGAGCAGCTTGGGAGTACTGTAGACCACCGTATTGGGGGTAAATGAAAGCACTTGGTCTTGACCAATCACCGGACTCGATTTGCATATAAATATTCAGCCAACCAGGTGCTGTAACCGGAGACAAATTCCACCCAAGACCTTTCAATATCACCAATTCTTTTCCTAAGATTTCTTCTTCTGTGCATGCACCATCCGTGACATATGCAAACTCTGCTATTTTGGGTGGATATATTTCTTCAACCTGTAACAAAACGATAAATTTCAATAACTTGTTTGCTTAATCGAAGAACAATAACAGGGAGGAATGAAACAAATACAAACCTTGGCAGCTATAAACAGGCATGTGATTCCTATTAACTGCAACTGATTTTTAGGTACATTTTGATGAATGGACAAATATCTGTCTAGATAGTCCATTGCAAGGTAATAAGTTTCTCTGTGTAGCTTATATACTTCGCAGACCTCGATTAACCAGTCCAACAGAATTGCCCTCATACGTGGCTGTAATGTTGGATGCCTTTGGAACATCTGCGGATTCCTCTGTGTAACGGTTTTCTGATCTCCCGAACACATGAGTGACCAGACTTGAGAACCATCAGCCCATGGAAATGAAGGCAAAGGACTAGGTCTGTTTGTCACATTGTTGGATGACGATGGTGTTAAAAAACATGTTGCATTTCGTAGCTCAGACCATGTGGCTGGTTCTTGTTGCTCCTTCAATGGAGATACTTGATGAGGTGTGCACGTATTTTCTAATGAATGTACCGAATGACAAGATTCTGTGTATGATACATTCGATAATGCTGGTATTTTACTGGGGGGATACACATTCTCCGAATCTTCAGAAATCTCGGTTGTACGCCTTTTACGTTTCAAAGATTGTGTAACTACTTTGCCACCTTGCAAATAAGTCTGTGATTTCTTTTCCTGTAAACTGAATAGACCAAGAGGATCTTATTTTTTATGTTGTTCCATGGAACTCCCAACTATATACATGCATCGAACGAACGGAGCAAAACCTTGATGCAAAGTCGTTCGAAAGAATTTTCGATAGATAAAAAAATGTTGCTGGTAAGATTCAGAAAATATTAATAAATTGCTCAGAAAGTGAGTATTCAGTGAAGAAGGTTATACACGTACAATTACGCATTTTTTTTTTCAATTGCGAAGCACGATAAATTGATGAAACCCGGTAGAAACAATTTCCGAAAATTTAGCGGAGTTTTTGCCAAAATATCGAGAAGATAGGATGAAATTTCAACGGCAAATGGAAAGTGTTTCACTCACCTTGTCTGTGGCATCTTGTCGCAGAATTGTCGACGTGTTCAAGAAATATTTCCAACGGGAATCGGATTTTTTATTCGAGCAGAAACTGGCTAATGTATCGATGGAACGTCCGTTCGGTTTTCACAGCGTATGCTCATGAATTTTCCCAAGGAAAACGACGAAAAGTGGAAGAGCGCGCGAAGCTTACATGCACTCGATCGCCATAATGCACGTACACTTGGCTACGTTTGATTCAATATTTTATATTATGACTTCTCATTACCGATCGATCGTGCAGCACCAAAATTTCTCGGAGTCTTTTTCGATGTTATTTCTAGCCTCGGAATATCACAGAACCGTAAATCTTGAGAAAAATAAGGGACGTGGAAGTCGAAGCGCGGGAGACCAGCGCGCGAAACGATGACCAACCCCTGCTTGCAATCAGCCACTGTCACGCCCTCTATACATATACCATAACCTCAAATAGTGAAAAAAAATTCCAAATTTCGGTGGAACAGCCTCCTCAAAGTCCAATTATTTAATCCCGATACGGAAACACTTGCATATTTATGTACATGCACCGAATTTAGCAACTGCAAAACCACCATGAAACGTTGGCGTCGTGTGACGAACGCCCTGCGTATCGCACGGTTTTTCTCCAGTAAAGTATCAGAAAAATTTATGGAAAACGCTAGGCATTATCCAGGAGAAATGCGTTTTACCATCACAACACGATACAGTCGTATTAGAACATGAAATATTGCGTGCAAACGATGCATAAATCCGAGGAGTCGTAGCACCCACGCGCACTGCGCATCTGTATTTCCCGCTCGATTATACCTCGACTTTTATGCGAGATTTGTGACAAATATATTTGCCTCGAACGCACCGTACACTGCACACTCGGAACTGTTGCCCTGTTCTGTCGATGGTGATACCTGGGCACAGAATAACGCTTTTCAATCGCGGACTGGCGTTCACGAATGAGTTTCGCGGGAACGCCAAACTAGTGAACGAGCACCGGCCGTATATCCGTGGCGCTGCTGTGCAATCACACGCGTGCATGCCATTGGCCGTTACGAGGAGCACAGCTGGCGCTCAGCTGATTCTCGGACAACGCACACAACCTTCGGGTCCGATGCACGCATGCACTTACGCCCGGACCACGCGGGAAATGTGCGCGCGTAAATTGTTGGGCGCGAGTCGTGTACCGTAAGCCATGGAAAAGATCGCCTTTGCCACGTATAGCGATTATCCCGTACCCTACAAATCAGGCGTAATTGTCTTTCTGAAATGCGTAATATTCGTTTCAGAAACAACACTCCTCGAAGAACGAAATGATTCGTATGACTGGCGTAAAGAATATATTGAACGCCATAACAAAATATATTAGTCAACCGAAATTTTTTGTGCTTGCGAAAATCGCAATCGACTGTAGTAACAGGAGGAAGATTTTCACGAAAATTACCTCTTTGTATATATATTTAATAAAATAATTGTTATTGTATATATATTTTCATAACTAGTACCGCAAACTACGGACATTATTTTTTATTATAAGAATGTAACGGATACAAAAATGTGACCGATCGTTGCCTCCATGAAACATAAACGAATCCAATATTCCTAATTTTTGTGCACCATCTTTTAGATTCTAAATTTCCTACTTGAAGCGCCGAAACAAAGCCCCGGATCGTCACACTTTTATCGCCATGTTTCCTCGTCGACTTCAACTTTTTTACTCTTCAGTCGACTTCCACGAAATTTTTCCTGTCTGACTCAAACATATTTATTTTACGTTCATCCGTGAAAATAGCATTTTTCCAAAAATTATAATCTTCAGAGAGGAACAGAGAGTGCCCACCTTTTCTCTCTTAGAACCTGTCATCGTCTTTTAGCCAGGGACATGGGAACCGAACGTGAGCGCTCTCGTATAATCCTCTCTGTTAATATACTCCTTTGCAAATTCTATTCTTTTTTTGTCTATTTTTGGCATTTATGTGCGTATTACCAGAGAGGAAATGAGAGTGCTCACGCTCGGGGTTTTAGTGTCTCCACTTTTCTGCATCATATGTTTAGCCTGGAACAGAACCCGCATCAACTTTTTAGCCTGGAACAGAACCTGCATTATCTTTTCAGCCTGTATTAGAAGGTGCATCATCTTTTAGGCTGGATCAGAGCCTACATAGAAGAGCCTCTTTTAACTTAGAAGTCGCATCCACTCTGGCATTATTTGGAATCCGCTGCTAATGATGCAGATAAGATGATGCAGGTTCTGGTCCAGGCTAAAAATTAGACTAGGGGACAGCACTATACCGGGGACACTAAAATCCCATTTAAATACTCTCATTTCCTCTCTGTTGCAAATTCTATTCTTTTTTGTCTATTTTTGGCATTCATGTACGTGTTTCATCGTGCTACGAGTATAATTGTGTGTGCACGTCCTCTGTCGTTCAAACTGAAATGGCAGGGGCTACAGATTTCGCTAGCGAGTCATTACAACTGCCGCTGGATGGTACCACAAATTTGGCGGTATGGGGCCAATGTACCAATCGTTCGACTCGATCGGTAACTCCACGGCAGATTTTGGTCAACGTCTGCTGGAATTCTGGGTGTCTGCCAGGTCAAATTTGGCTAGCCAGACTCTTTTACAGTAATATTAACTCGTTCCCGAAGACATAGTTTTCCGACTGGTTCAGCAAATTAAGGCTTTTTAATTTCAGTCTGAATGATATAGACGTAATTATATTTTGAGCTAATCAGTCATTTACTCTATGAAAAAAGCACATTCAGTTCTGAGAGTGTGCGTGCAGATTCAGGTTGTCAGAATTGTTTAACGTTGAAAGATTTTTCCTGCCAACAGTCAGAGCACGAAACGAGTGCAAATGGGTCCATAGCTAGTAATGAGCTCCCTCCACGCGGAGAGCTTCGAAACAGGCAACGATTCTTTCTGTCGCGACAAAGAAAACATTGTGTCGCGGGTCGTCGCTGCAGATGTCTCGGCAGCTTTTATGCTCTCCCAGGCGATGAGAGTCCCTCGCAATTTCCGTGTTTTTCGCCGAACTCGCGCCGCTTTGCCAAGTACAAAGCGAAAATGAGATATTACCGTTGAGCGCAGTCCGCTCGCATTTTTCTACGCGATTAAAGTCGAGCATATTGTGTTCATTCCAAACAGCCCACTGCTTTTGTCTCGCGGAATTAACACGTGCACGAGCACGGCTAATTATTCTGCACTCGACACGAAGCTTTTAACTCCGAGGAGAAGGTCTCTTCACTGATTCTGTACAAATTTGGAATAAGCAGAGGTATATTTTTACTGTTTCAACAATTGATCGAAATTGAGAAATCGGTTTCTTCCAAAGTCGGTTTACACATATGTAAATTCGACGTCAAGCGTCGCTGTCACGCGAAAGAGCGTTACACATTAGTACATAAATTTCGTTCATCTGTCGCGCGTAAAACAAAGTTCGACATTTTCATTTTCCGGTGTAAAAAAAAATATATATATATAGAGGCGAAGAAAATAAAAGGGGAGAGGTGGAAAATATTCCGTTTGCAATGAAACTCGCTCTTTACGAGCCGAGAGTGTGTATTGTTCCCCCGGCATGTTCAAACTTTTTACGGCCAGCCGAGTTTAGTTATAACTCTCGATATAAAACGGCCATTTAGTTTTTGCGATAAATTTCGCGGGCAAACTCTTCACGGTGAATCTCTCGATCCGTTTTATCGAATTTACAAGTGTCCCTTCCCCTCTCCGGCGAAACCTGGTTTTCCTCCCCTCTCCGCCGGGTGTACCTTTTGTTCTTGCCCGTTTTCGGTACCTTCGCCGTTTGCCTCGGCACTCTAAACTCCGGATATAATATTTTAGGACAAAACCTGCCCGTGGAAGAAATAAAAATGTGGAACGCCACCGGGTCCACCGGATTTATACCGTTCGAGCGTGGGTCAAGAACAAGATTTACGACTGGCACCTTCCCATGGCGCCGATCTCGAGGATGGCATTCAGAACGGCCCATGAATTATTGGAGAATGTTCGCGGAAGTTTCTGTAAATTTCTTCGACGGATATCCGTGCTACGTGTGTCGCATCCCGCCGGGTTAAACGGTTCTGTAAGTCACGAGACACTGAACTATTCGAAACTCTGCCACATATTGATTGGAATCGATTACAAACAATGTGTTTCAACAAACAAAGCGTCGTTGTTGCTCTTCATAAATAGTTGCGAAACAGAGAAAGTGAGAACTCAATCCTTGTAAGCAAACAGAAATTCCTCTTTGTAACATAGGTTTGTACGGTTTTATACATATGGTGTATTATATGTACAGTGTTTACTCTATAAATGAGCCATTTATTTTGAAAGTGGCCCCACTTATACTTAAATTGAGATATTTAAGGGTTTGCGTTTCAATAAAATTAAAAATATACGGATACCAATGTGTCACACTGCTTAAGTGTATCTGAAAGAGTTAAATTTACAGTTCCTATTCAAATAATAGTAATTATTAAGTGAATAATATGTTTTCTTACCAAAAATGGAGATAGGCCACTTTCAAAGTTAAAAACCGGATTTGTTATAAAATTTAAAAGAGTCCAAGTCCATTCGACGTAATTTAAAATGCTTCAAATTGAAAAAACAATACTCAATTTACTTTATATATCTTTATAACACTTCAAAGACACAATTTATGCAATTCAGGACATTTTCTAACTATATAAATTACATAACAATTTACTGCTCATCTACATTTTGTGTATGCAGGAGGGATTTGAGGAAGTCATGGTGCTCCGATGGTATGTATAGTAAGTCCATCATGTCCTTGTATTTCGCTGTTGTAATTCGTCTCATATTTTTATAAAGTGGTGTCAATACAATATTTTCAAACTTTCTTGGTCTACCCCGACGTGGTAATAAATCCAGAATTCTTTACTCCTCCAAAGTCCTCCAAAAATTTTGTTGACATGAAATCCTCTTGTTTCGTTTCACTTAGAATAAAGTTATTACCTTTCCTGCACTTTTTGATAATGTCCCTCGGACATTATCAATAATGGATTGGACTTGGGCCACTTTCGAAGTGACGGTTTTACTTATTGAACTAACTGCGAAAACTGATGTGTCCAAAATAATCGTATATACTCCGAATATACTTAACCGCAAATGTTGTTTCTGACAGCTAACTTGAAGTTGTACACGTAACTACGGGCAACGAGAAATAATTGACAAATGGACATAGGCGACTCTCCAAATGAACGGCTCATCCCAAATTACTTGTGAGAGGCCATGCTTTTCTACGTTGGATCAAAGAATAGTATCTCCTGGCCGATATACGTCCCTGGCTGGACGCGTGTTTTGGACATATACCGAGCAACCACTGTACATAGTTTAGTCGCGGAGTGCGACTGCAAGATGTACCATTCCCGTTATTTACTTCACAGCTTCGATCCGAGGGAATAAATAGTTCGAACGGTGCTGGTTCATCCGACCCGGCGGAAGGCTTGCGTATCAGAGCCGGCGTTCATTTTATGCATTACACAGTGCCGAATAATCGGAGCGGAAATTCAGCAGACATTGTTTCCCAGGCGCAGTTTGCTCGACGCCGCAGACTCTGTCATTCGAGCGCCGGTCGCTCTCTCCACCTCGTCATCGTCATTATCATTGTTATCGTCATCATCCCGGAGTCGGCGAATGTGTCGCCGCCCCCGCCCCCGCCCCCTTGGACTCCCCCAGTCTCCTAGACGCATTGCAAATGACGATTTGACTGGAAGAGCGAGCGAGATGTGTTCATCCGTGTTTCTCTGCGACTGTTCGTTCCGTCCTCTTTTCTCGCAACTTCCAACAACGAACTTTTTCCTCGGTCTCACCTGGTTGTGCTTGTTTCCCACCACCTTCGATCGTCTTCCTCTCGCCTGTTATTCTCCTCGTCGGTCGCTCTTGGCCCGTTCTCGCCGTTTCGTTCATCCCCGTTGCCCCTCCCCCGTACTTCAGCGAACGCGACTTCGCCATTTTCAATCTATTGAGCCGTTCTCTGTTCCTTGGCGATTGTTCTCTCTCCGACGCGCGCGCGCGCTTTTGTGCGCCTTCTCTGTCTCTGGTGTCTCTGTGTACCTCTATCCCTCTTCGGGAACATAGGAAACAATGTCATCTATCTTCCGCCGTGATCCACGTCCGGTACATCGCGGCGGAATTACCGGTGCTAACGCGGCATCGTCACATTCAGCTTCGAGCATTCACGGCATTCACATGTAAGTAAGTATAGTGTATGCAGGCGTCCGGCCGACTGGACTATAGATTTACCCACTTATCCGCGTGTCCCCCCTTAGCCGCTTTGCCAGGACCTCGAAGCGCGTCGTTCCCTCCCTATTGGAGCACCAGCGCGTTGGCGCCGTGGAGGTTCTAATGGAAACTTTTCACTTGGCAAAATATCCTTAATTACTGGCTGGTAATATCGTTACTTGCTTCTGTAACAGGTGTCAAGGTTTGGAATGGTCAGCGTGAAAATTCAGCGTCCGTTGTCAAAACGTCTTGCAACGGTGGAGAAATTCGGGCTCGCTTTTGCCCAACGGTGGACTTGGCGGCGCTGATTATTTCGGCAAATAATATGTATCAGTAATGACCGGCAGCGCGGCCCACCAGAAGTTTAAATACCGTAGGACAGTGGCGGAGTCCGTCGGGCACACCGGTCGTATTAGATTAAGTTAATAATTCATGTTATGCTAATGAGCGCGTTCACAAATTTATTGCCGGCCGTAACGTTCCGGCGTTATACTACGCACGGTGTGAAAACAGACGGCGTTTGTACGTTCGCAATTTTATCTATCCATTCTTTATGGGCACTTCTGCTTGTCTTAAAAGCCCGCCCGCGGGAGAAGTTCGTAAAAGGTATGCGCGTAAACTTCACTCCCGAGATAATGGCCGCGATATGACTACATTATAAAGGCAGCCGTGTTAGTTAAAAATTCTGGTACCGTGGATAAGTATTTCTGCCCTCCGCGTTAAGATCTCCTTGATCGCGCTTCTTTCATTACGGGCTCCATCGCGACAGCATATTTTTCCGCGCATTCTCCCGGATACGAGCGTCGCCGCTGGTAGATACTGTTTTACAAGTTTTAATTATGTTTCAGCAAGCGTCGTCATCTTTTGTCGCCTCCCATGCGAATAGCATCATTAACACGGATCGTTCCCCTTTACGATCAACCGGCTCCACGCTGTCCTATGTCTCCAACACGGGAACCGATTGAAATGTTCATTTTTACAATTTACAAAGTTCGGATATCTCTAATTGTCAACTAAACTTGAAAATTTGCACCGTTTCCTGTGTTGAACTATTGTTTGGCACAGAAAAGGTTTTACAATCATGGGACCCGAAAACGGGGGAATTTTTGACCGGTCTCCGGCTGTCTATTTATTGCTACACATCTGGAAAACACGTGGTGGCCAGATTTTCAACTAAATAGAAATGACCTGTCGTAAAACCCTCGTATTCAGCGCAGACCCTTGCAGGGATCCGACCGTGTGCCCTTGAACCAATACACCCCAGGGCATATCAACGTGTGTACAATCATAGCATTCAAATTGTTATGTTACGGAGTAAGTATAGTATTATTTATTCACTGGAACTATAGAAATTGCACATGAATCGTTTAAAAGAAAAAATATTTTATTTTTAAACTATCTATGCTATTAGGGGTACCCATAGGTAATCAATTATTTGCAAAGAATTTGTTTTGCCTTTAGTACCGATCGTTGAAACACGTATTCTTTTACAGTCTTCGGTCAAGCAGCCTGTGTTCAAAATATTCTCAACAGTATAATTTGTTTTACAACCCTGTAATAAAATGGCCGGCGTCCGTACCTTCCGAGGATCATATGCGTCATTGCATACTTTTCCATTTTCGAGATGTATTGAAGGTCAACCAGTGTCAACGTTGGATCAGAAGGTTTGCTGCTGATGATTATGATCTCTCTGACAGGCCTCGAAGTGGACGACCAGTCGAATTTGACAATGAGATTATATAATCAATTCAGAAATAAAAACCTGAATTTACTACAAAGTTTGTTTTAGATTGCAAAATAACTTACTTATGGGCCCCCGTAATATATTATTTTTGAACTTAATATAAAATCGTGCTTATTTTTAGGACCGAACGGAAAGTTTCGAGGAAATCACACGCATGGAACTATGGTAATCTCGATGCTTCTCGGTATACTTTTCTTGCCGGGCGAACTTTGCTAATTTGCCGGAGACCATCGAAGCATCGGTGATGGAACAGTCGGATGGTTCGAGCGTAACCCCGAATTCCCGTGATTACCATCCGAATGGGCGGAATTAAATCATCGTTCGGCGCGCTGAACGAATCGGCAGAAAGTTTCAGGCGTGCGAGAGATACTTCCGGGGAAACTCTGATCACCGCCGGCCGTGGATCTTATAGGCGAACTGGAGTAAGATCGGGGTAGGGGGGGAGGGGGGAAACGCGCGTGGAAAAGGGTGGATTTCACCGTGGAAAGTTTTGAGCGCCGGGATCTCTTACCCGACGCTAAGGGGTGAAATATTGAATCTCTTCGGGGCAGAAAGAAATATAACTCGCATTTTATTTTTCGGGTTCTCTCGGGCCGCGGGCATACCGTAGCGTAGGGTAGCGACACGACGCGGCGGCTTCTTCCGGTCGGCCCCTCCTCGCGCGCTGTTCTCTTCCCTTCTCAACCATCACCGCATGTTCGCGCATGTTTGAAGAAGTATGGCCCCATATGGATCGCGATGGTCCTCGTCATACGTGCCCGACATACTCCTTTCGAAGTTTATGACAGCCCGTCCGTGTATCCGCGGATGGTTTATCGATCGTTGCACGATCGCTGGCTTGGATCGGGGCGAACGGGAGAGACGATGTAACCGGGCCAGGAATTTCCACCGAGGAATTCGCCTCGAGTTTCTTCGCGATCACTTACCTCGCCTCGCTGCTTTTCTTGCCAGATTTATCTTCTCATTTCCGCTCCATCTTTTTTTGCGGTCTTTGTGGACTGCCGGTGCAATTGCTTTGGAAAATACCCGCGTCAAACATAATTACAACTTTCAACGGTGGGTATATTGCTGCGTCGAGAGCCCGAGCGTTGTATTTAACGATAAATCGTTCCTTTTCAATAAACGGCTATCTTCGGCTTCCCGTGGCTCGAGAAGGAGTGGCTGTGCGATGAGTAGTTCTGTCTTTACACGATAGACACAGTCGCTCGCGAAGGTATTCGAACGCCCAGCGAGCTTTGAACAATAAAAATATATGCGTTACTCTTGATTTTTCAATAATAAGTATCAAGATTACAGAGGGTGGCCAAATTGTTATATTTATAGTATCATTTCTAAAATAAAAATTGAGAAAGTTATTAGTTGACAAGAATGATAATACGAAGATTAAAAGGTGTTTTCATTTTTACTATTCGCGAATAAAATTTTCCAAGTCACGCTGACTGTTCTCTCAGGTTTTACCAAAAAATTGCCCACTGTGGCTTCGCATTCGGAAGCCGAACAGTCGAGCGAATCACGGAGCTGAAAGTTCTCCGATCGACGGCAAAGTTAAAACCTGCGGTGGATATTCCGTTTAGATTTTATTTCGCCCTCGGTTTATTTTGAATAACGATCCGCAATTAATTCCCCTATTCTCCGGGAGCCGGGAACGAAAACTTGCGGGGTCGAACGGGACTGACTGCAAATGAATAGCAGCCAGCACACGTGAGAGAGGGAGAGAGAGAGAGAGAGAGAGAGGGAGGGAGAGAGAGCACGCCGAAATTCCCATAATTCCCGGGCTCGGAGGCAAATAAGCTGGTGCAGCTGCAGCTGCACTACCCTGGAAGAGTAAAAACGTTAACCGGCTCTCGCGAGCTACGAATATAAGCACGCCGTCCCCTGTGATCGGTCTCTTATTTGAGGTGTGCGCGCGCGCGATCGATCCGCGATATGTTTGTGTTCCGGTATCTGATACAGGATAGACCCGGGACTTCATGTATCGATGTATCAACTCCGAACGCTAACACAACCGCGACAAGACGATTCAGAGATAGCGAGGAAGAAGTTTCTCTGACAGAGACCGAATACCGGTCTTCTTGCGACATGATCTTGGCGATTTATTGGCGCCACGGCCAGTTGCTGTCGGTTTTTGCTATTGATCTTCGCGGTCCTGCATTAGGAGATCAGAATATATATTACTTTCTGCACAGGATAATCGTAACTGCAAGAATATAAGTTTCGCCACCTGATCATACGCTTTCCGTGCATAATTGTCTATTTCCAATTACAGTGTTTACTCGATATATGTCTGGCCAGGGACATATATCGGCGAGGAGATACTATTCTTTGATCCACGCGACCTTGGCGAGGTCTCTCGAGCTTCTTGGCCCCTGGCGGAGTATACCCCGCGGTGGGGATAATTCCGCGACATTTATCATCCAGGCCTCGGCGACATACAGTGTGTAGCTCTGTCCACATGAATATCTTGGCTACTTCAAACAATATGAGACAATGTTACCTACACAAGTTGTAGGGTTTAAGAAACTACATAACAAATGATAATCTTGCAAGTGGAAGCGTAGAGAAGATGTAGAGGTCATCTTTGCTTTTTTAAATGGAATGTCCAATTTCTTATGCTCGATTTCGATAGATTGACGTATTCTTAGTGTAAAAGTACTAAAGTGTATTTGTCCTGAAACTTTGAACTATTGTTTGAAGTAACCAAGATATTCAAGTGGACAGAGTTCGTGGGACACGCTCTATATAAACACTGTAGTTAAAAGATTAAAGTCGTCGATTCAATCGTTTCAATCGTATTGGCGATTATATAATATATCATTTTGTGCTAGACAATGCTGTGGCTAAAGATTCGGGTGACCTAAAAATTGACGAAATGAATAGTCCCAGTAATTGTTTCGGTGGTAAAATCTTTTCGCCTTTGATTCTTCGTGTTCGCCGGCTATTGACTTTCGAGGAGAGCGGTCGCTCATTCCTAACCGATCACGATGTGGATTAACAAGACGAACGTGATGAATGGAGAGCTTTATTCGTTACGGGCAGCGAAACTTTTTTTTTTCCCAATCGATTTGTCGAGCGGCGCAGCCATCGTCACCGCGGGACCAGATTTATTGCAGCTTTCCGCCGTTACTTTTTTATTCTTTCTCTCCACCTCTGTGTGTCCCTCTCTTGTCGTTCGAACGGAAAGCCTCTTTTTAGCGAAATGGTCTTCAAATCGTCCGGACGAGCATGATATTCTCCGTAGGTATGAAATTAGTGTGCGAAGCACGACGCCGCCGCCTTTATTCGTTCGCTGTTTGTTCAATTTTTTCACCAGGGTTTTGAGAAAATCCGGAACTATATTTGCCTCCAAATTATACTCGAATAACACAATAATTTCTTCGGGTTTATGTTTCTCAAAAATCGCTACTCGAAGGATCTCTGTTCATTCCTCGTTTCAGTTTTATCACGGTGTATTATACTGACCCATAATTTCCAATGGCTTTACGGCACGGAACGACATCTGGGAAGTTAATTAGCATTTCTTGCCAATAGCTACCTACTACCTTCTTTTATTACCTACCCGCGTAAAACCGTACTAGGGCACTTAGTATGTTCAATTACGAGGATTCGGCCTTTGTCCTTGTTTGTTTCATTTCGCCAGTCTATGAAGGCCCATGGGCCCCGCGAAATGAAGGTTTCATCATTTTGTCCGGCATTGTACTAATTTCTTCATTTTTTCTTGTGAACACGAAATATTTGTTTGACCCGTTTTTTGATAGTTTCCACGGAATCTCAAAAGGCCGTGGAAAAATTGCATTTCACTTTCGCAGTGCGTTTTCGAACGCGTTTGTGACCAGCATTCGATGAAGACCGACGCGCTGGTCCACGTCGCCGCTTACAAATTCCCCTGTCGACAGGCTGAGAAAAATATCACGCGGCGCAACCTCTGAAAAATATCGTTACAAATGGACACGCGGTAACAGATTGTCCTCCCGCACAACAATCATGACCGTCACTCGACGCGACGCAATAATAACTCAACGAAAAAAAATGGTTTAGCGCGCTGGAATGGCAATAGTTTTCACGCGACGCGTCTGTTTCCTTCAAAGTTGGGTATTTTTTACTGCGGGACGATTATGATCGATCGAGAAATTGTGTAATATAATATATAACCATCCTTGAAAATTCTCCGGGGATCTTAACTGTAGCGGTACAGTCTTTACTCGATATATGTCACAAATATCTAGGCGATAAAAGTCTCAGAACTATCCCCACTGCCGCGGGGACCCCAAAGCTCGAACTTTGTTCGCATTGTTTACACTCCTCGGCGACCAAGGTCACTCGAGCTTCGCTGTCCTTTTCTACGTTCGGCGTATCTTCTAGCCGATACATGTCCCTGGGTAGACCCGAGCTGTGGACATGAATCGAGAAGACGCTGTATACTCGAGAGACAAACAATTTAACCCTTTGCACTCGAAGCTGTTTTAACGAAACAATTTCACCGACATAGAATATTTCCCTTCTACATATTTTCTATTTATGTTATACATACGAAACTAGTGGAATTTACTTGTCAACACTGAAATGTTTAGTAATTTATTAAATACAAACAAATTTAATGACGTAAGAAATATTTTGAATAATGATACAGTAATTTTTAGTGGCGCCTTATAGTCGCCATTCGAGTGCTAAGGGTTAATAACCTTGAGGAATTGTGTGGAGGGAAAATGGCGGTCTATGAAGCCAAATACAGTTATTTAGTTCTTTTACAGCTACAGAGAGAGGATTTTCACTTATTATTGAAGTTTCTTCAGCTTCGAGGGAGAACTGTGTAAATTGTTACTGTATGACGTAAGCAATAACATTGGGAATAGAGCTGGCAAAAAATCCCTACTAGGATAGTTTTGTCGCGGGGAGGTTTCACCGAATTGTTGTCATTGCCAATGAGATCAATAGTCGGGAAGAGTGGAGGGGGAAAGGTGACTAAAGG
Organism: Halictus rubicundus; assembly: GCF_050948215.1. NCBI lineage: Eukaryota > Metazoa > Arthropoda > Insecta > Hymenoptera > Halictidae > Halictus > Halictus rubicundus. The sequence continues at coordinate 19,171,040 of NC_135153.1, read as the reverse complement.
CAGGTCAGAAATTTTCACTTGCGAGGGCACTTTCACTCGCCGCGTCGCGTCGTGAAAATTTTCCGTTGCAACCTCCCCGTCTTTTTCCTCCCTTTTTACCGCATTTTTCTTTTCTGCTGGCCTCGCCAAGAGAAAAAGAAACGAAAGCTCGGGGTGGTTCTTGCCCGCGAACGTTCCTTATCGTTGCAGTTATCAACACGCGCATTTGTAAGAGGAATCCTAATTCTCCTCTCCTCTCCTCGCCGCGTAGCCGAGGTTCATTTTTATCGACGGTAGATACAGCGAGGATTTCCATTATGTATACCAGAAACGATGATTTAATTCAGGGAATTCCGTTGCAACAAACGGGCATGAAAAATGCTGGCCTGTTAGTACAATAACACGGTTTCCATCCCATTTTTTTTCTCCCTCCGATAACATTTCCTTCGTTACGAGTTGAAAAGAAAAGGAAAGAAAAAAAATGTCATTTCTCTTTCGTAATGACCGTTTCGCAAACCGCGTCGCCCCTCTTTTAGCCGAATCCGGTTAGGTTAGAAAATCTGAAACAGGGCAAGTGACCCCATTACTGTGGGGGGACCAATTACTGTGCCTATATTAACTACACTTATTCTTAAAGCACAATGAATATTGAAAAAGAGATATATAACATTTATATTCACTAATTTTAATGAAAAAACTTAATATCTCTTTTTTAATATTTATTGTGCTTTAAAAAGAAGTATAATTAACACTAAAACTACCACCGCCAATCAAAATGACCGGTTCCAGATTTCTAATTTTACAATTACTGAAATTATAATGATACTTTCACAGAAAATAATGAAATAAATATATTTAGTAAAACGCGTAATATAATACGAAACGCTCAAAATTTAAATAAATTCAATCTCATTATTTTTATAAGACAACATGTATCAGTTACTTTTAAGGCTCGGTAGGTTTAGTTTTAATATACGCACAGTAATTAGTACCCCCGCAATAATTAGGTCCTTTACCCTACACCACACAAGTTATCCTATTCCTAAAATCCACAAATATTTACCACAGTCTGCAATTATGGCTGGAACAACTGCGAACTGATCTCCCCATAATGTACCTACCACTACACTGATTTCTCTATAGATATATATGTCGCCAACGCCTGGACGATAAACGTCGCGGAATTATCCCCACTACCGCGTGGAAAGTGGAAACACCGTGTTGATGACATATATCGAGAATTCACTGTACATCTATAATATATATGTACATCTACTAATTCTTGTGGTCGCTAATGACCTAGATGACGACCTGTATAAATAAACAAAGTAAAAACCGAAATCCGGAATAATTGGGTTCTTCGGGTCTTCAGTTGTACTGGCTGTTCTTTTTATTTAAAAATCTTGTATTCTTTTTCTCCTCAAGCATCGGAAATCATTCAACTGTGGACTGATGACGGAATATTTTTTATGTTTCGAAGGATGAAAGAGAAGGATCAGTCGTTCTCGAGACACCCTTCAGCGCAAGACTCAGACACGTCAAGCAATAAATTATCGTCGCTACTTGGATCTCGCATAACTGCTCGTCGACTACACTTTTTTTGGTAAAATGTAGCCTCCTTTATCTTCTTGCATTTATGGCCTCTGAAAATGTTCAAAAATTGTAATGACATGAAATTCCACAGAATTTAAGTACGATTTTTATTTCTTCCAGATTCGCAAAGACTACTGCCGTCAAAAATTAGATTTTGTTTCCACTTTCCGAAAATGTGCCCACAAAAATTGAAAATTGCATGGACTCTCCATATCGCAGAGCGTCAGCTCGAAGTCCGCTTTGGTCTTCAGCGCGAGCTTTCCCGGCGTGACGGAAGACGCGTGCCAAGGTGGTTTCTATAGTCATTGACAAGCTCCGCGGGGCAAACGCGAAGTATTTGAAACGAGGCGACGCGGTGGCAAACTGGACGGTGGGACTGGAATGAATATCGCTATCTCATCGGCGAGCGGAGAGGCATGTATCATTCGCAAACGCTGCGAGATGGCCAGCGACGATAAGTGACCCTCGTTGCGAGACCCCGGCCACTTATTTTTCCCGGCTGTGTGCGACGAAACGAACGAGGCCAGGCCGCGAGACGTTGCGCGAGAAACAGAGAGCCAGAGAGGAAACAGGAGTTTGCAGCAGCGGCAGAACGAGAAACAGAAAGACGCGGCAAAAAACCTGCGGCCAGACAGAGAAAGGGGGCAGAAGAAGGGATGGAGAGCGGTTGAAAAGGGAAGAAAAAGGGGGTGCGCCGATGTTTCCGTGCGAATGGAAACGGGCACGCAATAGAAAAGGCCGGGACTCTCCAATTTGCTGAGAGCTCTCCATCTTCTCGGCTCTCCTCTCTTCTTCCCCCTGTGTTTCTCCCACTTCACCCGCGTCTTCCGTTCCTTTCCCGCTGCGCATTCACACTTCCTCTCCACCTATCTTATTACGCCTGTTTCTCCTCGTTCTATCCCCTTCTCCGACGCGATCGACCCCCCTCCCCCTCCCCCTCCCCCATCCCCCTGGAAAACTAAATACTCGACCGTTAATGGCAACGCTCCTGCTCGCGAACAGCGAAGTTTCAGAGCTCGGGGGTGTGACGGGATGCTGGGGTGGAGGAGAGGGTGGGTGCGATCCGCCTAGCGGAGTTTCGATCTTGATGGATACGACGATGCTCACGATTGTTTGAATACCGGTCGGCGCGGCGCGGCGCGGCGCCGGATAGTGAACTCTCGGTGAAAGATTTCTATGGCTCGATGAACCGAACGCAGCAGGTAGAATTTTCAGGAGGAATCCCGAACGGAAAATGTACAAGCTCCGCGTAAGAATACTCTGGCCGAGTATCCGATACTCGGCGCGCTCGATACTCGTTACGGCGATCGTTCGTTCATTCATTGATCGCTTCGACAATCTATTATCTTCCTTAAGAAATACGTCCGCGTCGGCAGTGGAGAGGCGGGCGGCCCCCGGACACTTAAACGATGGCACACCTGATTTATCAAAGCTTTTCAAAACAAAGCTGCACCTAAGGGTGCGTGTCAAATTCGTCAGTGAATTCAACTACCCTTACGAAGTAGCGCGTTCTAGTGGTGTACAGGGTGTTTCACCTAACTCGAGCGTCTATAATATCTCGCTTGGAAACATTAGTTGGTTCGGAGGGGCAAATATTACGGTAGGCAAAAAAATTTGTTCGAGGTTATATGCTTTGAGATTTCAAGGTCGTAGAAGTTTTTTTAAATGGAACGATATATTTTTATTATCGCTATAGCCGAGGTCAAGACGAATCCAACGACCTGTGATGTTACGACCTTCGCGTGACTTTGATGACCTTGAAATCTCTAAAAATATAACCTTGCCCAAATAATATGAATAAATAAATTTTCTTGCCCATCATAATATTTGCCCCTCTGAACCAACTAATGTTTTCCTCTGAAATTTTCTTCTTTCATAAAAAACAAGTGAGATCTTTTGGATGCTCGAGTTAGGTGAAACACACTGTACACAGTGCTTTCGACAATAGAGAAAATTTAAGGGACGGTTTGAGTTATGAACACATTCGCGACCGCTGACGTGAATTTACGTCCTGCAATTTTTGTTTCCGAATGCGGCAACATTAGGCGCATTAATGGGATTGGATTTAAATTTAAATTATTAATTAATTTCATAAATTAATTAATCCTCGCTTCAGCGATACGAGTTTGCGGCAACCAGCTTCAGAATTTCATTATGTTCGCCGGTACTCGGTATTAGAAACGGAAAGAATTTGCCGGTCGCGAATGTGTTAACTGTTCAAGATGCCCCTGAAATGCTGCAACCGGAACCACAGAGATGTACGTCGGTTACGTCACGGGCGGAAGAGTCCGCGATTCTCCCGTGCTAAAGTAAAATGGCGGCGGAAATTGCATAATATCGACTGAACGTTATCTTTCAGTGGGACCAATAAACAATTTTACGGACGGGGATGACAATGGCAGTAAATAGAACGTCGGGAAGCGAGGTCTCGTTGTTCGAAGGTTCTTTCACGCGGCGGTATTTTTTCGAGAAGTATCTCTATCGCGTCGAATCCGTGAACCAATCCTGAATCTCCGAGCCGGACGAGTTAATTTGTAAATCTTCGTTAAGTGCACGAACCGATGGCCCCATTCAGAAGCCGAGACTTTAGTCAGCCGTCCCAAAGCAACGTCGGAGCCGATCGTCTCTTCCCTTTTCAGGCGAAGAGGATAGGACTCGCCGTGATTTGCCGGTATCAATAGGCGGTAACTGCCAAGTTCACCCTTTGAGAATCTCCCCAGGTTCTCTTCAGGGACTACCGAGCTGGTCAACCGATTCGTTTTCAGAACTACTCGAGAGAGAGAGAGAGAGAGAGAGAGAGAGAGGGAGAGAGAGGCGGACGAGTTCGGCCAAAGTTCCTAAGAGAGTCGAATTTTCGACCCGGTAATTGTCACTTTACACGCTGTGCTCTCCACGGCGACGTTCTAATGCGTTTTCAAGTAGTTTGCAATCGTCCCGAGTCAGCCGAAATCAGGAATATCGTTAATCAACTTTACCAAAAAAAAATATACCGTTCTATCGTTCTTTGTACATGCACACACGGAATGTTAAAAAATGGAGGTAGGTAGTCACATTTTCATGAGCTTTCGCGAATTTGTTCGGCACGTAATTAGCATTTTAGAAAGGGGACCGAGCGGGTTCTACAACGAATTTATGCGTCCGTGGATTTCAACCAGAATTTTCTCGAAAACGCAATCTCGATTTTATCGTTGCGCCCGTCACAGGAGATTCCGGAAATTTTCAGCTTTGGAAAATTTTACAGGACCGAATATACGAGCTGCATGTGCTTGCCGGTACCGCGTCCCATGGGGCGCGCGGGATATTTGTCGCAATTGGTTTGGATACCCGAAGGATCTTCCCCGAAATTGTGTCACTACCTATGTCAGAAGTTTGTGTACCGGAATACAGAATCGTTGATACTTTTTCCTTTTTTTTCTATCTAGATTTCAAAGTGGTTCTTTCCAGTCGTTAATAACAACAAACTCAACCTATTTAACACTTTGACTGCCATACTAGAAACCTCGAAAAGCCATAAAGTCAAAGTAAGTTGTTTAACACTAGGTTTACGGGACCCGTCAGAATGACGGGTTCTAATATTTTTAATTTACGATTATTGAGACTGTGAAGATCCATCTACGTGGGATTACTCAACAAACTTATTTCCTTAGGTATATATTATTTAAAAAATGGCTGAAAACTTGGATAGACACATTCTTCTTATTTTTATAAAGTAATGTAAAATACTCACTCTTAATGCTCCGTAAACCTAGTGTTAATGAGATAAAAATTGAAAAAAATTAAATGTATGACATTGACTAGTCCCCCAACTTTCTTGCATTTTACAGATCCTAATCAAATTCGGTACGATGAATATATTAACGTAAACATTCGTGTAAAAGAAATACGATAGAGGTTATGTAAATTTATCGTTTTCCTTTTAAAACTCATTTTGAATTAGATATGTATTGCTCACGTCTGTAGAACAAGATGGCGGATTGACAGTTGATAAGAGTAGAGACAGAAGAGAGAAAAGCGACGCGCATTAGAAAATCTAATTGATTAGGATTGTCACTTTCTTACATAAATCTTTGTGGAATAATAGCTTTCAATGTCGTTTCTTTTGTTTACAGGTAAGAGTGTGACCAATGTAAATAATGTAAATAATTGTAAATAGCGAATAAAACTTTCATCTTGTGTTTACAGTGAAACTCAGTTTGGTTATTCTTTCCTCAAGACAAATTAAAGAACGAAAGGATCAACTTATTATATTCATTTAAAAACCTGTAGAAATAATTCCGTCACCCACATATGGGTGACATGGCGGTCAACGTGTCAATGTATGTTGTGTCTCTACGTGTGTCACATCCGAGTTTTATCTGTGATTGTCGCTCTTTCGGTATTGTCACTGCCCAATTATCTTGGACGCCATTCAGGAGTCCTTGCCAGTGCGATGACTATCGCTCACGAACACACCTGGCGGTGGAAATGGTAAGCTTCGCGAGGTACCGTTGGGAGAGATCTTCGAACGGAATGGCCAGGTGGCATGGTCGCCTGACACTCTATTGTCTGTCTGTCGCGTTTGTCGCCTCATGGTTATTGCCGCGATTGGTCGCCAAATTTGTACCATCGCAAAATTCTCATGAGTCCTAATCTGAAGTTAGGATGCTGCTGATCGTTGGCCCTGCAATTTCTAGGGTCGGTTTAGGTCTGTGCCCTACGACCCAAACAGTCTGGGTCAGATTTACCTAGCTTGTCTGCGGGCGTCCCCGGTACGAAATTTTATTTTCAATACAAAAACAACCTTATCGCAAACCGCTCGCTGTAAACTTTCAGAAATCTCATCGAATCAGGGAGCTCTCGGCCTACCATAAATGACTACGTGTGACCCCCGACCCGAGGTTCGCTTCCGGCATAATTGCTACCAGAGAATCGATCAACGCGAAGAAATGCTCGCCGACAGCAATCTTCGGCCCGCCGAAGAACGGCGAATCTGTGTCAATAAAGGTGTCCGAGCGTTTGCTCGAGATGCCATCACGTCGTCGGCCGGATCGGATTAAATTGAAAAATCGCGGGATCGAGGAGGACGGCTGTTAGGGGCCGCTTTGTCAAGTCAGATTACGCGGCAGGGTTCAGGAGATTATTTATCCGAGGTGATTCGGAGGAACGGCCGCCTCTCGGCTACGGGGAGGCGGCTCGATTAAGAGGAGCGAAGCGGAATTGCACTTTTCCGATGCAACTCCGGCAGAGCTCGCCGGGGCTGACGTAGTCAGCAAGGTAGAGAACCCCCCCCCTCTCTCTCTGAGAGGGGTCAGATTTTATCTTCCCTCGAAATTTCGCCGCCTTACATCTATCCACCCCCTCGCCGAACAGTCTTTCATTCGAACGGTTTTCTCTCTTCTCGGGGGAGGGGCGGAGGGGGTCGGTTTTCCCGCTCGAAATTCGGCCGCCACTCTCAATCTCGAATTTGCATCTCGTTGGCTGGCGCGCCAGCGATTCTCGATCTGATCGCCGGGGGAATACCGGCCGGCTTCGTCCCCCTCCTTTGACGAACAGGGACGGCCGAAAGTTGACGGAGGTATTACGATTCACGGTGGCGCAGCCCCGATCGAACCCGATCGATGCCGCATACAGAGAAGAGGTTTTATTCCACCACCACCACCACCACCACCACCACCACCGTCGCCGCCTGCCTCCTCTTACCCCCTCTATTATACCGATACGCGAAGCCCCTGGCTCCGTCGAGCCGACGGTTTTTGGTTGATTAATTCGGGATCCCCTGCTTATCGGCTGCCGCAGAGCGCGCCGTGGAACACACTCGTCGACTCTTTTAGTAAGTGTTTTAATTGGAATGTTATGTTTGAGCCGATGCCACTCGCCGATTCTGGATCGGTACTAATTGGAAGTGGCGTCCGATCAAAAGGATAGATAAAGTTCCCGTGGAGCACCGTTTTCCAAAAACAGTGGCCGCAGGTTTGAAAAAGAAATCCCGTGTCCCATGTCCTTTCGTGAAGAACTGTCTGTGCTTGTTGAAAGTAGATACAATACGCGTCAAGCGATGACGATTAATTGTGTAGGGATATTTTTCTTTTGTTTTCTCCGGTGGTCTCACATACGTATGAAAGAAACAATTTTCATTCAAACATTCCTTTAATGTATACAGCCCATTTGGAGATAGTCCAACGAGTCGAGATAAACTGTGTAAACGGTATTGTGAAATGAATTTTACTTCAAGACGTTGGTGTCCTTGGGGACGATATCAGACAAATTAATTCCGACGTAAATTTGTTTTTTTATTTTTTCTCCTTTCAATCGTGGTTTACTCTATATATGTCACAAATGCCTAGTCGATTAAAGTCCGAGAACTATCCCCGCCTTAGAACTTCTCCTGGTCGATACATGTCACTGGCTAGACCCGTGTTTCGGACAAGAATCGAGTAAACGCTGTAAATTGCGCACTTGCGCTTTATTCTAAAACTGTCCCGAAACGTCAATGTTTGTTGTACCACACGATGTACAGGGTGTCAAAAAATTATATGTCACGGCCACCATATTTTCAAGGTCAAGGTCAATTTTGCGGGGAGTTTTTTTATGTCAATTTCCACCAAATCGTAGGTGTAGAATCGCGCTATGGTGGCCGTGACATATAATTTTTTGACACCATGTACTTTATACGAAGGGTATGGATTTAACGATGACAATTTTTGGCAAAAAGATTTGTTTCTTCGTACCGGAAAAATGACGTACAAGCTTGTATTTGGAAAATTTCGTCTTAACAGCGACTACTAGTTGGATTTTCGCGAAACGCCGTTGCCGAAGTTCGGTAACCTAGAGAACAGTTCCACTCTATCGTTGCTGATTGTTCTACTCTGTCTCTCTATTACCTCTCCTCATTCAGTTTCCATAGAAACTGTATCGCGTGTGCCTGATCTACGCAAGTAGAATAGGATGTTTGGGCGCGAGTAGGATAAAAGCATGCCTGCGCTGCACGCCGGCGATCCCCGGTAGAGGTTGGATGCAGCGAATTGCAGTTTGATGAACTCGGATTTACTTCTGACCCGTGTAGGCCGTAAAATCGCGACGCGACGCGACCGTGGAATAATAGCCGAACGAAAATGATGATCCCATAAATTTTGTGAATCGCCACGGAACGAAGTTCCCGATGATTAGACCCTGTTATGTGCGCGCGCGAGGCGCGACCACTTTAAACGAACGATTCGATCAAAATCGTCGCCTGCGATCCTTTTGATTAGAACGCATTCAATTCGGACGGGCCGACCCACGGCCGCGCGGATTCCGGTTCTGTCTACAATTTTCGCGCATTCAGAATTACAGAGGCCCGCGAGCGCGCGCGCGCGCGCCCGCGCCCGTGTCGCGTGTGTTTAAATTAACAAAGGCTGCGTCATAACGAAGTGACAGTGCCGCCGCGCGGGAAACAATCGGTAAATTGCATGGTGGAAAATGTTTCGTCGCCGCGCCGGAAATATTGCGCTCCGTGGAACGCGGCGAAGGACCTCGCCCCGACAAGTGGAAATAATATTCTGCGCGCCGCGCGCACTCCGCGCGCACCCCGCGCCCCGCGCGCCCCTGCGCTCCGTGACACGTAAATACGATGACGATTCTTGCTCACTTTAGAATTCGGTCGGGCGCGGGAGCAAAACAAAAGTGGAAAACTCCCGGCAACGATCGTTGAGAAGCCAAAGCGTGCAAAATTAAAACTGTCTTTACTCGATACATGTCACAAATATCTAGCCGATAAAAGTCCCAGAACTACCCCCACTGCCACGGGATATACCCCGTGAGAGGCCAAGAAATTTCGCAGTATTATTCTACGTTTGGCACCTTCTATCCGATACATGTCCTTGGGTAGACCCGTGTTGTGGACATATATCGAGTATAATACATATGTGAGCAGGAGTGATTAGAAGACGTTTGAAATAGGCTTCATTTTCGTTAGAGATGTAATGACAGCGAAATGATGGTATTTTGTTGTTATCTGTTTTTTATATGGTTATTTGTATATCTTTTGTTATGTTGTGAACTATAATTTTGTCGGATTGGAGATTAGGAAGGCCAAAGATCTCGCTCTCTCTCTCTCTCTCTCTCTCTCTCGCGTGGACATATAGAGGTGTGCGGTATAGGCGGAATGCGCGGTAAAGTAGGCTGTAAGTTAGGTTAAGTTAGGTTAAGATTAGGTTAGGAGCGGGTAGAGGAAGGAGGGGAACAATAAATGATTATGTGATGATTATTGTTTTTTTTTAAATGGAACAGTATATTTTTTTACCATAGCATGATAGACAATAAAAAACTGAATTTAGTGGACACCACCTTTTTGACCTTGACATGACCTCGAGCAAGAATAATAACATTTATTATGATATGTAGAGGTCAACCCGACGTAAACAACGCGCAATCTTTGCTGAAACACGTAAGTTGTAAACTTCCACATTGCATCCGCTTCAACATGATTATTCTTGCTCAAGGTCATTTCAACGTCAAAAAGGTCGTATCCACTAAATTCAGTTTTTTTATTGTCTATCATGCTATCGCAAAAAAAAATATACTATTCCATTAAAAAAAAACATCGGCGACCTTGAAATTTCATTAAAAAACACGACATAAAAAATTTGTTTCTTCGCCATTAAAATGGCCCCCTGCAATAGTGTCACTTTGTCCTCTGAAGTTTTCTGATAGGACTGTAAATACGGAAGATATTTAGGTGTTCCCATTTATGTGGGACACCCTGTACAATACATATGTGAGCTGTTTATTTTGAAAGCGACCGTGGTCGCTGGGTAGACCCGTGTTGTGTCATATATCGAGTATAATACATATAATATCCACTGTTTCTGACCAGACCCTAATTTCTTAAAAGTCAAGGGTGGGGGGAGGCGGGGGAGGGTCACTTCGGTATTCATGGAGGTTCGGTAGATTTTCTAATTTCGTATATGTCAGTGTTCGAGCTCCGGAGTCACTCTGAACGATTATGCATGGGCAAGATTGGGAAGATTGCGGGCTGAGAAAAAATGGGCCACAGAGACACGGCGTGGCGAGGCGAGGCGAGGCGCGGCGGGGCGAGGCGGGGCGAGGCGGGGCGAGCCGATGGGCTCCCGACAATTTAGAGTTCGCCGGAAGTTTCGTTACATCCCTGGCCCGTTTCCAATGAAAGTCACGGGATCGTGGCCGGCGCAAAGTCGGCCACCATACGCACACCGAGACACACCGGCCAGGAGAGCGGGATCGATATCGAACTTTCCGCAACGTGACGGCAACGCGTAACGAGGCTCGACGTAACACGACGAGGGCAAAGTGGATTGTTCGTGATTCATGCATTGATGATTGGTGCAATTGTCATGTCAACGAGAGGCCTCACGGCCGCTTTGATTCACTCCCCGCGACCGTTCCACGTGAAACTACGGAATTCCATTACCAATGCTAGTTGTCATCCTTTCGTCACAACCAGACGCGAGCCACTCGAGGCGAGCCGGCTGTCCACTTGCTTGACGGCATTGTAAAATTATCTCCGTGACACCGGGTCCGTCGATGTCGTCCAAACACCAATCACAGCTCGTGTCTGTGTTCGAGAAAAAATGTGACCATATTTTGTCATTGTGGTGCGTAACAATGTTTCGACACGTACTTCTTCGGAAGCTAATTTATTGGTCAAATAATCATTCTAAATTGTAGAATACAAGCTCTTCGTAGTGTACAGGGTGTCCCAAAAATTTTGTGTTTCCTTGAAAGGGATAATTCAGATCATTTGAAGCAACTTTTTCCTTTGCGAAATTGCTCTCCGAGGCTCTGTTAAGGAGTTATTAACGAAAAACACGGACCAATCAGAGCGCGGTTACCGGGGCCCGCTGGGCGTGGCGAGCCGGAGTCCGTCCACTGTAGTCTTCCGCTCAGCGGGGCCTGTCGTAGCCGCGCTCTGATTGGTCCATGTTTTTCGTTAATAACTCTTAAACAAAGCCGCGGAGAAGATTTTCGCAAAGGAAAAAGTTTCTTGAAATGACCTTAGGAATCCCCTTTTCAAGGAAACACATGATTTTTGGATCACCCAGTACTGTTAAACATATTCAAAGAATTATGAAGTCTTCATCCAAAAAATAATATCGTTTTCATGATTGAATTTGAAAATATTTGAGCACGTCCTCGCATCAATTCTTCTCAAATGATTAAAAAGAGTGATGCCGGGAGGATTTTCGATACGAAACAGATTTAAATGGTTCTTGCCGGTGGATTGTAATATTTCTGACATTTTAATAATCTCCCGCGTGACGTAACGTGGATTACTTTCAATTAGATTGGCGACTTGATCGTTATTAACCTCGATATGCCCGGAAGAACGTTCATCACAGGTGAGACTGAAATCTCCATCGCGAAACCTTTTACTCTATTTTCGCACCATTCTTTCATTTACAGCAACCCATTACTATGCACGTCATAAATCTTCTCCCGCCGTTTGTATGGCTTTTTTTATCTTTGCGAAAATGAAGAAGCATAATTGCACGAAACTGCGCTCTCGCATTCATCTTCAGATAAAAATGAGCAGTAAGTAATTTTTCAAATAAGCGGTTCCTAGACTGTGCGCGCGTTTTGTAAATTACGAATACTATTTATTTAAAAACAGCGGAAAAATCTACAGAAAAATCCGACATCGCTGATTCGGCAAACCTAATGTTTTTAAGGACCAGAAGATATTTGTTTCTTTATCCTTTATTTAAATATTGAAAATAAAAGTTACAGGCAATTTTTTGTTTTTTTTTTAAGGGTTCCTTATTAAGTATCGCTTGTTCAAGTTGCAGTTTGACCTTTTTTAGGTTTTTTATTGTCACCTCGTGACAAGTTAAAGGTTTGCCTAGTAGATAATTACACTCGGCGGTATTTTCATTCTAAAACTAAATATTTCTTCCGTCTTACAATATTTTCATTTTATTCATATGGAACTGATCCTATTTCTACATATAATATTTAAATGTTTAGTCATCTATCAAATACAAATTTTGTAATGTAACAAATATTTTATAATATTTTTTGTAATTTCTTTGAAATAATGCCACAACAATTTCTAGTGGAGTCACCACTCGAGTGCTAAGGGTTATGAGATTATATTAATTTCTGGCGTGCCTTAACGTCAGTTTCAGTGACAACAATCATGCTTCTATTTTTGACCTCTTAAAATCAGGCGTTTCATATACTAAGTATAGTTATACCCTTTGGCTGTTTCTGAAAGTCTCTGAAGTTTGATTAACCCTTCCGCGTCGTCTGAGGCGCCTTACAGACACTAACGAATCTTTCAAAAGTTATTACACGAGGCCAGGCTATGAAGTACGCTACACATTCATTATTGCTAACTATCCAGAATTTGAAAATAGCAACGAAACATAGACTACCGCTCAAAAGTATCCGGACACTTGCGAAATATGTATTAGCACCGCATAAAAATGATCTCAGTGCCTAAAATAGTAAAATCGATTTTTATTAGTTTCTTACGAAATATCTAACGATTTAAATTAAAAATTACGTATGTGGAACTTACCAATATTATACTTAACCCTCTGCACTCGGAGTCATCAATTCTAGGACTCCCCTTAGAGGTGGCATACGAGTGCAAAGGGTTAAAATTAAAACCAGACGGATACTTTTGAGCGGTAGCGTACATATGAGAAATTCTAATCAATCAACAGATTATCTGAAGAATCCGTCGTACCTGAGGGAGAATATACATTTTGCAATGTAAGGGTAAACACTTCTCGCGAATCAATGAAACACTTCTTGCGAAGGAATCGTTTTTCAAAATCATATAGAGCGTTACTCAAATGTTTTCCCAAGCATTTGGCCTTGATTGTCACGCTATGCCTTTTTTTCTAGACATTTTACGTCTTAAATAAGTAAGTAATCAATTAAAAATGCATACAACCGTGTTTCTACATGGCCATTCGCTGGTGTTTCTACCGTGTTTCTTTCCGTGTTTCTAATCTCTCTGCGGCAGCCATCTTGTGACGTCATACTTGCCTCAGGAAGCGAGTTTTCTGCCGAATATTACGAATTACTCCACGATGAGGTAGAAATTCGCAATTTGGGCTCCAGACAGACGTAGATTGGACTTTTAGGAAACACAAGTGACCACTTTTAAACTGCTCGTTGCAATATTGAAGCGTCAATTAAGAGAATCTCTCTGCGGCAGCCATCTTGTGACGTCATACTTGCTTCAGACAGCGAGTTTTCTGCCGAATATTACAAATTACTCCACGATGAGGTAGAAATTCGCAATTTGGGCTCCAGACAGACGTAGATTGGACTTTTAGGAAACACAAGTGACCACTTTTAACCTGCTCGTTGCAATATTGAAGCGTCAATTTGTCAAGATTTTGACCCTTGCAAGTTCATATACGTATATTGCAGAGAGATTCTCTTAATTTCGAGAGATTTAGTGGACAGACGTAGGAAAGACATGTACGAACACGGTGGTATGCATTTTTAATTGATTACTTACTTATTTAAGACGTAAGATGTCTAGAAAAGAAGGCGGAGCGTAACATAGCGTGACAGTCAAGGCGAAATGCCTGCCGGTCCCCTTAGAATTAGAATTTGGCGAGTATTCTGAACGTTAATTCTGTCGGACTCCATAAATTTCTATTTCGGCAGAAATCGATGTCCAGAGGTGTACGCAGCTGTTCGGGTTGATTCGAACGGACGAAGTCGATATCGATCAACGCTCGGCGGCAGTATAATCTGGGAAGCCGGGCAAGCCGCGAGCTCGCATAAAACAATATAATCTAGGTAATAGGATAACAAGCGGTGCGTTTGCCGGTCAACCGGGACAAGTATGAGCGGACGTGCTCCATTTAGCGTGCAAACGATGCGCCGCGTTGCATCGTGTTGCACCGCGGTCGGTATCGCGTCCCGTCGATTCGAGTGGTTCCCGGTGATTGCGCAATCCAAGGAATTGAGTCGCGCCGGAAATACGCCGCCGGAGGACTCGTCGAATCTCCTTCCGATAGGAACGATTCAAGCGATTTCGCGAAGCGACGGGGGAAAAAAAGGGAATCGGATACGGGCGAAAGGCGGGGAAGCTATCAGAGAACTTTTCAATGTTAAACTTCCGTACAGTTGACAATCGTTATTGATATTCGTGTCCGTTGGAGATCGCGACTCCCTCCTGCAAGTTAACACTAGGTTTACGGGACCAATATTTTTAATTGAAAATTATTCAGATTCCAAGGATGCATATATGAGAAATTATTTAGCATTTCTTTGGGAATATATTATTTTAAAAATATTGCTATAAATTTGGGTAGCATGTTCTTGTGATTTTCATAAAGTAATGCAAAATAGTCACGTTTACAGCTCCGTAAACCTAGTGTTAAGGCTTCTCCGAGACCTTCTAAAAGTTATTCTAATTTTAATAAGAAAAGGTTGTACAGTGATTTTCTCTGTATGTGTCGCCAAGGCCTGGACGATAAACGTCGCGGAATTATCCCCACTACCGCGGGGTATACTCGGGGTCACGAAGCTCGAGAGGCCTCGGACGCCGAGGAGTGTAAACACAACACACGACCCGTGTTGTTGACATATATCGAGAATTCGCTGTACTCGAGAAGCTCCCGAGGATTTCGTCGAAGTCGAAGCTCGAAATTCTCGATCGAAAGCGACGTGTTTTTTTTTTTTGAACGGCTTTCCGTTTTTCGGACTAAAATAATTAAAGAGGAGCCCGCAGCGTTTTCAATTGGACTGGTTAGGCGAAATAGCACGCGTCGAGGGCGGTTATCGATCGTTTCGTCACGTCGAAAGGGATCACGAGGCTCTCGGACCAGGTTTAAAACGATTTATCGCCGTAGAGAAAGTTAACCCATCTTTGCGAGTCGATCAGCCCGGGCCGCGATAATCGAGTGTCGACTGGATTCAATGGATCGTAGACGGGGGTCAATCACTCTTATCGAATTGCCAGGATCAACGATAATTTACACAGGAGCTCGCTCGGCCACCTCCACCTGTGTTTAATCCCAGTGACGGGGCCGAACGGTCTGACACATATCGGGCAGCGTGCACGTGGTATGTCCTCGACGGCTGGTTCCTTGTGTCACTTACAAATTACGAGCCGCTTTTACATGACCGCCGGCAGAAACTTCCTACCGGATTAACGGAAACGTGTAAACCGTCCGTAGAACGACCACGTCCGACAGATTAACGGATTAAGCCGAATTCCGTTACAGTGATGCGCAATTTCCCCCCTCTCCCCTCACCCCCTCCAACGCTTCTGTGTATCTCTCTATCGGGACGTATGGACGTTTCACTGTCGATTCTGTTTCTTCCATGTCCCATTGTGACTCACTGATTCTATGTTTCACCCTGCCACGGTGAACAATTCCACGTGCAATTCCAGTTAACAGCGTAGTTACGCTCGCCGGATTAGACACGGCGGACTTGTAAACACGCCTTTCGCGATTGCGAACGCGAGCACTATCTCCACGATAGCTGCTGCTACTATGCGAAACTATAGGCATCGGTCATATGATATTTGATCGTCCAATCGTTTTGCTCTGAACGAATTTCTTCGAAAATTATCGAAAGGAGAAACGAGCCGTTTATTTTGAGAGTGGTCCGTTATTTTTCGTTGCCCGTAATTACGTGTACGACTTCAAGTTTGCTGGCGTAAACAACGTTTGCGGTCAAGAATATTCAGAGTGTACAGGGTGTTCCAGGTAACTTGACCACCTTGAATAGTGTCTCGCTTAGTGTTAATAATAGAAAAAAACGTTATAGGACAATATTAACCTAACCGAAGGGGAATGTAATGATTCGGAAAAACTTTTTTCAAGGTCATTTTTTTCTAGATATCAAGGTCGTCAATTTTTTTTAAATGGTACTATATGTTTTTTTTATCGCGATGTAATAGTAGGGGTGGGTAGTAAATTAATCACTGATAATACCTGTAATGCTTTTTGGATTTTTCATACCCAAGGTCACACGAAGGTCATTGTATAATATGTCATTGAAGAGGTTTTCACCCCTACTATTACGTCGCGATAAAAAAAACATATAGTTCCATAAAAAAAAATTGATCACGTTGATATCTAGAAAAAAATGACCTTGAAAAAAGTTTTTTCCGAATCATTATATTGCCCCTTCGGTTAGGTTAATATTGTCCTTAAACCTAGTGTTAAATATCTCAACTTAAGTATAAGTGGACTTAGGCCACTTTCAATTTAAACGGCTCACATATGTATTATACTCGATATATGTCCACAACACGAGTCTGCCCAGGGACATATATCGGCCAGAAGGTACTGTTCTTTGATAGACTACCGAACGTAGAAAAGTACAGCGGAACTTCCTGGCCCCTGACGGGGTCTAATTCTAGGACTTTAATCGACTATATATTTGTGACATATATCGAGTAAAGTCAGCATTCCTTTTAATCTTTCGAAAATGTTTATTTCGCATGAAGATGGATTTCAAAATTCGCTGGAAACGAACGGCGGTTTCTATTCGAGGGGAATTTATTTAAAACATTTCGGCGGTTATAAAACAAGCTATTGATTGGCAATGAATAATTTGCTCTAATGAATACGAAATAACGAAGGTGCGCGTATCGATGCCGCGAAGAATTGGTTGCATCGTACGGCGGGATCGGCATGCAAAACACGTTTCGCCGGGGGTTTACAAACGATTCACGTATTAACTTATTCACGGGTGTTCCACAGGTCGCGGTTACGCGAGCGCCGTTGAAATTTTCGTAAACTCGGACGGCGATTATTGCGTTACCGGGTATATACATCCCTTCTACCCTTTCCCGTATTCCCGCCGTGGTCCCGGCACCACGGCGACTCCGGTTCCCGAATAAATTGCATTATTTCACGGGCGCACCGGTTACGATTTATCGCAGGATTTATTGTTTAATTCTGTGGCGCTCGCGGGACGAATCGCTAAACACCAGGATTATTCGGAATCGCGGGGAACGGTGACGGCTTGTTCGCTATTACTTCGACCTTTTGCGACTATTATTTTCGTCGCTGCACCAGCTGTTTTAATTACACCGTCACACAAATTTTTATATTTATTTGCCTACCGATAACTATTGCACCAGACCTACCCCATTCATTGTAATATGCTGGCCCCAAACCGAAAGTTATCTCAATCACCATTTTGTTTTAGGAACAAAATTCGCAAAGGCGAAAGAAGAAGATCCGCTCTACCGTGTAATGTACAGTTAGATTTTGTCTTACTACGGAATACATTGTATATGTCGCGAAGGCCTGGATGATAAATGTCGCGGAATTATCCCCACTACGGATATACCCCGTGAGGGGTCAAGAAGCTCGAGAGACCAAGGTCGCGTGGATCAAAGAATAGTATCTCCTTGGCGATATATGCCAAGACCCGTGATTGGACAAATATCGAGTAAACTCTTGAGTTATGGGACTTTTATCGGCCAGGCGTTTGGGACATATATAGAGAGTAAACACTGTAGTTCTTGGGAAAATATACATTCTTTTTTAAGGGAGTTCATAGTCCATTTATATCGATCATTTCGACGACTATGCGCGACTAATTGCGCGTCTACGAAAAAAACGTTTTAAAATGATCGTACGGGTGAATTTTTAGTGTTGCCGCGCTGCGCCGCGGTGGTTTGCACGCTCGACGATCTAGACAAATGGATATTGACCGTTATTGGTGGTATTCGTACCGAAAATAAAGAACAATAGCCCGGCCGGGCAGGTTCCTAGCCACCGGGGATGCAGTTTTATTATCGGGCAGACACCTCGCGCATTTTCGTTTACCTAAATTCGTTCGCCATCTAAACGAATCTCGCTATCCGATCGAAACGACCCGAACGCGTTTAAAACCGTTGCGAACGTGGCGGAGATGCTTCCGGTGTTTTGCACATATTTATTTGGAAAAGTGAGAAGCGAAAATCGCAGGATGAACAATAGATATTTAAAAGTACAGTTCTAATTGTAATAACTAGATCAGTTTGACTTTTTTTGGGGAGTGTACATTTCCTAATTTTTCCCAGTTACTTTTCTTATCTCCATACATCCTGTAATTGATCGGTAAGACTGCGGATTTTACGCATTTATGACAAAAATGGGTAACCACAATTTAAACTAGTGGAAATGACGGGTTCTAATATTTTTAATTTACGATTATTGAGATTGCGAAGATCCATCTACGTGGAATTACCCAACAAACTTATTTCCATGGGTATATATTATTTAAAAAATGGCTGAAAACTTGGATAGACACATTCTTCTTATTCTTATAAAGTAATGTAAAATACTCACTTTTAATGCTCGGTAAACCTAGTGTTAAGGATATCAGCGTACTGGTTTCAACTTGATAAAACAATTAAAAGAAGAAATCAATTTTCATTTCGCTCCTGCGTCTTGCAATCGATGCAAAAATTTTGTATTTTGCATAAAGGTCCATTCTGAACAGTTAATCCGCGAAGTGAAATTTCAATTGCGATGCTGTACATATAAAATGGCGGAGTCGGCTTCTAGAGAATGAAACATTGACTGAAGTTATCTAAATTTCGCAGCGGACCGGATAGAATTTCGCAGGCGATCGCGGCCGCCATCGCAAAATGGAATTTGCGGCAACGAGCATGGAAAAGTTGGCAGAACATTTTTACGTATCTCGCGGCCGGCTTCCTATGAATTCTGGATCGATTGTATTTGCAACTATATTTTTTTAACCACTCGTCGAATTCGGGTCGTTTTTTGTCGATCTCCTGTAATAAAAATAAAAAAATGTATATAGATTTAGCGCGGAGGAACAATTGAACGGAAAGCGTTCCGTTTAAAACCCATTCGGGTACACATACTGGGTGGGTCGGTAAGAACTACTATCTCAAATAACTCGGTAAGTATCTATCGATCGCACTAAAATTCTCCCGTCGAACGAGCACGATTCGAATATAATTTTTATGACCTATTGGCTCAGCGAAGGCGAGAGTCAACATTCGCGGTTACTTCTCTTAATTAAAATTCTCTTCTCATGTCGTTCAGTTTCCTTACTTAATACAGTGTTCACTCTGTATATGTCACGAAACGCCTAGGCGATAAAAGTCCCAGAGCTATCCCCACCGCTGGGTATACCACGTGAGGGGCCAAGAACTGAGGCCTCTAGAGCTTCGCTGTCCTTTTCTACGTTCGGCGTTGACCAAAGAATCTCCTGGGCGATATATGTCACAAACTCCTAGCCGATAAAAGTCCGAGAAATATCCCCACCGCGGGGTATACCCAGTGAGGGGCCAGGAAGCTTGAGAGATTTCGATCGCCGAGGAGTGTACAGTGTTTACTCTATATATGTCGCAAATGCCTAGCAGATAAAAGTCCCAGAGCTATCTCCACCGCTGGGTATACCACGTGAGGGGTCAAGAACTGAGGTCTCTAGAGCTTAGTTCTCCTTTTTTATGTTCTGCGTGGACCAAAAAATCTCCTGGGCGATATATGTCACAAACGCCTAGCCGATAAAAGTCCGAGAAATATCCCCACCGCGGGGTATACTCCGTGAGGGGTCAAGAACTGAGGTCTCTAGAGCTTCGCTGTCCTTTTCTACGTTCGGCGTTGACCAAAGCATCTTCTCGGCGATATATGTCACAAATGCCTAGCCTATAAAAGCCCCCGAGACTATCCCCACTGCCGCGGGATATACATTGTGAGAGGCCATGAACCTCTAGAGCTTCGTTGTCCTTTTCTACGTTCAGTGTTGACCAAAGAATCTTCTCGGCGATATATGTCACAAACGCCTAGCCTATAAAAGCCCCCGAAACTATCCCCACTGCCGCGGGATATACTCCGTGGGGGGTTATGAACCTTTGGAGCTTCGTTCTCCTTTTCTATGTTCTGCGTGGACCAAAAAATCTCCTGGGCGATATATGTCACAAACGCCTAGCCTATAAAAGCCCCCGAAACTATCCCCACTGCCGCGGGTTATACTCCGTGGTGGTTATGAACCTCTAGAGCTTCGTTGCCCTTTTCTACGTTCAGCGTGGACCAAAAAATCTCCTGGGCGATATATGTCACAAATGCCTAGCCTATAAAAGCCCCCGAAACTATCCCCACTGTCCACTACTACTACACTTCAGCGTGGACCAAAGAATCTCTTGGGCGATATATGTCACTGGCTAGACCCGCATTTTGGACATATATCGAGTAAACACTGTATAGGGTGTGCTATAAATGTTATTCTCGGTCTTGGTTCGTAATTCTGATGATGACTAGACCATAGCTTTTTACGTTTCCCTGTCGGGAGGCAGCTTCGAAAAGATTCGGAGGGGCGGTTTATCCGACAAATCTGAAAATGAAGCGAGCAATCCATTAATCGCCGGCAGAGCGTCGGGAGTCAAAGTTATACCGCGGTCGTCAATTCGGTTTTCATTGACAGTGTCTGGTCCGAATTTAGTGAGCTGGGCGGGGACAGGAAACGAATCGCAGTTGACAATGATTAATTGCCGAGGGATGGATCGGTATAGCAGCGGTTCCTGTTTGCGGTAACAAGCGAAATAATAAAAGATCGAGACCACGTTCCTCTCGTTTTTTGCCGACGTTGTCCCAGATTCTCGATGAATTTTAAAAGACATCGAACGAATCCTTTCTTCGCATAATTGATCGGTCCGAGGGAAAAATTTAATCTTTATCGTAAAATATTCATTGTCGTAAAAACCCGAGTCGTTATGCAAATTTATGAAAAGAAACAATCGTGGTTCGCTTGTACAGGGTGTCCCAAAAATGTTGTACTTCCTCGTAAGGGGAGGTCACTAAGGTCATTTCAAGTAACTTTTTCCTTTGCGAAAATGTTCTACGCGGCTTTGTTTAAGAGTTATTAACGATAAACATGGACCAATCGGAGCGCGGAGGGATTCCGACTCGGCCAATACCAACGCCGCGCTCAGCGGGAGCTGTCGCGGAGGCGGGGTCCCTCTGCTATAGCCGCGCTCTGATTGGTCCGCGTTTTTCGTTAATAACTCTTTAATAAAGCTTCGGAGAACAATTCCGCAAAGGAAAAAGTTGCTTCAAATGATCCGAGGAATCCCTTAAAAGGAAGTACAACATTTTTGGGGCACCCTGTATGAAACTAGACTTCTTTATAATTTCCCACGTAAATTCTTCAACTTTTCAACGCAACGTGCGACGCGGTAATTTCAAGTTTGAATAGTTGAATGGGATACAAGCAGCGGCGGAACATTTTCTGTATTTTTGATAAGCTTTACATTGCCGTATAAATCTCCGGAAACACGTGACTGGAGACAGAAGCAACGTGGTCGAAGAGTGTTCCACCCTTATTGGATCTCCTTGTAATCTTGCCTGTGGATCTCTCGAAGGTTTCTGGTTTGGCGCGGTTCCCGTGGCTACCCCGTGGAAGCTGTTAGTCGAATTATCCTCCCCGCGGCCCGCCCGGCGAACTTTTACTATGAAATCTCTCGTCGCCCCGCGACGAAAGATCGGTCGGAGCTGCCTTGGTCGGTGAATTTTCAGCTGATAATTGTGTTTACCTGATTTTTTTTCGGAACTGTCCTGTCGGTGAATTACCGATGGCGGCCGGATGGAAATTTAGCGAACTCCGTCATCTCGATCACTTAACGTAATTGGGAAAATCGCCGCGGAACGGGGTAATTGAAAAGGTTGTTGGATCCAAGGATTTATTAATGACTCTCGGCTAGCCCCGGGAGAGGAACGGGACGATCGTTTTTCATGATTTCCTTGCGGTCCACGAGCGATGGGTAACTGATTAACACTAAACCTACCCCGGTCAAATGACCGGTTTAATATTTTATAATTATCGACATTTTAAAAATTCAGTTACAGAAAATTTCCTTGGCCAAGCATTTATTGTATTGAAAATTACGGACAATCTCAATAAATGTAGGGTTGCCATTTTTATAAGGCAATATTTACCAGATACTGTTAACGCTTGGTAGGTTTAGTGTTAAGCGGGAAGTCGTTCTAAGGTCAATCAGGAACAATAAGTACAGTCGATTCTCGATATATGTCAACGACACGGGTCTTGCCCGCGTCATGTATCGTCTAGGAGACATACCCGAGCTATGTTTACACTCCTCGGCGTCCGAGGTCACTCACGGAGTATACCCCGCGGTAGTGGGGATATTTCCGCGACGTTTATCATCCAGGTCTCGGCGACATATACAGTGTGTTAAAAAAACATTGAATATTTATATGGTAGTAAATGAATCATGAAGTTAGCAAGCAAAAATGTTTATATCTCAGAAACGGCTGACCTTTTGACCTATGTTTACCGAGGCTTTTTTACTCAGTACAGTGTATCCTATATACCATATAAATATTGAATGCTTTTTTTTTAACACCCCGTAGAGAAATCACTGCATTCCTCGCATGCGAAACACGTTAGTTCACATTTGCTCTTCGAAAATCAAGACTTTTGCAATTGACGGCATCACCAGCTTGCACCACGATTTCGGAGACACCCCGTACAATCCAATTTCAAGAGTTTCTTCGGAGATAACACGGAAACAGCGGGTGTGCACTTGCACGATTGATAGAGTGTTTACTCTATATATGTCGCAAAAGCCTAGCCGATAAAAGCCCCAGAACTATCCCCACTGCCGTGGGGTATACCTTGTAAGGGGTCATGAACCTTTAGAGCTTCGCTGTCCTTTTCTACGTTCAGCGTTGACCAAAGAATCTCCTGGGCGATATATGTCACAAACGCCTAGTCTATAAAAGCCCCCGAAACTATCCCCACTGCGGCGGGATATACTCCGTGGGGGGTTATGAACCTCTAGAGTTTCGTTGTCCTTTTCTACGTTCGGCGTGGATCTAATAATATCTCCTGGGCGAAATTTGTCACAAATGCCTAGCCGATAAAAGCCCCAGAACTATCCCCACTGCCGCGAGATATACTCCGTGGGGGCTTATGAACCTCTAGGACTTCGTTGTCCTTGTCTACGTTCAGCGTTGACCAAAGAATCTCCTGGGCGATATATGTCACAAATGCCTAGCCGATAAAAGCCCCAGATCTATCCCCACTGCCGCGGGATATACTCCGTGGGGGGTTATGAACCTCTAGAGCTTCGTTGTCCTTTTCTACGTTCAGCGTTAACCAAAGAATGTCTCCTGGGCGATATATGTCACAAATGCCTGGCCTATAAAAGGCCCCGAAACTATACCCACTGCCGCGGGATATACTCCGTAGGGGCTTATGAACCTCTATAGCTTCGTTGTCCTTTTCTACGTTCAGCGTTGACCAAAGAATCTCCTGGGCGATATATGTCACAAACGCCTAGTCTATAAAAGGCCCCGAAACTATACCCACTGCCGCGGGATATACTCCGTGGGAGCTTATGAACCTCTAGAGCTTCGTTGTCCTTTTCTACGTTCGGCGTGGATCAAAGAATATCTCCTGGGCGATATATGTCACAAATGCCTAGACGATAAAAGCCCCAGATCTATCCCCACTGCCGCGGGATATACTCCGTGGGGGCTTATGAACCTCTAAAGCTTCGTTGTCCTTTTCTACGTTCAGCGTTGACCAAAAAATGTCTCCTGGGCGATATATGTCACAAACGCCAGGCCTATAAAAGGCCCCGAAACTATACCCACTGCCGCGGGATATACTCCGTGGGGGCTTATGAACCTCTAGAGCTTCGTTGTCCTTGTCTACGTTCAGCGTTGACCAAAGAATCTCCTGGGCGATATATGTCACAAACGCCTAGTCTATAAAAGCCCCCGAAACTATCCCCACTGCTGCGGGATATGCTTCGTGGGGGGTTATGAACCTCTAGAGCTTCGTTGTCCTTGTCTACGTTCAGCGTTGACCAAAGAATCTCCTGGGCGATATATGTCACAAACGCCTAGTCTATAAAAGCCCCCGAAACTATCCCCACTGCTGCGGGATATGCTTCGTGGGGGGTTATGAACCTCTAGAGCTTCGTTGTCCTTGTCTACGTTCAGCGTTGACCAAAGAATCTCCTGGGCGATATATGTCACAAACGCCTAGTCTATAAAAGCCCCCGAAACTATCCCCACTGCTGCGGGATATGCTTCGTGGGGGGTTATGAACCTCTAGAGCTTCGTTGTCCTTGTCTACGTTCAGCGTTGACCAAAGAATCTCCTGACCGATATATGTCACAAACGCCTAGCCTATAAAAGCCCCCGAAACTATCCCTGCCGCGGGAGTTTAGTGCCTAGTTCACATTAGCTCTTCGAAAACTCGAGACTTTTCGAATTGACGGCATCACCAGCTTGCACCACGATTTCGGAGACACCCCGTACAATCCAATTTCAAGGGTTTCTTCGAAGATAACACGGAAACAGCGAGTGTGCTCTTGCATGATTGACCGAACCCAAGGATAAAGCAAATTTAAACTAACTTCTGCGTAAAGAGCGGCCGGGTATCGAAGACCGTTTGCTATAGCCGAAGTGTTGGTATAGTGTGGGCACGAGTTCCACTCGCTGATCATCGAGACGCGATGCGATTCGGCAGTAGTTATTGCAGCTCCCTTGGGCATCGAATAACTTCCGACCAGGGGCTGGAACGAAGGGTCCAGGTCGACGGGGGTTGGAGGGGCTTGGTTTAACCTGTCTAGCCGACCCGGACGATCCGG
Organism: Halictus rubicundus; assembly: GCF_050948215.1. Taxonomy (NCBI): domain Eukaryota; kingdom Metazoa; phylum Arthropoda; class Insecta; order Hymenoptera; family Halictidae; genus Halictus; species Halictus rubicundus. Next base: position 19,145,899 of record NC_135153.1, on the reverse strand, counting down.
AACCCTTCCGGACAAATACGTGGACATCTCGTAAACTTTTCGGAAGTTCCCGTTAAACTCCGCCGATGGTCAACTTCGACGTGTAGACTACCGGCCAGGTCGAACTACGATCCGCGCGTGTTAAACGGGGAAGAGCGAACCGGCGCGGCGTCATTGGACAACAGAAGGACAATTCAAGTAGCCATTGTTGTATAAAGGGCGACCCGAACTTCGGCGAATGACGTTTTACCAGCCCAACCCCGGACCTGGATCTAACGGGGCCAATTTTGTTATGAAATCATTCGAAACGCAATAGTTCGAGGTTGCTCGATGCAGGCTCGTCGTGCCATTTGTGGCCAATTTAACAGTTTATCGTTCGCTGATACACTTAGGTGTCGGTGACCTGTGACCCACAGGCCACGAATAACACGTTTGATGGTTTCAAGCGGCCCGATCGAGTTGCGGACAAATTTTTGGTAAGGAAACACATATTGTTCAATTAATAATTGCTATTATTTTGATTTTATTGAAACACAAACCCTTAAATATCTCGACTTAAGTACAAACGGACTCGGGCCATTTTCAAGATAAACGGCTCAAATAAATTACAATATTGTATAAAAATATTGAGAGATTTCAAAAATTCAATATGGAAAATTAATGCAAAAGGTACCCTGTAAAAAGGGAAGTGTTTTTTTTTATTTTTTTAAATAAGAACTACGTCCTTTTGAAAGCTTCATTAAGACCTGCGTAGATTCGGCACCCCGCTTCGCGATTACGTTTCCGAGTTAGATTTTTTTAATTCTGTGGAAAATGTAGTTGCAGTGGGATGATAGGGCGTTCGGTTTTTAGATGTAATCTTTATCCGCCGAGGTTAACGACCGGATCACGGCGGGTCATCAACGGAGCGTTTCATTAGGATAGATTATAACGACGCTGAGGGGGACAATCGATGACATCGCCATTAATAGTGTAACCGGTTAATCAATTATACGGTTGACCAGGTAACACTAAACGGTCACAGCCGACGCGACGGATACTTCGCTGACACTGATTCGTGTTTAAAACCATTATGAAACGTGTTCCATCATCATCAAAGAGAACCGTGCTGGCACGAGACATTATTGAAAATTATTATTCGCAGTGGTCAATTTCGAATCTATAGTTACTTGCACCGTGGTTATACATATTCGAATACACTTTTATGCTGCACTTGTCGAAGAGACAAGTCCATTAATTTGTCCTGCAAAGATGAATCGAAAGCGTCCGGATTTTCAGCACTAGGAAGACAGTTACTGATGTACACGCCGCCTTTGTTTTCAATTGCTTTGTTCACGGCCGCGTACACGATGGAAGTGGCTCCTTGTTTCGGACTCTAAAAACATATTTATTTATAACGTATCTATAACATTTTCTATCCTCGTGTAATATCTATTTCTTAAGGGGTCAGATCACTGTAAAATTACCATCAATTCAATAATTATTCAACCAAAATTTCTCCGCGGATTAACGGAAATCTTTGTAAGGAACAAATCTATTTACAAAGAAGAAGTGCAGTGCCTCTCGACAGCCTATGTAATAATTTCTCAATAATTTTTTTACAACCGTTTTCACTAATTTGTAATGCACTAAAATAAAAGGCCGATTTGATTGGACACTTGGCATTTTTGTAGCGACAGTGGTCTAACTCTTTAACTTCAGTTTACCTTCAAAATAAATGATAACAACGATTTTAAGCTCCATGCGATAGTATGCACCATAATGTCTGTGCACACTATACCCGGATGCACGGAATACACGTTTATGTTGTAGCCTCTTTCTTTGAGCAGCTTTTGCAACTTTGTGGTAGACACCACCTGTGCCAGTTTACTTTGAGCGTACGCGTTCACAGTGATAAACCGCTGCCTATTTGAAAATCAATGTTTAAATAAGCGTCACGGAGAACTGAGAGCGGTGGCAATACAATTAGGTGAAAAGAGTATAAAACAAAATACTTGTTATTGATGTCGTTGAAGTTGATTTCGCCGAAGAGATGAGCACAAGAGGAAACATTAACAATTCTACTGGACTGTTGCGAATTGTTTACACCAGCGGCTTTGAGTAATGGTAGTAGAAGAATTGTTAGTAAAAAGTGTGATAAATAATTCACACACCATTGTTCTTCGTACCCGTCTGCCGTCTCCACATAAGGAGTGCACATGACACCAGCTGAAAAAATGATTGTCGTGTTAACGAGATTGTACTTTGTTAATCATATTTCGTAATAAAAACGAGCTCCACCATTATTTATCAAGACATGAATGTTTGCGAAATCTCGCTTTATCTGCGCAGCAAACTGTTTCACAGATTCCAGAGAAGCATTATCAAGTTTGTAGACCTTCGCATGTCCACTTTTAACGCCAGACTCCCTAATTTGTTTAATTACTTTCTCGCCAGCACTGGGTGTCCTGCAGGCTGCACATTTGTATGTTATTAGATGATTATCGTGTTCTGATCAATTCTATTTCCCAAATAGAATTTGAAAATTATTGAATCGATATCGGTGGTTTATACACAATACAATACTCTTACAATACTTCCTTACCAATTATCACTTCCATATCAAGTTCTAAAAGCATTCTAACCACCTCAACCCCAATTCCTCTAGAGCCACCTGTTACAATAGCAATTCTGCCTGTCTGAGGGGGGCAAACTAAAACCAAATTAATATCACACGATCGATAATTAATTATAATTGCTTAACGACGGTTACGTACTTTGTTCCGTATGTAACTATGTACGCACGAGTCACGCGAATATAATTGATATGTGAGCACTCTGACACTGAAAATGATCCGGGGATCATGATTGCATCAGTATGCAATTAAAAAAAAAAAAAAGAAAAATACAAACGGTTCATGAAATTTAAAAAACATTTCGGCCGAGTTCCACTTACCATTTTTGTTGTGCTTCGCGTTGGCCCAATCGACCACGATCTCTTTGAATGCTAAGCAGCCGTACTTCTGTAAGTAGAAAAGTCGAGCGAGAGAAAGCAGCCAACTTTCTTCGAGTTTTCGATACGCGAGAGCACACGCGATTATAAGACAAACGGAGCCGATTAGTATCATGTTTATAGCACGCGAATTTCCGAGTTCCGCGGCACAGACGAAATGTTATACTAATCGCACGCAATGCGCGCGCGCTACTGATAGACTTTAAACGAGTACGACGAGGAACCTTCTTTGCCCCAGTCACTTTTGAGCTACTTTTCCACTCCTCCCGAGCATAATGATGGGATTACCGCGGCGCGTCACGACGCGCAACGCTGCGTCTCACGATTAATACACTCCGTTCGTCGTAACTTCCTTCTGCTCGTCTGGACGCACTTTCGTCCAAACGCTGTAACGACCACCATAAAATGCGTTAGGAGCTCTGAAATATTCTCATACAAGGACGAACAGTTGATGCACGTGAAACCATTTTTCGCCTATTTTTGTCGGTAACCTGGTCACTCTACCTTATCGCGAATCTACGGAGTCTCGGATCATAAGGCCCTGAAAAACGAAATGGCGTTCCATATTTTGCCGGACACCTCTACACGCGTATTGTATACGTATTGCGCCTACACGTATATTACAATTCAGAACAGATCGTTAAGCGTGCTCTCCGCTTCGGTGCTATTGGTTAGAAAAATTTGATGGAGGACGTAACCAAAGTCGAGTGGCCATTGTTCAGTTCGAGTGGCCGCTTTAACTGTTGGGAAAATTTATGGTTCTCCCGAAACGTGTACCCGAACGTTGGGATCGGAAGAGTTTAGCAAACGATCGGCCCGACGTAAAGATATACAGTGAATTCTCGTTAAGAGTCAGTTGCGCCGTTCTGGTGACTGACTCTTAGACGAAATCCGAGGTTGTCGCCGAGCGTCGCATGTGAAATACACAGGGCACGCTGGGAACCTAAGAGTCATATCCGTCTACAAGTCATAAGAGCCTGTGACTACTAAGCGATAGTGACAAGAAGACTGAGAAAGTGTCTTTCTCCGATACAATGTTGCACGTAGCTCGAGAGACTGCTCTCGAGCTTCGTCTCCTCACCGCGATGATGTGGGTAGTTCCACTGACTCCAAATTGTGAGGTTGGCACTGACTCGTAACGAGAATTCACTGGAATGATCGCAAGGTGGAATATGGAATATGGCTAAAAATGGGGTGTTTAAAAATGGGGATGAGGAGTTGAGGAACGTAAAACCATTTTTCTCCTATTTTTGTCGGTAACGTGGCCCTCTACCTTATCGCGAATCTACGGAGTCTTGGTCCTGCCTTGGCTCTGCGGAGATCCTTCGAATGCCCGAACGACACCTCGCCATCCTCCTTCGATTCCACTGAAAATATGTTGATGCTAACACCGTAGGTATATTCTGTGTCGTAGCAATTTCAAAGGATCACCCACAGCCATCGGAGCCGTCGTTCCAATTTCCATCACCCTGAAGATCTCTCTCGGGCCTGGGCCAGCTCTATATACCCCCAATATAGCGGGATGTACCTTGGATGTAAACACGTCGTCGATCTAGTAGGCTGCGCAGATTAAACTTTGATTAGGTCGAATATACTGGTACACTCCGGTCTATGCATTTGTGGTGGGATCCGTATTGACGATACTACTTGTATCACGTTTATAAGGGACCTGGCTCGAATTCTCGACGCGCACTCGTCATGCTCGATGTGCCTTTGATACCATCGATCTTGAACGCGACGTTGAACACCGCGTCGATAACAGAGCCAAAAACGAAAAGAACAGTTTATTCTTTAAAATTTTTCCTTCAACCTTTGTCTCGTACGATTCATGTTACTTGCGCACGAGTTGTATTCACTAGACTGCGGATGTTCGTGCAATTTCCAACTTTTACAGACAAATTTCAAGAAAGTGCACAGCCTTTGTAGATCTGAAACGAATAAAAATCGTATTAAATTCTCTCGAATTTCATATTACGGCATTTTTTGAAAATTTCCATAGTCATGCATAAAGATCCGCAGTCTATTCATCACTGAAACCGAAATAATAAATGGTGGTAGAAATACGAACAGAGACTTGTACTAGGTGACAATAAATATATAGACAATATATTCTACGCGCGATGTAGGAAGATGAACTCTCGATATATGTCACCAACACGGGTCTTGCCAGCGACGTGTATCGTCCAGGAGACATACCCTGTGTTATGTTCGCCGAGGTCTCTCGAGCTTGCCCACGGGGTACTCCCAGCGGTAGTGGGGATAACTCCACGACGTTTATAATCCAGGCCTCGGCGACATATATCGAGGAATCACTGTAATTAAAAAACTACTCATCAAACGACCCAACCCGCGCGTCTTCCGACCACAGAAATGAATTATAATTTCTACGGTAGCTTTAAAGGAAGTCCCCCCACGCCAACAATTTCACGAATTTCATTCTGAACAAATCTCGATAAGCTGGTGTCAATTCGCGCAATGCGCATCGATGTCACACTCGTGGAAACCGGCCGGGTATCGAGTATCGCGTCGGCCCGCGGGCTTGTGGGTGACTTTTAACGCGTGGCCCTCTCACTTTTTCACATTCGACGGATCATAATTTTCTATTCGAGTGCTCGCGTCCACTTAGCCGGCGCGCGTTTCAAAGGCAAGCGGCGACAGGGGATCGACGCCGCCCACCGCAAAAATGCCGACGCACTCTGACGCGACGCGACGCGCCGCCGCTACACGATCATATTGGAAAACTATTTCGGCGATCGTCATCGGCATTACTGTATCAGGCTGCATTTGCATGAAACATGTCGGCCGCGAGCCGGGCAAAACACTCGAACGGGTCAACGGTCAATCTCGCCGTACCGTTGCACTGCAACCGGTTCTCGTTTCTCGGTCGGCCATTTCTGCAACAGGACATAATCCTCTCGGCGCGGCGCGGCGCGGCGCGGCGTTCACGGCGTATGCTCATGCTCGATGCGTCACGCTGATCACGGCGCAGCGTAGCATGTGCATATATTCGAGCCAATAGGCTCCGGTGAAGTTTAACTTCGTCTCTCGGCGCATCATCGTCCACTTGGGAAACGGGGAGCTCGTAGTCGAGAGGCTCATCAGCTTCGATCCGCGGTCCTCGAGCGATTTGAAATTTCGTTTGTTCCACGCGATTACGAATTTCGCGAACGAGAAACACTTCGGCCGACGAGCATGATCGAGATGATCGGTCCTTATCGATCTCGCTGGGTTGTTATTAAGATAAATAAATATTATCAGGTCGTCCCACAAGTTCGAGCCATTTACTCTTGTGCCATTTAAATTCTGAAAATAAAATATTTAATCACCCTTCCATTCCACAACCTCTTCTGACCTTTCTGGCAAAGACATCATACCGTCACTATAAAATTTCTAGAATTTCTAAATTTCTAATTTCTAATTTCTAATTTCTGTTTCTTTCTTTCTTCAGTATTTCATTAAAATACTTTTCAATGGTGAATAATATAAACATATCCACGGCACGAACTTATGGGACGACCTAATAGTAACCGGATCGACACACCGATGGTATTGATGACATTTAAATTAGTTCGAGTCGATAGAAGAAATGAAAAAAGGAATTTCTGATACTCGAATTTCCGCAGAAAGAAATTTCTGATGTTTTTCGCGCGACGACAATTCCGTGTTAAGAAGGATGATGCGAAATAAGATAGCAATTCCGTGTCTAATGAGTCCTCGAACGTAATCCCGAGTCCTGAGCGAGCAGAGATTTACGGTTAGGCTGGCTAACCGAACTTCATCGTGCTCCCAACTACCAACTCGTTTACGTGATCGTCTTTACGCATACATGAATACTAAGGAGCGCGCATGACGCAGTATGCCGGCAGACACGATTACTCATAAAATATGAAGAGTGTACTTAACCGGCGCGAAGCAATCAGACTTCGTCAACTTAGAGTCCCGCTGCTGACCTTCACCAAGTGCTTCTGCATGCTCTCAGTGACTCCGGTAACAATAGTTGCTCGTTCACCGCTGATAAGTTGTAAAATCTCACAAACACTGTCTTTATTTTAGACGTTTATTCTAGCCTACTTTATTATAGACACACTTATTGCATCGAAACAGCTGTTCATCTCATTCCGAGACATCAGAGCTTCCAATAGGCACATTGTTATACAATTATTAGTTACGAAATTTTTGGAGTTTAGATGTCGACAATTTTTAAAAATCGAACAATTGCTAAAAGTCAGAAAATATCTTTTAAACCCACTGTATATTATTCATTCCCGTGGATTTAAAATTGATTTTAATTTAACTGCTCAGTTTATGAAATGAAACATTATTGCAATAAAAATGTTAGAATTGTTTCAATATGCATTGTCGGTTTCCATGTTCACGGTATTTTTTAACGCCATTGTACATTATTCATTCTGGTGGATTTAAATTGATTTTAATTTAAGTGCCCAGTTTAAGAAATGAAATATTATTGCAATAAAAATGTTAGAATTGTTTCAATATGCATTGTCGGTTTCCATGTTCACGGTATTTTTTCACGCCATTGTATATTATTCATTCCCGTGGATTTAAAATGATTTTAATTTAACTGCTCAGTTTATGAAATGAAATATTATTGCAATAAAAATGTTAGAATTGTTTCAATATGCATGTTTGGTTTCCACGTTCACGGTATTTTTTAATGCCATTGTATATTATTCATTCCCGTGGATTTAAAATAGATTTTAATTTAACTGCTCAGTTTATGAAATGAAATATTATTGCAATAAAAATGTTAGAATTGTTTCAATATGCATGTTTGGTTTCCACGTTCACGGTATTTTTTAATGCCATTGTATATTATTCATTCCCGTGGATTTAAAATAGATTTTAATTTAACTGCTCAGTTTATGAAATCAAATGTTACTGCAATAAAAATGTCAGAATTGTTTCAATGTTTATTTTCGTTCTCCATGTTCACGGTACTGAGTTTCCATGGCACGTTCGCGCGGACATTGTGTAGGAAATAATTTAACTGCCGCCGGTAGTGATCTTCGACGGGCCACCCTTAAACGATTGCTTTGATTTGAGAATTAGTGGCGACCCGTTGAATGGAAGTTTAACAGGATGTTGTGAGTTTCAGCTTCAACTCCCGTGAATAAGGGTCGAAGTTTCCCTGACGGAACTTAATAATGGAATCTGTTTTCAATGATGAACACGGTTTATTGAAGTTGATCGCAACGGACCGGTTTAACCTGTCCGAAACGATTCTAGCGAAATCGATTAAAACATTTTGGTGCGAGCCGTTCGATAAAAATATAAACATCAATTTCTGATGTTTCTCATGAAATAAGGGAGCAAATTTACTGCTTACCGTACAAGCGATCAGATATTCAAATTTTTAACGCTCTACAGGGACTTGCAGTGTTTTCTCGATATATGTCACAAGTATCTAGCAGATAAAGGTCCCTGAACTATCCCCACTGCCGCGGGGTATATCCCGTGGGACCTTGAGAGACCTTGGGAGCTTGAGAGACCTCGGTCGCCGAGGAGTGTAAGGTCGCGTGGATCAAAGAATAGTATCTCCTTGGCGATATATGTCCCAAATACCTACCAGATAAAAGTCGCAGAACTATCCCCAGAGCCGCGGGCTATACCCCGTGGGACCTTGAGAGACCTCGGTCGCCGAGGAGTGTAAGGTCGCGTGGATCAAAGAATAGTATCTCCTTGGCGATATATGTCCCAAATACCTACCAGATAAAAGTCGTAGAACTATCCCCAGAGCCGCGGGCTATACCCCGTGGGACCTTGAGAGACCTCGGTCGCCGAGGAGTGTAAGGTCGCGTGGATCAAAGAATAGTATCTCCTTGGCGATATATGTCCCAAATACCTACCAGATAAAAGTCGTAGAACTATCCCCAGAGCCGCGGGCTATACCCCGTGGGACCTTGAGAGACCTCGGTCGCCGAGGAGTGTAAGGTCGTGTGGATCAAAGAATAGTGTCCGATATATGTCCCTGGCTAGACCCGTGTTGTGGACATATATCGAGAGAACACAGTATAAAAGTTTCTCGGCCTCTCACGGGGTATACCCCGCGGCAGTGGGGATAGTTCGGGGACCTTTATCGGCTAGATATTTGCGACATATATCGAGTAAAGGCTGTATTTTGTATAAATATTCCCAGTGTCTCGAGTTATTTGCCGGGTGACACGAGGACGAAAGCAAATCCGATAGGCCTCGGCCAGGATGAAGCGGAAGTTCGCTTCGGCTCGCATCCCCATCCACTTAGATCCCGAGATTGGTTGGTTGAGTCGGTCGGTGTCGGAATTGGAGCTCTGTAACGTCGGCCCGTGTTATCTCGTGACCGTTGTAACCGAGATTTCTGATCCTTCCCTGTCGGAGAGTCACGCTCTCTTCATCCACTCTCTCTCTCTTCCCTCCTCATTCCTCGACCCTTATTGTGCCTTTTTTCCCCGTCTGGTTTTCCTGTATCTACACGCGACTACGGGAGCTTTATGCTCGACGTTGATTCGTGACATTTATGGTTTTCGTCGTCGATATCGCGGAAAAAGGAGATCCACCGGGTCGGAAGATACTTCTCCGGGAATACATTTTAGATTTCGATCGAAAACCGAGGCCACCGACGTGATCTAGAACGACTATTACCCCGTCGAAGACACGTCCGCGCGTGTAATAACATCGGCCGTTACGCCGAGGGATGCAGCTGTTGCTGCTGCTGTTTCTTCTATGCGCATCCTCGACTCGTCTTCTCTGTCTCCCTCCCACTTGTGTTTCTTTTGTTACTGCCTGGGCAACTTGACAGGGGCGGTAACGTGCCCCTGATTCGTCGCCGCGAACATCGCCGATGAATAAATGGTAAGCGGCGCGACGCGACGCGACGCGCCGCGGCTCGAGCATCCGTTCAACTTCCACGAATGCTGCGACTCGGCAGCATTCCGGGGAGATCGTTAAATCATTTATGCATGAAAGAAGCGGGAACACGCGGCGGATTCTTGGGAATATTAAAAAGAACGTGTGCCGGGCCCGTTCGTTTGATGGATCTTCTTGAAAATGTCTCCGTCCGCGCAGCTCAACACCTTCCACTCACCGGGACCACCAGAAACCACTATCGTCTCGTATCGGCTCATGCCAGCCAGTCGGATCCTTCCAATGACTAGAAATATTCTTTGGGCTGCTCGGAACCTGTCCAAAACGAATACTGAGGGCACAAGGTCAAAGAGGGCACTCGCTCGCTCCGCCTATCCGCACCGTTGACGCTCTAGGCCAATGCTTAGGCTTTGACGTCACACGCTGTATAGTATGTGCAACCGCCTCAGCCAATGGAGCAGCTAGAGGCGTGCCCCTTTCACTCTGACCAATCAGCCCCGCATTCCTTCCACGAGACTTCTTGCGTGGCACGCACAGTACCGTCCGAGCCTCAGAAGAAGTCCGCGGGACGGCACAAGGTCAAAGAGGGCACTCGCTCACTCCGCCTATCCCCACCGTTGACGCAACAGTAGGACAACGCTTAGGCTCTGACGTCACACGGTGCATAGTAGTTGCCTCAGCCAATATAGTACCTAGAGGCGTGCCCCTTCCACTCTGACCAATCAGCCCCGCATTCCTTCCACGAGACTTCTTGCGTGGCACGCACAGTACCGTCCGAGCCTCATAAGAAGTCTCGCGGGACGGCACAAGGTCAAAGGGGGCACTCGCTCACTCCGTCTATCCCCTCCGTTGACGCAACAGTAGGAGAACGCTTACTCTCTGACGTCACATGCTGTATAGTACGTGCAACCGCTTCAGCCAATATAGTACCTAGAGGCGTGCCCCTTTCACTCTGACCAATCAGCCCCGCATTCCTTCCACGAGACTTCTTGCGTGGCACGCACAGTACCGTCCGAGCCTCAGAAGAAGTCCGCGGGACGGCACAAGGTCAAAGAGGGCACTCACTCACTCCGCCTATCCCCACCGTTGACGCAACAATAGGACAACGCTTAGGCTCTGACGTCACACGCTGTATAGTATGTGCAACCGCCTCAGCCAATAGAGCAGCTAGAGGCGTCCACTCTGACCAATCAGCCGCGCAATCTTTTCACGAGACTTCTTGTGCGTCACGCACAGTAAACGGACGAATAAACTCCTGTCTTTTTTCTGGATGGTTCGACATAACGCGCGACGGCTACGAATTCAATGAATAAGATATTTTTACGAGTCGTTCGGATCCTGGTTCTTTCGGGCCCCGACGATCTTCCCGTTGATTGGCCCGGGATTTACTGTGCGCCATTCGCGGGGCTATCAGCCCGCGAACAATCGGTCGTCCGGATACGTATTTGTTTCCGGGGAATAGCCCGGGCTGATCGCAAACAAGCGGTGGCGTCGAAACGATTCCGGGGTCTCGGCAGTGAGAAATGGGCGTCGTACGTTCTCGTAACGTAATATGAACGCCGGCGCGGCGTAGGTATAGCTCGTAAGTCCTCGTCGAGCGCGAAAAGGGGATGGTGCCGGATCGAATACAGAGACACTGTCTCTCTCCCTTGAGCGAGCGAACGGAAACACGCGGCCGCGCGCGCCGCGTGCTTCTTCCGTTCAACACGTTTCCTCCCGCGAAAATTTCCCGACAGCCTCGGGGGACCCGAGCGATTCCACCGCCGAAACAAAATGCTACACGAATGTCGTCGGTTCCTGGGCAAGCGACTATGCGGAAAAAAAAGAAAAGAAAAACACCCCATTTTTACCATATTCCATCTTGCGATCATTACAGTGAATTCTCTTTACGAGTCAGTGCCAACCTCACAATTTGGAGTCAGTGGAACTACCCACACCATCGCGGTGTGGGGCCGAAGCTCGAGAGCCGTCTCTCGAGCTACGTGCAACATTGTATCGGAGAAAGACATTTTCTCAGTCTTCTTGTCACTATCGCATAGTAGTCACAGGCTCTTATGACTTGTAGACGGACATGACTCTTAGGTTCCCAGCGTGCCCTGTGTATTTCAAATGCGACGCTCGGCGACAACCTCGGATTTCGTCTAAGAGTCAGTCACCAGAACGGCGCAACTGACTCTTAACGAGAATTCACCGTATATCTTTACGTCGGGCCGATCGTTTGCTAAACTCTTCCGATCCCAACGTTCGGGTACACGTTTCGGGAGAACCATAAATTTTCCCAACAGTTAAAGCGGCCACTCGAACTGAACAATGGCCACTCGACTTTGGTTACGTCCTCCATCAAATTTTTCTAATCAATAGCATCGAAGCGGAGTGCACGCTTAACGATCTGTTCTGAATTGTAATATACGTGTGGGCGCAATACGTATACAATACGCGTGTAGAGGTGTCCGGCAAAATATGGAATTGCATTTCGTTTTTCGGGTCCTTATGAGCCGAGACTCCGTAAATTCGCGATAAGGTAGAGTGACCACGTTACCGACAAAAATAGGCGAAAAATGGTTTCACGCGCCTCAACTTTTCGTCCTTGTGTGAGAATATTTTTCGCTGGGTGAGGGCTCGTTCGAAAGAGGAAGGTTCAATCTAGCACGCGGTGGTCACGAGCTGACGAGATCATGCAGATATTTGGTAACATAAGCGTCAGAAGTAGGCCAAAAATTGCCGTGGGATCCAAGCATTTTTATGCCATTAGATGAGTTTTGACTACCCTTGGCCCTTATATCGTATACTTTGAAATTGTTTAGAGCCGCGGAAGGACGAAATGTTTCACCACCGATGTTTACTGGCGAAAGGAGTACGATTTTCGAGGCAGAGAGGAGAATTCGAGCGAAGCGAATTTCATCGCAGGAAAAATTCCGATGAATTTATTCCGACTCATCGAGCGATTTCCGAGGCGCGCCAGTGTTGGCCAATGGGAGTCGCGACGACAGATGACAAAATGTTGCTAACGTTTCACGGTGCCGAGAGCGAGGAGCAGATGAAAATTTCAAATAAAATGAAGAATATGGATCGGCGGCCGTTGGCGTGCTTGGATCGTCGGCGACGCGTCAAACGCAATGTTTTGTCAATCAATCTGGACAGTTAACGAGGTTTTAGCCGGGGATTTGAAGCAAATGGGAATGAGGAACGCTATTTACAGGGAAGTGGATGGCAAACGAGCCATTATTGAATAACGAAACTCCATGGGAATATTCGAACGGCCAACGGAGATTTGAATAAATGAAAAATCATGAGATATCCTGAACGCAACGGGCGGGGACCAATCATCGGACGATTATTTGGAGAATTTACAGTCTCGATATGATATCGCCGAATATTGAAACTGGTATGCGACGCATTGTGTCGCAGCGATACGCCGAAGCACTTTTAATGGAGCTATAATTCAACTCGTCCTACAGAAAGTAACGCCGCGATATGTGTGTTGAAAAAACCGGTTTGCAAAAGGGTGTGCGCGAGCGCTGTCAAAATATTATTCGAGTGAAAAATAATCGTGAAACATTCGCTGGAAATTGACGCACGCGTGCGAACGGATTTTCAAGCAATTTAACGTTGGACAGAATTACAAATATAAAATCGAACGGGTATACACGTATTCGAGTAACGATCTGAACAAAAAAAAAAAAAAAGAAAAAAATAAGAACGGAAGAGTGTTTAAAAGTTGAGAGTTAAAAAGGGAAGTGAAACGCGATAAATCGATACGCGGCGCGGCTAAATGCAAACTCGGTTAATTATAAAGAAGAGTTATTTCTCTCATTTTACCAACCCCAATCCATTAATAATCTTCATCGATATCAATGTTGATTTTAAAAATTCAACAGTACACGAAGGCTACGAGGCGAATTCGCGTTGCTCGAAACGATTTCAATCAATATTATTAATAAAATTAAAAATATGATGAAAATAAATCTTTTTTAGTAATGATTCGATATTGATTTAGCTTTAAAAACACTCATTGGCATGGTAGCCTCAGCGTTGTTAATTAAACCCACCTCCCGCCCCGCCCCGCCCTCGTCGTGAAACAACGAATTTCTCCACGCGAGGCGAACAGAAACTGGACGGAAATTGATTTCAAAGTTTGACTTCGAATCGAAATTCGGCAACAGCGAAACGATTGAAAAACCGAATTTTCGTGCACATTCAAGAGTTTGTGTCGTTGAGTTATTAAAAGACACTAAGAAATAAGTTTTAGGCAAACAGAAGAGAGAGTGTACAGCGAATTCTCGCATGACCTTGAATGACCTTGGATGACTAAATCGTTGAAATCGTCTCGAGAAGGACTACAATCGTAGGAGTTCAAAAATATGTGGTTCCATTTAAAAAAAAAACAGAGATGTCCTTCATATCTCCTTGACGCCTCCACCTATCGAAAAACTAGGATAATCAGTCCCTCGATATCAAAAATAATTTTTGGCCTGATGCGTTTCTTCCTATCACCAACAGCAATCAAGTTATTCAGGTGCCTCACTCTGTATGGAGAAATCATTATTACGGAGTTAAATATAAAAAAAAAAAATAAACTATTCAAGTCATTGCCCGAGCTCATTATGCGCAAGTGACAGGGACCTTAAGGGGGCCGGCAGGCATTTGGCCTTGACTGTCACGCTATGTTATCCTGTGCCTTTTTTCTTGACATTTTACGTCTTAAATAAGTAAGTAATCAATTAAAAATGCATACCACCGTGTTTGTACATGTCTTTGCTACGTCTGTATAGAGCCTTTTTTTCGATACGAACACTAAATCTCTCGAAATTAAGAGAATCTTTCAGCGGCAGCCATCTTGTGACGTCATACTTGCTTCAGAATTCGAATTTTCTGCCGAATATTACAAATTACTCCACGATGAGGTAGAAATTCGCAATTTGGGCTCCATACAGACGTAGATTGGACTTTTAGAAAACACAATTGACCACTTCTAAACTGTTCATTGCAATATTGAAGCGGCAGTTTGTCTAGATTTTGACCCTTGCATACGTATATGGATTTCAAACCATGCCGGCCCCCTTAAGTAAGTCAGGTGTGACCTGTTATTGTCGGGGTGCGCAGGCATCGTGTTGGTTAATTTGATTTTGGTTCATGAAACAAGGAATCGCGGACGGGGGGTTTGTGCGATTCGGTATGACGTTAGGGGTGCGAGGGGCGTTCCCGCCCTCGAACTAAAAATATTGTGCTCGGCAAACCGGGGGCGTGAAAAACGCGAGAAATCTCCGCGGCGCGATAAATCACGGGAAAAGGGATCGGTTCGCCCGGGAAGACGCTGATACGCGTGGAGAGGCGGGGAGGGGGAGGGGTGGGAGGGGAGGGAGGGGGGTCTGCCGTTGCGGAGGGACGAAAATGGTAGACCAGATGTGCCGTTTTGGCAAATCGAGGAGGATCCGAGTGCCATCGTTCGTCGACGTTCGGTTCTGTATGAGTGGGGGGAATGGCTGGAAGAAGAGAGTCGAGAAGCCAGTTCGAATTCTCAATATGCCGGCATGACTTCGCGTCTGGCATGAGCCACCGTTCACGCGGAATCTTATTGAAAGGAGGGATAGGCAGAAGGTGAGCTTCCTCATCCTCGTCCTTTCTCCGGTTCTACACCCTCCCTTGTTCCCTTCTTCTTACCGGTGGATCGTTGCTCTACCTTTTCGCTTCGTTTCTCGTTCTTTCTTTCTCTCCCCGAGGGCTGTTTCATCCCCTGTCCCCTGTTTCTTGCTTTCACGATGTCGCCGCCTTTGCTACCGGCGAACTTAAAAGATTTATCGGGGGAACGTCTTGTGTACACGATCCTAACCGGCACGGCGATGCGTTTAGCCGTGGATATTCGATCCATCCCACACACACCCCCCTAACCCCGCCGCGTCCGCGTTTTCTATTGATTCCATCGTTCGAACATACTAGATAGTGTTTCGAGCGGATAAACTCGGGAATATTTGTAAAAGCATGGCAAATACTCCATTGTATAAAGTGCGCCGAGGAAATACCGTATCGGACGAATTAACTCTTACATACTGTTTCGCGGTTTGGATACTATACAGGGTGTCCCAAAAATGTATTTCCTTGGAAGGGCTGATTCCTGACGCAATTCGAAGCAACTTTTCCCTTTGCGAAAATGTTCTCCGCGGCTCTGTTTAGGAGTTATTGGCGAAAAACACCGGCCAATCAGAGCGCGGATACAGCAGGCGGATTCTGACTCGGCCAATGGCAACGTCGCGCTCAGCGGGAACTGTCGACGAGGCGGGGTCCCTCTGCTATAGCTGCGCTCTGATTGGTCCGTGTTTTTCGCTAATAACTCCTAAACAGAGCCGCGGAGAACAGTTTCGCAAAGGAAAAAGTTGCTCGAAATGACCCCAGTGACCTCCCCTTTCAAGGAAGTACAATTTTGTTGAAAAATTATGTTTGTACCTACACTTAGTCTAATGGTGAAATATGAAGAACGAAAGGACACTTTCAATGGCGTGCAACATTTTTGGGACAGCCTGTATGTTCAAGGAAAGGGAGTCAACTTCGCACAGCGGCACAGTATATGCAATAGTAACCATAGACTGTTATTATAACACTCTTACGCTAAGAAACCTTATATCCTAACCGTTAATGTGCACAGATTAGGCAAACTTTGACGGTGTATTGGTTCGAGTTCTGAACTCCTGCTATCACGGTTATATGAAACTACACTTATTAAATCTAGCTTTGAAATTCTTGGAAATATTGATAAGAATATTGAAGAAAGTCACACGAGAAAAATAAATTGCTTTTTGTAACATAGATTTGTATGGTTGTCGCGGGGTGTAAATGGCAACTAGAGGGCAACGATGAAACTGTGACGCGCTCGCAGCGTGATTCCTCTCGCAAATTATGGCGCCAGTTGTACCCTTTTCGAAATGGACCCGAGACCTGGTGGCAAAGAGTGCGAGGCGCGGATAAGAAAGCAAGGCCAGCCGCGGCGGCGAAACTCTAGCCCGATACACAAAAGAATCGCCGACTCTAAATCCTGAGTGCACGGTAAAATTGTATAAGGAAACCGGCGCGTCGAATGAACGCCGTGAAAAAAACCAGTGGAGAGCTAGATACCGGTGGTGTAAAGAAAGCCAACCGGGGAGATTTGGATGAATAAGTAAACGATAAAATAAGCAAGCATAGCCCGATACACCGGGAGCCCATTCTCTTTTTCACCGCGTATGAAGATTCTGTTCGCGTTCCCGGTCGTATCAAGTTTATGCAGCGGAAAGAATCCCGGAGGGGTCAAGGAGAGAGCCTCAAATCGCGCACCGTTCATCCCGCGAAGACTGATTCGGTTTCAGAGAAAAAATACCGAGAAGATCTGTGGCAATTTTAAGAAAATTTATCGGCTGCTTTTACTCCCATATTTTGTTATACAGTGTTTATGTCCGAAATATCTAGGCGATAAAAGTCTGAGAACTATCCCCACTGCCGCGGGGTATACCCCGAGGTGAAATTTTATACAGTATTAAAAAGGCTTTTTATTTGAGCCGAGTCTAATCGTAAGAAATTAAATAATATTCGAAATATTTATTTCGTCAAATACAGTGTTTACTCTGTCCCAAATGCCTAAACGAGATAAGTCTCTTTTTACGTCTGGCAGTGTATTAGAGAACAGTACAATATTCTACACGATAATAGACCCTGCCAGTCCCGTGTTTTGGACATTTATCGTGTAGGACATGTGTGCTTACACACCTGAGCGACCGAGGCCCCTAGAGATTTGTTCTCCCTTTCTACGTTCGGCGTGGATCAAGGAAAAGTACAATATTCTAGACGATAATTGGCCCTGCCATGTTTTGGACATTTATCGTGTAGGACATGTATGTTTCCACTCCTGAGCGACCGAGGCCTCTACTGGTTTGTTGTCCTTTTCTACGTTCGGCGAGAATCAAAGAATAGTATAATATTCTACACGATAATTGACCCTGCCAGTCCCGTGTTTTGGACATTTATCGTGTAGGACATGTTTACACTCCTGAGCGACCGAGGTCTCTAGAGCTTCGCTGTCCTTTTCTACGTTTGGCGTGGATCAAAGAATAGCATCTCCTGGCCGATATGTGTCCCAGGATAGACCCGTGTTTTGGACATTTATCGTGTAGGATATGTTTATAGCTCAGGAGAGCGACCGAGGCTTCTGGATCTTCGCAGTCCTTTTCTACGTTCGGCGTGGGCTCAGAGAATAGCATCTCCTGGCCGATATGTGTCCCAGGCTAGACCCGTGTTGTGGACATTTATCGTGTAGGACATCTTTACACTCCCGAGCGACCGAGGCTTCTGGATCTTCGCAGTCCTTTTCTACGTTCGGCGTGGGCTCAGAGAATAGCATCTCCTGGCCGATATATGTCCCCGGCTAGACCCGTGTATTGGACATAAATCGAGTAGTATAAATCACATCGTTGGGAAATAGAAAAAATTGTACATAACAGGCGACCTCGAGACAAATCGAGTGACTTGTTATAACTGAGTAAATAATGTCTAACTTTGGGTTATAGTTTCTTCAAATTCCAGGAACAGCGATTGGCTTCTAAGCGCATCGCACATGCCACGAATAACATTTAATGAATAACATTCCATTAATACCGCTTGTTGCTGCTCGGCGTTTAATTAAAACGATCGCAATTACAGCGGTGTCGCAGTTGACTCGGCGCCACGGTTGCTTGATCACGACAAAATTATCAAGGAATTAAGAAGAGCGCGGTAAGAAAGTGCGGGTAACGCAATTACCGGGCAGGATCTTTCCTCCGGGGGAGGGTGCGAGCGCGAATTAAGATTTACAAGAAGTCGCGAGAGTGAAGGGGCGGCGGGAAAGTCGAAAAAGTCACCGGACCGACGCGACGCGACTCGACGCGACGACTGGTAAAAACGACGCGGTCGTTAGGCACCCGACGGGTCATTAGAGAAGTTAACGCGGCGTGTATGAATTTTCATAACGCGGCCGCGACTGCTCGACGGGCTGCGATGAAAACCGGCCGCAACCAAAGCCGCCACGTGTCTGACAACGAGTAATCTTGTTCCCTTCCGCGCCAGCCGCGTCCCTACTTTTTGCACACCGTGGTTTCCGTCTATCGAGACAATTTCGGCTTTATCCCCTTCGAAACTTTCCACGGACTTCGGATTAAACCGGAGTTTCGAGAAACGATCGTGACACCAAACTACAGCAGAGCTTACTTAAATTCGCCATGTTTGGGATCCGGAACGAAGTTCTTGCGTCACAGGATCGCGTGTCTCGTCCAAGAATTGTCTCGAACTATACTCGACAAAGTAAGACAATAGATGCATATATACTCTCCCCCCCCCCGTAACAAAAATAGAAGACGTAACGAGAGAACGATAGAGCAGTGTCTTCTATTTTCTCCTTCCTTTATTCCCAATTTCGTAGTTTATCTAGTGGGATCTCGTCGACAGCCGCTGTGACTTTGACTAATAAAATAGAGGACGAATGTATTTACACTCCTTCTATTTTAAATTTATTTTTATATTTTTGTGTATGCTCAAGCATGACAATTCGCTTAAAAAGGATCCACAGTGTTCACTCGATCTATGTCCAAAACACGGGTCTAGCCACGGACATATATCGTCTAGGAGATACTATTCTTTGATCCCCCTTACACTCCTCGGCGACCGAGGTCTCTCGAGCTTCTTCGCCCCTTACGGGATATACCCCGCGGCAGTCGGCATAGTTCTGTGACTTTTATCGATTAGGCATTTGCGACATATATGGATAGTGTAATTGCCAATACCTAGGTTTGTGTTTGTATTATTCCTTTCATTTGGCAAGATCGTTGCGTGACAGAGAGGGGATGATTCCGCGTTTCTAAATCGCGACAGTTAGCATCCAGGCCTTGGCGACATATACAGAGTAAACAGTGTAATTGTCAAAACCTAGGTTTGTGTTTGTATTATTCCGTTTCGCAAGTTCTTTGCATGACAGAGAGGGGATGATTCGGGGTTTCTAAATCGCGACAGTTATCATCCAGGCCTTGGCGACATATATAGAGTAAACAGGGTAATTTGTCAACACCTCGGTTTGTGTTTGTATTATTCCGTTTCGCAAGTTCTTTGCGTGACAGAATGGGGATGATTCCGGGTTTCTAAATCGCGACAGTTATCATCCAGGCCTTGGCGACATATACAGGGTAAACAGTGTAATTGCCAACACCTGGGTTTGTGTTTGTATTATTCCGTTTCGCAAGTTCTTTGCGTGACAGAATGGGGATGATTCCGGGTTTTTAAATCGCGACAGTTATCATCCAGGCCTTGGCGACATATATAGAGTAAACAATGTAATTTGTCAACACCTCGGTTTGTGTTTGTATTATTCTGTTTCGCAAGTTCTTTGCGTGACAGAATGGGGATGATTCCGGGTTTCTAAATCGCGACAGTTATCATTCAGGCCTTGGCGACATATACAGAGTAAACCCTGTATTTCTACTACTCGGTTTCTCATAGTCCAGTTGCCCTAAACTTATCGGTTTATTAGCAATAACTAAAGTGATAGTATGGAAGTTATCGCGAAAGATATGCTTTTATTACCATGTTTGGTAACAGCGAAAAATACGATGTGATAATCGTTTATGGTCGGTGCCATGAAAATGCCGTGAAAGCTGAACTATTATACCAAAGTACGTAATACTGATCGAAATCAGCCACCACGTTCTACGAGATAAACGTAACACTCTGTGTGCGGAATTCATTGTAAACCGATTCCAAGTTGTAGGAGAATTTTGGAGAAAGATTAAAGGTTGTCCAGACTATGGTTCCAGGTACAGAAAACTGTTTTCCCTGGAACATTTTTCTCCGTTTCGCGTTCCCATTATTTCGCGTTTTTATCCCCTCAGAATGGTATCCTTAACACGCACCGGACAGTCGACGGAATGGAACGCGGGAACGAATGGGAGAAGGAATTGCATTCTTCGTCGGAAACTTCCATCTTCCCTAAGGAAAAGTTGCCCCGTCCCACGGGCTGCGGTTTCGTAAATTGCTTCGACAATATCTCAACGAAGTTCGGCTCGGGTCGGGTCGGCGGAACCGGTGAAATTTCCACCTTCGTTACTTGTCCCGCGCAATTATAATTTACACGATCCTTGACGTTCCACGGATTCGTATAGTATTTTAACGACGTGGCCACAGGCTGTTTGAACTCCATAAAACACGCTCGGGAACGTTTCCATTTATTCCTGCCTAATTTATCGCGCGCGAAGCTGCAATGAAATTTGATTTATTCAAATTAATCTCCGCCCTTGCTGTCTCGAAACTTTGAAATAATAATAATCATTTTCTCGGAAAAAGAAGGACCCCCCCCAAAATTCATGAAACTTAATATGTTATTGATCCTGTTTGAACCGAAATCGAATTTCATGTGTTTGTAATATTTTTCAGTAGATTAGTCTATGGTTGGTCGGTCAAGTTTTGAAATCTCGAGGAATTTCAATATTAGGTTACGGTGACCCTCTAAACCTGTAAAAGAGCGAGAGAAGAATATTTTCATTTAAAGAGCTATTTGGTCGCATGAAATTGCGTGGAAAGAACTTATTTCTACACCTAATATTTTCCCGACAAAATTTTTCCCGGTTTTAATACTCTCTTTTTTCAAGAACCTCGGATTATTTATGACAGTACTATATGAACAGCGATAAAACCCACGGCGGAACTTCAGAATTACCTTAGGACGCGTCCTCCACGGAAATTACTTTCCAGACGATTTTCTTCGAGACAAGCATGCAGCACCAATAATCCTTTCTTTTTCAGCTCGTTTATCCGCCTACAGAAAATGACCATTTTACAGGCTGAAAGACATTCGAGATTCAATTACAAAATCTCGCGAGTACCCTCGCGAAATCGTTTTAAACGGAGTAATAAAATTGAACGGGGATGTTGGACAATCTTCTGCGCAAAGAGAATATTAATCTTGTGCAATTAGTTTCTGTATCTTTCCGATTATAACGACGGTTAATTTTTTTAGATTATAAATTTTAAGTTGCAATTAGGTGTCGAGATGTTGTGAAGAATGAAATGATAATTTATTAAAAAATACAGGAGCAGAGAAAATTATCGTCTAAGAAAATATCGAGACGTAAGATATTCTCTGCGCCCGGTCATAAACTGTTCTATTTGTCCAGCAAACTGAACACTTATTCTAATTTGTTGATCAGAAATAACTCACACGGCCGGTCGTCCGACCAAAGGCCATTTTCTTCTATTCGACTGAACAATAACAATCGTGTTCTACTCGGCTGACCATGAACAATCGCATACCACTTGGCTGAGCAGGAACACATCTATTCTACCGGACCGACCCACGTAAATTGTATTCTATTTGCACGATCAGCGATAGGGCTATTCTACTTGTACAACTGCCACTGCGTCTGTCTGACCACTAAGCAACTTATTCCACTTTTTTAGTCGGCCCCGAAGCAGTTTTTCCAATGGTCCAAGGTGTCAAAGTATAACAATTAATTCTAATATAAATATACAGGGTTAGGTTCACCTAACTCGAGCATCTCAAATATCTCGCTAGTTTTTTATAATCGAATCGTTGGTAATAACAAACTCAAGGTCACGTGAAGGTCATAATATCACAGGTCGTTGGATTCGTCTTGACCTCGGCTATCACGTAGCGCTAATAAAAGTATATCGTTGCATTTAAAAAAAACTTCGATGGCCTTGAAATCTCAAACAATATAACCTTGAACAAATTTTTTTGCCTATCATAATACTTGTCCCTCTGAACCAAATAATGTTCTCCTCTGACATTTTTGATATTATAGATGGTCGAGTTAGGTGAAACGTCCTGTGTAAGAAAAATTTTTTTCAGGACAGAAGGAATAAAAAAGTTGGAAATTCTGAGAAAAGGAATTTTCGATGTAAATTTCTCTGTATTTGTGGATATTACCGAGGAAGGTATCTAGTAGCGGCGCGGCGGCGACCTAAAACCCCCGGCCACAGTATTCCGAGAAATATTTTCCTCATCTCGAAAATGTACGACTGAAGCACATTACTATCTCATCTGCGTCCAATAAAGACGTTTATTTATCTACCTGTACCATCCCCCTTTTACGAGGTAAATCGTCCCTGTTCATTTCTGCTGCACGCTCCACCTACTCTTTCACGTTCCGACCGCCGATTTATCCAGGACGCAAGGATCGGTCATTTCGAAAGAAAATTATTTTCGAAAGCTGTTTCATGGCAGACGATCTTTCCAAACTTCGCAGGCTTATCAGATATTTCAGTGAAAGATAAGAGACACGTACAGAAACTCATTTCGGGGCGGGTGGTCACGCCTTTTCAAAATTGCCACTTTCGACTCTATCACGGAAAACAGCAGATGTTCCTATGACCGGAGAAACTCAAGTTTGAGGTGTAAAATTTCATGTTTGGTGATTGCACGTCTCCGACGCTGCATCATAAATAGATGATTAGGTGTATGTGTTCGACTACAGGTGAGAGAAAATTTGAGGGGCGGTCCTCCATGGCGATATAAAACGAAAATGAAGAATAGAAAAACTTCGATTTCGGCTTCGTTTCTCAGTTATCGACAATTAAAGATCCGCCTAATATGCGGCAACCATGCCAACAGAGGTCTACGGTGCTTACGTCACAACCGATACTTGTGTTGGGCGGGTTGCCGCATGTTAGGCGAATCTTCAATTCTTAATAACTAACAGACGAAGCCTAAATCGCAAATTTTTTATTCTTCACTTTCGTCTTATATTGTCATGGAGAACCACTATTTTTGCGATTCCCAGCGAAATTCGCTGTCAAAACCCTTCCCTGACAGTCAATGGTATTTTTTTTTAACAATATGGAAGGCTTTTACAGGAGCATGATATTACTCGCTGGAATTAAGACACTCGAGGTGACTGTTGGAAACAAATTACTGTGTTTTATCGATGCGTTCCGAATCGACATCGAGGATCAGCGATAACGTTAATTCAATCATGGCTTTATTTATGCACAGAAATCTGCTTCACGGGTTTTCCGCCTCCTATTCGCGGATCCTGTTTTTCCTTCGGCCGCGACGCGACGTACCACGGCGCTCAAGGACTTCTTTTCTCCGGTGCATTTTTATCGCTCGCGCAGGATTTACGGGCGGTGAAATTTTTTTTCCCACCGAGCCATTACCAAGGGATTCGTTCCAGGAAGGTAATTAGAGGAGAAAAGCAGCGTGACTATTAAACGTTTCCACGTCCAAATACGGATGGATTTAATTAAGCGCCGAAAATGTATGCTCCGGCGTCGAATTTATGTACACGTTCGTTCGTCGCTCTTCACTCTGTTCTCTGCTTGATCCTCGTAAACTTTGTACTTTAAGCTCCCCAGCTTAATACATAGTTAAGTTCCGTTTTAAATACCTCGCGTGCGGAGCTTAAATCGCTGCTTGTAACGTTAGCAATATCCGGCTAGCTGAAAATTGCTCCCATTAATAAACTATTCTGTCGATTATTGCAGTCGGTTTTTACAGGTAACTTTCACATATTTATTTGTTTCTTAATCCACTTTTTCCGGATCTCACTGACACCTATACAGTGCTTCTACTCGATCTATGTCCAAAACACGGGTCCAACCACGGACATATATCGTCCAGGAGATAATATTCTTTGTTTCTTAACTCACATTTTCCGGACCTCACTGACACCTATACAGTGCTTCTACTCGATCTATGTCCAAAACACGGGTCCAACCACGGACATATATCGTCCAGGAGATAATATTCTTTGTTTCTTAACTGACATTTTCCGGACCTCACTGACACCTATACAGTGCTTCTACTCGATCTATGTCCAAAACACGGGTCCAACCACGGACATATATCGTCCAGGAGATAATATTCTTTGTTTCTTAACTGACATTTTCCGGACCTCACTGACACCTATACAGTGCTTCTACTCGATCTATGTCCAAAACACGGGTCCAACCACGGACATATATCGTCCAGGAGATAATATTCTTTGAAAAGCACAGCGTAGCTCTAAAGGCCTCGGTTCAGGGCCCCTCAGGGATAGTTCTGGGACTTTTATCGTATAGGAAATTCGGACATATATAGAGTAAGCACTGTACTTTTGATCAACATGATAAATTTTGTTGTGATTTTGTCACGAATCGAATAGTGCTTTTGCTTGTGAAAATATATTGCTTTCGTCAATGTCATCGCGTAGTTATGGCAACGACAGCTTAGATATGAAGAGGAAATTTCACGGTCAGCTCATTAATCGTTTGTTCCCGGCATGCTACTCTTTAAGTGAAAATGTTCCATTCGTGTAACTTGCACGAATATAACCTAGCCCAGCGACTTAGTTATTTTCGCCGTTACGTTAATTGCATTTGCCGAGAGCGAAGTCACAAGGGCCACAACTCACGCTCGAGACAAACAGCAGTCTCATTAAGTTCAACGACGTGTCCGCTGGTGCATCGCTGCTATCTCTAATATATCTACTCCCTGACATTGGTGAAGTCAAACTTACGCTATATGTCCTGGCCGTGTCTATCGATCCACAAATTTGATGGAACTGTAACAATTCCGTTATTGTTCGTACCGAATTGAAACAAGGGTAACGACATTTGCAAGGTCACGCACCGAAATTTGTTATCAGGATGCTTGACTGTAAAGGAATAGTATTATGGTCGTGGAAGGAAGGTGACATTAACGGCGCTAGAATTTTTAGCGTAATGTTGAACAGTAAAGTCAACTTGCAAGGCCTAAATCAGCTCGATTAAGAAAATTAATGGATAAGAATTATTTACAGCGTTTACACTTTATATGTCACAAATGCCTAGCCGATAAAAGTCCGAGAACTATCCCCACTTCCACGGGGTATACCCCCTGAGGAGCCATGAACCGAGTTCTCTAGAGCTTTGCTGTCCTTTTCTACATTCGGCGTGAAAAGGAAAGCTCCTGGCCGATATATGTCACAAATGCCTAGCCCATAAAGGTCCCAGAACTATCCCCACTTCTACGGAGTATACTCCTTGAGGAGCCATGAACCGAGTTCTCTAGAACTTTGATGTCCTTTTCTAGATTCGGCATGGATCAAAGAATATCTCCTGGCCGATATATGTCACAAATGCCTAGACGATAAAAGTCCCAGAACTATCCCCACTGCCGCGGGGTATACCCCGTAAGGGGCTGTGAACCGAGACCTCTAGAGTGGATCAAAGAATAGTATCTCCTATACGATATATGTCCCTGGTTGGACCCGTGTTTTCGACATATATCGAATAAACACTGTGTTTTCTCGTTAGTAATAAATTGCGAGGACTATGAATACCGTGAATAGAAATGTTCGTGTCCTGCTGTTGAAACGAGTAAAATGCAAAAACAACTTGTTGGACAAAAAAAAAAACAACAACAACGAAACAACATCTATGAATATTTAATCCCCGAAAATCCGTTTCGATATCCGGTTGACACAGCGCGCATTTATATCATCTTTAATAAACGAGTTAGTGCGCCCGAAATGGAAATATGTTTACGAACAGCGATTCAATGGAATATCGTGTGTGTGTGTGTGTAAAATATTTTCGATTCGCAGTGTGCAGAGGGTACGCGTTTTAACTCTGTGTCGTGCCAATGGCTCCCATATTCGCGGGAAAGGCGACAGATTCGGGGAAATTAAAAGGGACACGTCAAATCTGCGTCGAAGAGCGGAAGCTAACAATCCATCTCTTTCAAAACCCGTTCCGATTAACGTCGGATACGTGATCCGAATCTGGCTTTTGATTTTTGGAGCGTTGTCAAAAAACTCCGCTTTTCAATTTCGCATTAACCTATTCGCATCGTAAGGAAATACGAAAAGAGGGCCTTTATCACCAAACTCTTTTCTTTTATTATATTTCGGTACAAAAATGACTATAAGTCAAAGAACTTCATATTTCAGCATTATGAGGAAAAATAAATTGAGCGTATAGTGAACAGGAAAATTGAGCGTACATATACGCTAATGATGCAAAGGGAGCGGACCAATTGACTATTTTAACCATTTTTTTTTAAGGACACATAACGAGTGAAAAATTACAACCTTTCACAGTGATATTAACGCAACTCTTGACTCTATATTAAATTTCAAAAAATGGCGGAGTTATTCGCTGGTTTTGACACGGCCTTGCACTAATAGTTTGCAAACATTGAAAACAATTGAAAGTTTTGAATAATTTTCTGTATCCTCAAGCCAAAAGGCTTTATCTGAAACGTGGATTAGAATTTAAAACTATATATATAATCGTTTGCAGAAATAACTCAGAAAATGTTCAACAATAAAACACAAACTGTAAGTGCAATAAGATTACTGCATGGGATTGCAGTTAATATCGGTCGTGTGAAATTTTTTCCCGTGACTGTCAGTAATTCACGCGTCCACGCCGTTTTGTTCTGCGCCGTAATTTCAACACGATATTAAAAGAAAAATGACAGGAATTGTTTAACTACCTCTAATAAAACCATTCTCCTCGTTGCTTGTTTATGCTCGAATAAATTCGCAATGTTCCCCGATAAATCTGATCGGGGCGAGAATTTTATTCAAGTAATTCATTACTTTGCGCGAAACTGTTGCGCACGAGCTGCAGTAACTTGCGACGCTACCAATATACGCGATGAAAGGGGAAAGTTTTGGTTCGTTAGAATAACTTGTCCGGGGGAAAAATGGTTATTATCCCATCACTATTAGCAGGATTATTAAAGTACTTCGAAAAGTTCGGACAGCAAAAGACGCCCCCGGTGATTACCGCACAGTAGCAGATTTTTCGCGAAGACGAACTTTCCCTTAGGGGAATATCAAATCGCGCGGCGCGCCGTAAAATTCGACGCCATAACGAAAAACATGATCAAAATTCCGACGATAGTCTGCGATACTGTTCCCGCCTCGAGCATGCAGGCGTTAATTTCATACAACACTGTTAATCGAAATATTAATGAATCTTACGGAATATTAATTCTTCAAATTTTCCGTCACGGACGATTTATTTGATATATGTATGTATATTTACAAACTAGGCAGTTTTCATCCGCGAGCCTGGAATACGTATCCACACATTTGTCGTTTGCCTCGCAAACGATTTAAGCGTTTATTGACGTGCGCACGATTTCCATTAAATATTCATAACTCTTGTATGCGTTACGATTATCGGAACCGTTATGTTTCCAATACATAAAAAAAAAAGAAATATTTGTCTTGCTCTCGCATGAAAAAGAAAAATTAATAACGTTTATCCGGTATTATTGAAGAACACATACTGTCAATTATTTGTCCCGATAATTGTGTTGTAGAATCGATTGAAACAACAATTGCCCGATAACCAATTAGCAATTAATTATTCGAATTAGTCGTTGAATTGAGGATTTTTATTGTTGCCGGACATTGAAAAACGAACACCACCAATGGAACGTTTTATTAATTTCGTATTTTCGACGTAGAAGTCGATTGTTTTCGCATTTTTTAAAGGTATAAGTGCTATGGAATATGGATTGCTTTGAATTCGTAAAATTAACATAGTTACAAGCATTTGAGGATCGAATATTTCAATCGTTATATACGTCGCCGAGGCTTGGGTGATAAATGTCGCGGAATTATCCCCACTACCGAGAAGCCTGGGACATAAAACGAGTATAAACACAACACGGCTCGGGTATGTCTCCTGTACGATACAAGACCCGCGTCGTTGACATATATCGAGAACTCGCTGTAACACGTCAGTTGTCTTAATGAAGATTCTCCGTCGATTAAAAATTGAGTCTGCGATTTTCGACGTCAAACGACGGTCGAGAACGTTGATTGAACCGTAATCCACCTTTCCGCAAATTTTTTATTACCCGCAAATTTTATCTTTCCCGACAATTACAACGACCTTGCTCGATCTTCACTGCTGAGTCGGTCACACTAATTAACGGAGGTAAAAAGAAAGAAAAAAAGCAGCGTGTAAACGTACGTTCTATGGGAAGCACAATACCTTTCATCGTCCACCGACAGATTCGTCGCGGGAACATTTTCAAAATTCGTTTCCGCTGGTACGTCCGCGCTGACATATAATTTCGAGAACACCAGTAACGTTTAAAACACAAATTACCCGGAACGACCATTCTCTGTGCGCCTTTCAAACAGAAATGACACCGCCCTTCTTAGCTATTCAAGCGGACATATTAATTAAAGCAAAGAGAAACCGAATCAACCGGAGACACCGAAAACATTTCGAGAACCGAAGATTTCGAACATTTCGTACGAACATTCTCCATTTTCTGGGAATACAGATTCAAATTTGCACACGGAAAACGACAACTCTTGTCGGTAAAAATGAACGCCTGTTACCAAAAATTGAAATTTTTCGCTATTGTCTCCAACGTGACAGCTAATGTTGCTCAACAAAATATTCGATGTAGGCTTTACTTAAAAATTAATTATTTTAATAGTAAAGAGTTGAAGACATAAGTAATCAATTATTTGCAAAGAATTTGTTTTACCTTTAGTTCTGTACCGATCGTTGAAGAGGAAACACGTACACATATTCTCAAGAATTGGACTCGGTTTACAATATCCTATAATTACAACAAAATAAAACTATCTTATCCACGCATTGTCTCTCTCCCTCTCTCTCTCTCTCTCTCTCTCTCTCTCTCTCTCTCCCTTTCCCTTTCTCTCTCTGACTCACTCATCCCTACTCTGACTACTCTACCTATATTCTGCCATTTCTTACTCTGTTACCTTCGGTTTACTCTTCATTACATTTAAATTTCTGCTCTCTTGTCTCTCTTCTTTCTCAACTTCTGAAGCCACGCTTCGACGTTTGTATCCTCCCACTCACTATGTCCTCCATCCTGAGCTAAGAGCTTTTGACTTTCCCCTCTTCCCTCCTTACTTAACACTAGGTTTACGGAGCACTAAAAATGACTATTTTACATTACTTCACAAAAATAACATGATTGTATCTGCCAAACTTTGTGGCCATCTTTTTAATAACGTGTATCCAAGCAAATCAATTTGTTAAATAATTCCTCATGGATGCATCTTTACAGTCTCAATATTTGTAAATTAAAAATATTAGAATCCGTCATTTTGAAGGGTCCCGTAAATCTAGTGTTAAGGATTCCGGTAACTCTGCCACTCTTACAAACTTGTACCTTTTGTTATATTTTCACCGCTCTATCCTTGTCTATTGTTCTTGCCGCTGTATCTCAATGTCTCTCTCCTCGTTAGCTCCATCTCTAGCCTTCTCGTCTCTTCCACCCCTGCTTGGCTCCGATGGAGATCATATAATAAATTAAGAAATAAAAACCTGAATTTACTACAAAGTTTGTTTTAGATTTCAGAATAATTGATTGCTTATGGGCCCCCCTAACAATAGAATAGGCGCGTTTACGCTGACAATTAGAAAATGATTCTAAAACGGAAATATTGCAGACGGTGAAACGGGCTTCCACGGACAGTGGAAAGTGCAGGCCGCAAGTCCGGCAGTGGAGCAAGTTGTTTCTGGGCAGACAGTGAAATACAAGCGTGCCTAGCCAGACATGTAAAGCAGTCTCGCCCCGAGTACGTTCGGTGTATCTATCTCGAACACGTTCTTTCGCGCACGTATCGCTGGCAAGCCGACTGAAAAGAGAGGTTCACACGTTTTAATCTCGTTGCCGGCAGCCGTGTCTATTTTTCCTCTAGCATGGCGGCGGCGGCGGCTGCCCAACCAAGTTCTCCTTCAACGGTCCTCGAACTGTCTGCTCGTTGCTCTTTATTAATTCGCCGACGGTTTCGGTCTCCTGCGACTCCCGTTCGCGCCTAGGTTATCCCGTGGAAACTTTTTGAAAATACATCCCCCGGGGGACGAAATAATATTGCCCCGGAATTCCGAGCAACGGTTTTACGCACGGACGGAAACTTTTTTCTCCGCTGATAATAATTCTCGCGAAGAAGCGCGCTCCCGGCACCCAGCAGCGGCGTACCGACCGGATAAAAAACAAAAATAGTTCGACGGCAGATGTGAAAACAATGTCGAACGAGGCGAAGTCACGAGTCGGACGTGCTTGTCGCTGAACGTCAAACAGCGGACAGTCAGAGATCGATAAGCGGCGAGTAACAGATACAAGGGACGCCGTAACCGATCTCCAATTTCCATACAAACTATTAGGTTGGCAAGAAAGTAATTTCGGTTTTCGCTGATAGATAGCTTTATGTTTTGTTTGATTGACTTCTGTCAACGTTGCATTTGTTTTCTTTCTGACATTTCATAACTGCATCTTTTCGGTTACTTTTGAAGCAAATTACGCGTAATTTTGATTAAAATTGTTGGTTCTGTGTCAATTTGAACATGGAGTGCAGAAACGAACATTATAGGCTCATATTGCTTTTTTATTTCCGTAGAGGTAAAAAAGCTGCCGAGGCTCGCAAAGATATATGTGAAGTTTATGGTGTGGATTGCTTAACGGAACGCACGTGCCAGAATTGGTTTAAAAAATTCCGTTCTGGAAATTTCTCACTTAAAGACGACCAACGTTCCGGTCGACCATCTCAAGTTGACGATGACCAAACGAAAGCCATTATTGAATCGGATCGTCGTATAACTGTCCGAGAGATTGCAGACAGGTTAAATGTCTCGCATACAACTATAGAATATCGTTTAAAAAGTCTCGGAATCGTTGAGAAGCTCGATATTTGGGTTCCACACGAATTCAAAGAAATTCACTTCACGCAACGCATCAACGTATGCGACATGCTTCTCAAACGAAATGAAATCGACCCTTTTCTGAAGCGAATCATCACTGCTGATGAGAAATGGGTTGTTTACGATAACACAACTCGAAAACGATCATGGTCGAAGCGTGACGAATCAGCCCAAACCACGCCGAAAGCTGAATTGCACCAAAAGAAGATCATGTTGTCAGTTTGGTGGGATTACAAAGGTATTGTGTATTTTGAGCTTCTCCCAAGGGACCAAACCATCAATTCAGATGTTTATTGTCGACAACTAACAAAACCGGACATAGCAATCAAAGAAAAACGGCCAGAATTGGCAAATCGCAAAGGAATCGTGTTCCACCATGATAACGCTAGGCCGCACACATCTTTGGTAACACGTGAAAAGTTATTGGAGCTTGGTTGGGAAGTGATGTCACATCCACCATATAGCCCTGACATTGCACCATCGGATTATCATTTATTCCGAAGTTTACAAAACTCTTTGAATGGTGAACCTTTCACTAATGATGACGGTCTGAAATCGCACTTGGATCGGTTTTTCACCGAAAAGGATCAGAAGTTTTATGAGCGCGGAATTATGAAGCTACCAGAAAGATGGCAAAAGATCATAGAACAAGATGGAAAATATTTTATTGATTAAAGTTCATTGCTTTGATAAAAAAAAATTGGATTTTATTTCACCTAAAAATATCGAAATTACTTTCTTGCCAACCTAATAGAACAAGGAAAAGCGGAATGTTCTCCGGGCCGCTGATAAACACTGTTTCGGCCGCTTGAATAAATCGCGCCGAAAAACGGAGCTTTACGGTCACCAATCGTTTAGCCGGTGAAAGAGTGTACAAGCTACTCGAGGATTTCCCAAGGTGAATTTCCTTCGGGCCGAATTCGTGTCAGTGAGCACGGGAGGAGATCTGCAACCGGAAGCATTTCGGCGGGACTGCCGAGGCGAAAAATCAAGGTGGTTCCGGGAGGAGGGGGAGAGGGGGTGGGGAAGGGCAGAGCGTGATTGGCTCAATCGTGTCTCGACCAGGCTGGAACGTGACCCGTCCCGCCTGAACCAAGTTACCAGAAGTTTGCTTAACCTAATAACTTGAACCTAGAGGCTAGGTTCGCCCGCGAACGGATCTTAACGAAATTTCGGACGATCGCCGCGTGATCGGTGAACGCTTGACCCGCCACCTATGCTGATAGAACGCGTCCAACGTGATCGTCAAACCCGTCAGACCAAAACGTATGCGAAAGAAGACGAATGAAATCAGCCCCATTAAGAAATTTAATCGACAAGAATTATTTACAGCGTTTACTCTATATACAGGGCGTCCATTTGAAAACTTTCCAGTCGAATATCTCGAAAACTATTAAAGATATTAACCAGTTAGCTGTTGCGACCTCTTTGAAAAATGTGTACCTAAGTTGCGTCGCAAAAATCAACCGCTGTTTGAATTATAGTTGTTTTGACGAGTATACTCGTCATGACACAAAATATTGCCATTTCTTCATGACGAGTATAATCGTCAAACATAGTTAACTGGTTAAGAAAGTGTATTAGTTTTATATTTGGGTGGCGTTTTCAAGGTCGTTTCAAGGTCAACTTTGTTTTTTCAAATGGAAACCTATATGTTTTATTATGGGATCTCATTGTACGTGGAGAGACCAACATTTTTCGTAGGATACATTTTTTTATCCGCGCGCTAGCTTCGGAGATATTCATTCAGACATCCTGTATGTCCTAAATGCCTACCTCATAAAAGTCACAGAACTATCCCCACTGCTGCTGTGTATATCTCGTGAGGGGCCATGAACCGAGGCCACTAGAGCTTTGCTGTGCTTTTCTACGTTCGGCGTGTATCAAAGAATATCTCCTGGCCGATATATGTCACAAATGCCTACCTGATAAAAGCCCCAGAACTATCCCCACTGCCGTGGCGTATACCTTGTGAGGGGTCATGAACCTCTAGAGCTTCGCTGTCCTTTTTCTACGTTCAGCGTTGACCAAAGAATCTCCTGGGCGATATATGTCACAAATGCCTAGCCTATAAAAGCCCCCGAAACTACCCCCACTGCCGCGAGGTATACCCTCTGAGGGGCCATGAGCCTCCAGAGCTTTGCTGTCTTTTTCTACGTTCGGCGTGGATCAAAGAATATATCTTGGCCGATATATGTCCCAAATGCCTACCTGATAAAAGTCCCAGAACTGGGTCACGAGCCTCTAGAGCTTCGCCGTCCCTTTCTACGTTCAGAGTGGGAATGGTATCTCCTCGCCGATACATGTCCTTGCCTAGACCCGTGTTTTGGACAAGTATCGAGTAGACACTGTATCTACTCGAGAATTTCTGCGGAGTCTCTGAACCGCGGTTTAACTTTGAATATTTATTGTTTGAACTTTGCACGAGGGCCATAAACAGTTTAAGGTAAATCCAGCTTTCCGAAGGACGCGTTTCTCTGTATACAGTCGGCGTTTCTCGGTCTCGTTAAACTCGGCCCGCCTTAAATATCGCTTCGCGGGGAACTTTTCGGAAATCGATAACCGTTCGGCGTGGATACATGGCACCGTTCGGAATACACCCTGCGAACTTAACAGCGAGTGTGCGGCCCCGAGTGTGCGTGCGTGAAATATCTCGGACCGTGAAGCGATCTTTTCGAGCGGGTTTGCTCTTTTCCGTGTGAAAACCGACTTTGTTAAACAGTCCATTAAAGTGCGGTGCCCGGAAATTTATGGGCGACTTGGCTGTTGCGTTTCTGGCACGTAAGCAGTTGAAATTTATATCCCGGCCGCGGATTATCCGGTTTCATCGTGGCGCCGGTTAGCGAGAGCCCAGATTAATCCGCGATGATTTGTCGAGATATTCTGAGCCTCAACAGGCATAATTTCACGAAGGGATGAGAACGCGAACAATACGAGGGACTGCGGAAGAATTATTATAAATAAATCGCGTGGCACGCCGGTCACTCGTATCCCACCATCCGGTGGCACCATAGTTTCGCAATTAGACGACCACGGATCTTTACGGAAATTTAATATTTTCTACAGGAAACAGGAACTGAATCTATTTAACACGTTGCTATAGCATTCGTTTCCATAGTGATGCAAAATGACATGAATGCTATAACATTCAAATTTTTAAGCCAATTTTTATTCGTTTAATTTTATACAACCTTAAGTTTTTGTAATTAATACACATTTCAAAGTAATGACCAACTGTCATTACTAATGACAGTTAACTTATTATCATTGTTTACGTCTAATCACATTTCGGATAGTACAACGAGTTTCAAGAAAAATTGCCTGTCCATTTTTGCATGACTCACTGAAACTTTTACTGTTGGCGAACGTGTTAATAACTTGACAGACTGCCAATTAAAAATGATGCATCGATCGGTTTAACGGAGAATTTAGAAATCTAGCAAATTTTGGAAAAATTGAAAATCGTTAATTTCAAGTAATCGTTGTAACTTCGTAAATAATGCATGCGATGCAAAAGTTCCCGCTGCACGGCCAAGCTGACGATGCAAAAAAGAAGAAGAGGAATTGTTTTTGCAAAAGAATTAACGTTCATCGAATCGATTTTCTCGCGCGAAAGGTTTGCGCGACCGTTTAAGTTGATTTGCACTGTGCGAACGTTCGAGCGACAAGTAATGAGGCGCGCTTGGCAAAATAAATTTATCAATCGGGAAAAATCAGGAACGTTGCAGGTTGTTTGTTCGGGAATTTACGCAGACGGAGGACCCTCGCGAGCCATTCTTCTTCAAACAATGAACAGGGGGCGCCATCGCCGCGAAGTCGGCCCGTGTTCGCCGATTTCCGGTTGGTCCTAATTGGCGCGACATTGTTGTGCAAATAACGGGGGCGACGCGTGCTACAAAACGCCTCCGCTACAAATCGCATTAGTGCCGCGTCGATCAAGTCAATCGTCAATACGGCGAAATCAATATTCAAATTCGTTCCTGTTGACAAACGGATTTACATACAAACCTCGTCTACGCGACGGGAATCGATTAACCGCGCGTTCGCTTCTCGTTGATTCAGCCGAATTGACGCGGTTCCGCGTCTACCGTCGTTAACGCTATCTTCTTTAAGGATCTTCTCTTTTCTCCGGATCTCATTTACCGCCTACTCGATTTATGTCCAAATCACGGGTCCGGCCTGGGACATGAATCGGCCAGGAGATACTATTCTTTGATCCACGCCGAACGTGGAAAAAGGACTCGGCATACCCCGCGGCAGTGGGGATAGTTCTCGGACTTTTATCGGCTAGGAATTTGTGACTTATATCGTCCAGGAGATACTATTCTTTGAAAAGGACAGCAAAGCGTTAGAGGTTTCGGTTCAGGGCCCCTGACGGTGTATACCCCGCGGCAGTGGGGATAGTTCTGCGACTTTTATCGGCTAGGCATTTGTGACATATATCGGCCAGGAGATACTCTTTGATCCACGCCGAATGTAGAAAAGGACAGCGAAGCTCTATAAGCTTCGGGTCAGGGCCCCTCACGGGGTATAACCTGCGGCAGTGGGGATAGTTCTGGGACTTTTATCGGCTAGGCATTTGTGACATATATCGGACAGGAGATACTCTTTGATCCACGCCGAATCTAGAAAAGGACAGCGAAGCTCTGGAGGCTTCGGTTCAGGGCCCCTAACGGGGTATATAGCCCCCGGCAGTTGGCTTAATTCTGGGACTTTTATCGGCTACGCATTTGTGACATATATCGGCCAGGAGATATTCTTAGATCCACGCAGAAAAGGACAGTGAAGCTCTAGAGGCTCATGGACCCTCACGGGGTACAGCTAGCGGCAGTGGGGATAGTTCTGGGACTTTTATCGGCTAGGCATTTGTGACATATATCTGCTAGGAGATACTCTTTGATGCACGCCGGATCTAGAAAAGCACAGCGATGCTTTAGGAGCTTCGGTTCAGGGCTCCTCACGGGGTATAGTCCCCGGCAGTTGGCTTAGTTCTGGGACTTTTATCGGCTACGCATTTGTGACATATATCGGCCAGGAGATGTTCTTTGATCCTCGCAGAAAAGTACAGTGAAGCTCTAGAGGCTTATGGACCCTCGGTGAAAGTCCCATGACCGGGACTTATCTGGGACTTTAATCGGCTAGATATTTGGGACATGTATCGAACAAAGACATATTTCGAGTAAAGTCATATAAGTGCTATGACAAGGAAAATATTGTTGAGCTTTTATGAAACAGTTGGAGGCCTCGATCGATGCGAGCAGTAAATCCGAAAAATGAATTTCATTATTCAAATTCGTACTTCTATTTCGGAAAAAGTATACCATACGAATTTTTAAATATACCTTACGTATTTTATTGAACTGTATTTATCAGCAGTATTTCGAATATGCCACACTTTCCACATTTGAAAAATACGATTCTTTTGTAACAACACGTGATATCGAGAAACAGTGTACAATATGCGAGATGGAAAAGCAAAAAACATAATTGTAGGATGGTTAATTTGACGGTTGAATGAAAAATCGGTACAATAATTCGAATAGATGATAAGCGAAACAATTACATTGGAAACGTTCCGTATGGAATCCATAATAAAACCTTTACAATCAGGTGTTTTCACAAATTTCACTCCGATTTAACAACAATACGCTCGTAAAGCGTGCCCCCCTCACCCCCTCCCACACCCCCATTAAAATTCAAACGGTCTTTATCGTATATTTCACCGAAAATAATCCGTACCGCGTCGAGTAATCCTCGTACCTATTCATTGTTTCGAGGGAAACAATAAATCAGCGGGGGCAAATGAAAAAGAAATCATCTACGAAGGAATTTATTACGAGAAGCCCTTTCATCGGCCATAAAACTGCTTATCTGCAGCCGCCACGCGGTTCCCGAATGACGTTTTAATTAGCGGCCGATAATAATTAAGCCTTGATTCATGGGAACGGTAGGGGTGAACCAGAGGAAACCTCATCGTCGAAAAGATTGTATCGTCGTTCACAATATTTTCCAAATTCCCAATTTTTTTTTCGTGCAACCGCCGTCTGGAAATTCGGCTAACTCGATTTTTCCCAAAAAGTTATTAACAGACTGCGGATCTCTTTGCAAAATAAAAATAGAAGATTCTTTCGACCTTGAACAATTTTAATAAGTTAGCAACAATATCTTAGGGTTCTTGAATTCTTTGAGTCTTCGTACCATTTCAAATTCCACCACCTCGTTTTTGGCATAATCGCCTAAAATCCGCAGTCTACTTATTATTAAGGGGTGTCCACTTAATTTTGTTGACTTATAAAGTGTAGGAGACAAGAAAAAAGAAATTCCTTTTTCTGACAGAAATTTCTACGTTTTTGTGTTAGTGTCTTATAGTATTGTCGGTTCCCGGATGACGTTTTAATTAGCCACCGATAATAATTCGGCCTCGAATAATTTTAATAAGTTGCCAATTATACAGGGTGTCCCACATAACACCTTTCACGATTTTTCAAGTACTTGCGATAGTCTGACAAACAAATATTTTAAACAAGAGTAGATCAGTCTTCGATTGGCTATACATAGCAATAACAAAAAGTTCGAAAAAGTTTTTTTTTTACTATTGCCAAGGTCACCTTCATTTCTTTAACTGGCACTTTGTATTTTTCACTTAACAGTATTATACCTCGTATCAAGACGAATTCAACGACCTAGTATAGCACGACCTTCGGATGACCTTGAAGTAAAAAAAATTAAATTCGGCTTAAATTCTTTGAATCTCGTATCATTTAAAATTCCACCACCTCGTTTCTGCCATAAACGCCTAAAATCCGCTATTTATTATTAAAGGGTGTTCACTTAATTTTGTCGGTGACTTACAAAGTATAGGAGACAAGAAGAAAGAAATTCCTTTTTGTCAGAGAAATTTCTACGGTTTTGTGTCAGCGTCTTACAATATTGTCGCAGTCGTGTATAATTCTTGTAAAGTTTAGGCGACGGGTGTAGAGACGCGAGCGAAATCTGGCGTATCGATCAGGGCGCAATTTCGACGCGCGTTTTCGCGGCGCGGCGAGGGAAAGTTACGAGACCATCGAGATAGCTCGCGCCGGCGAGTTTTCCACGGAAATTTTCTATCCTCGTTAGTAGCGGCCTCGTTCGAGAATAAGGGAAGCAGGAATGAAAACGTTCCCGGGCAAGAACCCCCTGCACCGAGGGTAAACTCACACTTCGCCCCCCCCCCTTTTAGAAGCGTTCTTACACGGTCCGGGGCTGCATCCGCCACCACGAAGAACGTGGTCTGTATTTCAATGCGCCGGTAATTCTAAACGCCTGCTCGCCGCGTCGCGTCGCGACGCGTAGGCTGATTAGGTACATATTCGCGCGTCCGAATATCGCAGAGAAGTATTGACGATTCCCCGGAGTTTACGGACTCCCGCCGCGGAAAATTATGAATTGATGTCATGCACTGTAATCCACGGTCAATGCCTGTCCACGGGACTCACGGAGTTATCAGATCGGCGAGTGAATGACGAAACTTCTGCTCCGATTTTAATGCGGCGCGCGGAGGAACCGTCTCGTGTTTGCCAATCGATAACCTGATGATCGAGCACGAGTTACAGTATCCGCTGTAATGCAAAAGTTTCGGGGAACCAAGTTGTTTCGAAATTTGCTTCGAAAATCAATAGTGATGCTGCTTGGTTTTATAGATACACAGTTAGCTCACATGCACGGTGTTTACTCGATGTATGTCCAAAACACGGGTCTACCTAGTGACATATATCCGCCAGAAGACATTATTCTCATGCCGAACGTGGAAAAGGATAGCGAAGCTCTAGAGGCCTCGGTTGATGGTCCCCCACGTGGGGATAGTCTTAGGACTTTTATCAGCTAGGAATTTGAGACATATATCGTCCAGGAGATACTATTCTTTGACCCACGCGACCTTGTATTCCTCAGCGAGCGAGGTCTCTCGAAGCTCGTGACCCCCCACGAGGTATACCCCGCGGTAGTGGGGACAGTTCTGCGACTTTTATCGCCTAGGCGTGTGCGACATATATAGAGTAAACACTGTACACACCTCGGCGTCCGAGGTCTCTCAAACCTCATAACCCCCCACGAGGTATACTCTGGTGGAGGTTCTGTGACTTTTATCGCCTAGGCGTTGGCGACATATATAGAGTAAGCACTGTACACTCCTCGGCGTCCGAGGTCTCTCGAACCTCATAACCCCCCACGAGGTATACTCTGGTGGAGGTTCTGTGACTTTTATCGCCTAGGCGTTGGCGACATATATAGAGTAAATATCGAGTATTTCGCAGTATTGTTTCATCAACTTATGCCCTCGATCGACGGTTACGCAGTGAAGAACGCAGAATATCGCAGCGATGCGTAACACCGAATGTGTAACACGTCACCCGTAATCCCGCCACAATTACAAAATATCTAGCGCAGCCGCGATTGTGGTAGCGTTTAATTAATAAGCACTAAACGTTTGATCTACGGCGAATAGTAAACTGGCACTGTTACCTCCCCCCCCCCCCCCCCGCCCCAGCGTTAATTAACAGTAAATTCAAATTAGCGCGTATTATTGCGCGATTAATATCGGAGGGGTGATTGATGCACACACGTGACAAGCGTAACCTGAAGCAATTAAATCTGTAACGTTAATTACAATAAACTCGGGTAGATTTCGGTGCGGCGCGGCTACTAATCGAATATCGCTGAAATTTTTCAGTGGAACGATTCAGTTTTGTCACAGAATTTCAATAATTCCGGCGACGTGTAGAATCAACATCACGAGAGAACTGAACAATAAAACGGAACAATATAATGTTTACTATTTTGTATATTGACAGACAAATATGTTTAATAAACGTATTTACCGAAACGAATTGTTCTAGCGCCTCAATAAAAAAAAAAAAATAAGAGTGGTGAACAAGTTTTGTCCTTTTTTTAAAAATTTTTCTTTAAAGGGTCGACGAACGCGAATGACAGTAAATATATTCGGTAATGTAGCAAATTTTGATTGTTTCGTTTCCATATTGTGCCTGCGTGAATACTTTTCTTCCCCGCTGAATGGCTATGAAAAACCCCGTGCAACATAGTTGATTGTGTACAGTTTTCTGGAAGAAAGATATTCGAACTATTGTTGCGGACGGAATCTTTTGTTTCTCGCTGTTTGTCTGCTGCGCCGAAATCATTTTTCACGAGTATGTCACTCGCACGCGCCGGTCTCCAGATAATTGATAGACGGGATTAGAGTCGTTGAGCCGCTCCGGACGAGCAAAACTGCGAAACGTTTCACACGGTCAGTTTCTAGATCGAATGAATGATCAATGCGCTGATAATGCGCGCAAACGTATCGACATGAAAACGTAGTATGACATTGCAGTTAGAACAAAATATCCGGCGCGAATAAATCTGGAAAACTCGGTTGAATAAAAATCATTTAGCGACGTTCGTAATTGTGTTTTACGTGCGAGTTACCGTGACGGGTAGAATGAAATTGCAGCCATTTTTAAATGATACGAGCGCATCGCGAAATTACGAGAATTACGGATAAATAGTCGTTGTGGAAAAATGTAGAGTTAAGAGCCAAGACTCCGTAGATTCGCGATAAGGTAGAGTAACCACGTTACCGACAAAAATAGAAAAATTGTTTTACGTGCCTCAATTTCTCGTCCCCATTTTTAAACACTCCAAAAACACCCCATTTTTAGCCTGTAACACATTATTCCATATTCCACCTTGCGATCATTCCAGTGAATCCTCATTACGAGTCAGTGGCAACCTTACAATTTGGAGTCAGTGGAACTACCCACACCATCGCGGTGAGGGGCCGAAGCTCGAGAGCAGTCTCTCGAGCTACGTGCAACATTGTATCGGAGAAAGACACTTTCTCAGTCTTCTTGTCACTATCGCTTAGTAGTCACAGGCTTTTATGACTTGTAGACGGATATGACTCTTAGGTTCCCAGCGAGCCCTGCGTATTTCAAATGCGACGCTCGGCGACAACCTCGGATTTCGTCTAAGAGTCAGTCACCAGAACGGCGCAACTGACTCTTAACGAGAATTTACCGTATATCTTTACGTTGGGCCAATCGTTTGCTAAACTCTTCCGATCCCAACGTTCGGGTA
Organism: Halictus rubicundus; assembly: GCF_050948215.1. Classification (NCBI taxonomy): domain Eukaryota; kingdom Metazoa; phylum Arthropoda; class Insecta; order Hymenoptera; family Halictidae; genus Halictus; species Halictus rubicundus. The sequence continues at coordinate 19,104,282 of NC_135153.1, read as the reverse complement.
CACGTTTCGGGAGAACCATAAATTTTCCCAACAGTTAAAACGGCCACTCGAACTGAACAATGGCCACTCGACTTTGGTTACGTCCTCCATCAAATTTTTCTAACCAATAGCATCGAAGCGGAGAGCACGCTTAACGATCTACTCTGTATTGAAATATACGTGTAGGTGCAATACGTATACAATACGCGTCTGGAGGTGTCCGGCAAAATATGGAATGCCATTTCGTTTTTCGGGTCCTTATGAGCCGAGACTCCGTAGATTCGCGATAAGGTAGAGTGACCAGGTTACCGACAAAAATAGGCGAAAAATGGTTTCACGCGCCTCAACTTTTCGTCCTTGTATGAGAATATTTTTCGCTGGGAAAGGGCTCGTTCGAAAGAGGAAGGTTCAATCTAGCGCGCGCTGGTCATATTTGGTAATATAAGCGTTAGAAGTAGGCCAAAAATTAACGATGTGCATGCCGTGGAATCCAAGCATTTTCAGGGAAACGCTATAGTCAGAACCTGAAGCTACAGTGTAGTCTGACCGAGACGGTGACGTCACGCTCCGCGCCGAGAGTGGGGAGCCTATCACGACGCCGCTAGGAACCCCAAACATTGGTACGTTGGTGGGGCGTCGCGTCAGCAGGTGACGTCATGCGATCCTTTTGTAGTGGGAGATCGAAATTCGCGACGGAAAAAAAATCTCCGTAGCTAACGAACGCGTGGCCCGATCAGGGAGATACGCGAGCGCTATTCAACGGCGATCACGCGCCTGCGGCCTCGCGCGATTACGTTCGACGTACGCGCGTATAATGGGCGTCCTTATCGCGGCCCCGAATGCATTCACACGTAAGACAGCCGTGGCAGCCGCCCGGTCGACGGGACAATTAAACTCATCTTCGCGATACTTCCAGAACGGTGATCCTTCACGCCGAGAAGCCTCAATAAAACCATAGAACCGGCGATAGCGGTCGTCCATTGTTCCGCGAGCGGGGCTTCGTGTGTTCGCTGAAACGGGATTATCGGCCAGCGTGGAACAATTAAACCGGACCAATGGCCGATGACAACTGAATTAGGGGCAAACATTGCCACAGATCGTTTGAGCAGCGTCTGTTCGATAAGTTCCGGAGGTATGCTTATCGGCTTATCGCTTACCTGGAACGACTCTTTGACAGATATCGCGCATGCGCGATACATGTCACGTGGCTGATTAGGAACGCCCATGGACTATGGTTACCCTGTTAGATCTCGCCGATTGATTGGCGAGTGTTGTTCTGGCTTCTGGGGCTTCCGAGGACTCTGCAGACATGACAAGTTGCCTGGACAGAGGAATAGAGGATCTGATTGGTCCCCGAGAGCCGCGACATCGGTTAGATCAATTAGACACATTCAATTGTGGATCCGAAAAATTGTTGACTCGGCTTCCACACTGAATTAAGACTCAGTGAGATTTTTGTTTAGACTCTCTTATTAAATGTTTCGATTCGTCATACATACAGGGTGTCCCAAAAATGTTGTACTTACATGAAAGGGGAGGTTCCTGGGGTCATTCGAAGTAACTTTTTCCTTTCCGAAAATGTTCTCCGCGGCTTTCTTAAGGAGTTACTAACGAAAAACACGGACCAATCACAGCGCGGCTACAGTGGACGAATTCCGGCTCGGCCAATCCCAACGCCGCGCTCAGGGTCGTCGAGGCGGAGTCCCTCTGCTATAGCCGCGTTCTGATTGGTCCGTGTTTTTCGTTAATAACTCCTCAACAAAGCCACGGAGAACATTTTCGCAAAGGAAAAAGTTGTTTCAAATAATCTTGGGAATTCTGTGTGTATGAATATTTATACTTTTCAGAGGAAGGTCTTTTGTAAAGCGGAAAATATCTCTCGCAACGCACCTCTATTATCTCTCCATGTGTCCGAAGACTACAAGATCGGAAAGATCCCGACTAATGGCCACGTTAGTTGTATTATGTACACTCTCATGCTCCTAATAGTTTATGTCACTCAAAATTCCGGCCAGATAGTTGGCAGAAGATACACCGTACACGGGAGTATATTGCTGGGCAGCTTTTGCAAGCCGTCAGGTTCAAGGCAGCGACTGTCGGCCGTGGTAAGCGTGCTGCGAAGAGATAATGTCGAGGAAATTAGCTATCGGTACACCTGAGCGATCCTTTATGTTGCGCGGGATCACCGTAATTCTGCTAAATCCCTCTATAACACGTCAACCGGATCTCACCGCAGACAAGGCATTCGTGCGCTGCAACTTAGATAAGAACTTGAATGATTATCGATCTTGCTATCACGAAAAACAAACAAGAAATAAAGGCCGTTCCACGTCGTACGTAAGTACGAACAAAATGGCGGCGCGCGATTTCTCGTAGTAGGCGACGAGTGTCCAGATTGCGGATTTTACCCTATTGTTGACAAAAGTGAACACACTGACTCCCACCAATGTTCGGACGCTCTTAAAAATCGCATAACTTTGTCAACATTGGACTGTACTACTTGCATTTTTTTGAGAAGTTAGAACAATTGGATCGCTACATAACGCGAGAAAAATGTTCGATTAAAATTGCGATTGGTCGACATTACAAGAGAAAGTACTAAAAGATTGCAATTTTTGGTCAAACCAATTGTGTTAACTTCTTAAAAAAAAAAAAAAATACAAGTCGCGTGGTCCAATATTAACCTTTGACTGTAAGGCACCACTAAAAATTCAAAATATTTTTTACATTATTAAATTTGTTCGTATTTAATAAATTACTAAACATTTCGGTATTGTACTAGTGAATTGCACCATTTTTTTATGTATAACATGAAAAAAAATATATATATATAGAAGGGCAATATTCTAGGTGGGAAGAAATGTTTCGTTTTGGAGTTAAAATAGCTTCGAGTGCAAAGGGTTAAGATAGTTACACGATTTTTAAGAGCGTCCGAATATTAGTGGGAGTTTCTGTAAGTGGAATATAAATCATTAAATATATTGTTAAAACTATTAAGAACAGAAATGACTTTCTGCTCAACAGCCGTTTGTCGCGACGGAGGTTTTTATTTTGCATAAAGATCCGGCGGTCGGATGATAAGTATACGGCGCCACGAAGAAGCGGCAATTAAAGATTAGCGTCGCCGCCATCGTGCGGCCCCCTCCCCTCGTTTCCCCTCGTTTAACTGCTTCCGCGGACTAAAATTCCACGATCATTCAATCCCGGGAGCAATTTTCGCTTAAATATTCATTTAACCGGCGCACTAAACTGATCGTTAAACTATCCGCAGGTGAAGTTAATAGTAATTTTTTACGGGACATGCGTGCGCGTTTGCGATTATATATCTATTTCCTTTCTTCTTTTTTTTTTTTCTTCTTTTCTTTTCGTAATTATTCCGCATCGCTAAGCGGACGGTTCCCGCGGTCGCGGGGTTCTCCGATGTGTACTACATTTATTTAAACTTCTCATGAATATTCCGCGGACGGGAATGATGTTAAGTGCTTCCCGGGAAAACTGTTACTCAGCTTAATCCTTTTGTTGCATAATTTATAATTTCACGAGGGAGTAAACGGGGAAAGTTCACCGGCACAGCGGCGCGGTGGCCCACGCTGCGCGACGCAATGGCGGAACAAAAATTCTGGGGGGAACTCTTAATTCGGAACTTTCGAAGGCGACGACAGCTACGCCCGGCAGAGTTACCGAACTTCCGTAGGATTTTTCAAATTCTCCATTTAACGCGAGACCCGAACGCGGTTTCCGAAACTACGACTCCGCGGAGTTCCGGCCGGGGTGGGGGGATTTTAAGCGCGAACTTTAAATCGAATTCCCTTGTTATTACGCTGAAGATAAGCTTCCGGGTGCTGCCATCGCCGCATCCGATTTTCCGGATTGTCCAATGTACCGTTCTTCCGAACTGTACACCGAATTCCGTGCAATTTTGCGTACCGTTCTCTTGATTGCACGCGCCAACGCAACCCAGTCGAGACATTTTGATAATGTTCGACTTTTTAGATGGATTTTTACATCGATCTTCTGGATTTGACTTCTCATGGTCACTGAGTAACTATTCCCCCTCCCCTCACATTTGATACCCCACTAAACCCATCTTGCACAGTTTTGACAATAGTTCACTTGACACGGTATCGCTTATAAGGACCGATTTCCCCGAATTCTGGCGAATTCGATTTTTATATCGATCTTCTGGATCTGAACTCTCAAGGCCATTGAGTTATCTTTCCCCTCCCATTAGACACCCTATTGTAGCTATCTTGCACAATTTTGACAATAATATTGTTCACTTTACATTCGGTGTTCAATTTGAATTCGATTTTTATATCGATCTTCTGGATCTGACCTCTCAAGGTCACTCAGTAATCATTCCCCTCGCATTTGACACCCCATTGCACCTATCTTGCACAATTTTGATAATAATATGGTTCACCTTACATTCGGTGTTCACCTTGAATTCGATGTTTATATCGATCTTCTGGATCTGACCTCTCAAGGTCACTCAGTAATCATTCCCCTCCCATTTGTCACCCCATTGCACCTATCTTGCACAGTTTTGACAATAATATTGTTCACTTTACATTCGGTGTTCACCTTGAATTCGATGTTTATATAGATCTTCTGGATCTGACCTCTCAAGGTCACTGCGTAACTATTCCCCTCCCATTTGTCACCCCATTGCACCTACCTTGCACAGTTTTGACAATGATATTGTTCACTTTACATTCGGTGTTCACCTTGAATTCGATGTTTATATGGATCTTCTGGATCTGACTTCTCAAGGTCACTGCGTAACTATTCCCCCTCTCCTCCCATTTGATATTCCACTGCACCTATCTTGCACAGTTTTGACAATAGTTCACTGTAGACGGTGTCGTTTACACAGATCGATTTCCCCGAATTCTGGCGAAGAGGGGAGGGGGGATTTTGAAATCCGAACTAAATTGGATACATAAAGTCCAAAGAAAATGGCATTTACACGGCTACTGCCCGCCCAACGTTTTACACATGGGAATGAAGGAGGGGCGGAGGGGGCAGGGTCGGAAAGGATTCACGAAATGCAGTTAACCGCTCGGAAACCGGCGTTGCGCCGACTCGTTAAGAGGCTTTGCGCAACAAAGCTGCTTTCTGTTTCGCGGCCGGGGTCTGTTAAACGTATTGTTTTTCACCGGATGAGATTCCTGTGCCCCCGCTCTAAATCCGTCTAATGGCTCTTCAAACGAATGGCTTCCAAACGAAGGAGTCCGACGCGCCTATAGCGCAAACGAGTTTTTCTTACGATCGGTAAAATTCGATTGGCTGTACCTGATCCGTGCAACCAGTCCGCGTTCCCAATTTCCACCGGGAAATAATTCTCACGATATTGTGAAACACTCCGGCAGTTGTTCCGAGATCTCCGTAGCACCCAGACAGGAAATACAGTGTCTACTCGATACTTGTCCAAAGCACGGGTCTAGCCACTGACATATATCGGCGAGGAGATACTATTCTTTGATCCACGCCTAATGTAGCCAAGGACAGCGAAGTTCTAGAGGCCTCGGTTCATGGCCCCCCACGTGGGGATAGTTCTGGGGTTTTTATCGGCTAGGCATTTGAGACATATATCGGCCAGGAGATACTACTCTTTGATCCACGCAGAAAAGGAGAGCGAAGCCCTAGAGGCCTCGGTTAATTGCTCCTTACGGTGTATACTGGCAGTGGGGATAGTTCTGGGGCTTTTATCGGCTAGGCATTTGAGACATATATCGGCCAGGAGATACTACTCTTTGATCCACGCGACCATCCACTCCTCGGCGACCGAAGCCTCTCGAGCTTCGCGGCCCCTCACGGTGCCCCGAGGTAGTGGGGTAATTTCGCGACATTTATCGGCCCTGCCTCGGCGACATATATAGAGAATTTACTGTAATTCCATACGCGCACCGTTGTACCAACCGTAAATCTATAAAAGTCAATCCGACGACCATCGCAAAAATCTTGCCGAGTATTATTCGCATTAGTCGTTGAAGGCAACACGAAAGGACCGGGTACGTTGTTGAAGAAAGAATTACCCGAAGCTCGGGTCTCTCTCTTGCGACTCGATACGGATTTGTAGGCGGGATTACGATTAATTTAAATAATCCTCGGCTTCCGCGATCTCATGCAGTCCGCGCGGATACAGCCGGTCAGCCCGAGGATTTACGATTTGACACTTTGCAAATATATATGCCGGTTTTCCGGTGCTCCGGTTGTCCACTATTACGTGTATAATATTCAGTGATGAAAGAAAGGTTCCAATGGTTTCCGTGATGTTTAGAAGTGAAATTTCACATCGTATTTAAAAGGCTTTTTATTTGAGCCGAATCTAATCGTAAGAAATTAAATAATATTCGAAATATTTATTTCGTCAAATACAGTGTTTACTCTGTCCCAAATGCCTAGCCGAGAAAAGTCCCTTTTTACGTTTGGCAGTGTAGCGAAGAATAGTACAATATTCTAGACGATAATTGGCCCGGCCGTGTTTTGGACATCTATCGTGTAGGACATGTGTGTTTCCACTCCCGAGCGACCGAGGCCTCTAGATGTTCGTTGTCTTTTTATACGTTCGGCGTGGATCAAAGAGTAGTACAATATTCTAGACGATAATTGGCCCTTTCAGACCCGCATTTTTGACATTTATCGTGTAGGACATGTCTATTTTCACTCCTGAGCGACCGAGACCTCTAGATATTCGTTGTCTTTTTATACGTTCGGCGTGGATCAAAGAATAGTACAATATTCTAGACGATAGTTGGCCCTTTCAGACCCGCATTTTTGACATTTATCGTGTAGGACATGTCTGTTTTCACTCCTGAGCGACCGAGACCTCTAGATATTCGTTGTCTTTTTATACGTTCGGCGTGGATCAAAGAATAGTACAATATTCTAGACGATAATTGGCCCTGCCAGACCGGTGTGTTGGACATCTATCGTGTAGGACACGTATGTTTCCATTCTCGAGCGACCGAGGCCTCTAGAGGGTTCGTTGTCTTTTTATACGTTCAGCGTGGATCAAAGAGTAGTACAATATTCTAGACGATAATTGGCCCTTTCAGACCCACATTTCTGACATTTATCGTGTAGGACATGTCTATTTTCACTCCTGAGCGACCGAGGCCTCTAGAGGGCCTAGAGCTAGATACTACCTACCGTAGTATTCTACGTTCGGCGTGGATCAAAGAGTAGTGTCTCCTGACCGATATATGTCCCTGCCAGACCCGTGATTTCGACATATATCGAGTAATCACTGTATATGCTACCCAGCACTGGTTGTTCGCGATTTGGAACTAGCTGATGATCACCTCGAAGAGCAGATCTCAGTTTTCTCCTGGAACTGGATTAATTCTTCACGTTACGTTTGGCAAGCATGAATTCGTGAGCAACGATAAAATAATTCGGATATTGATCGCGAAACCACGAACGCGCGAAAGGACATTTATCGGGTTGAACACTTGTTTAGCATATACCAGGCGGCCCGTCATTATCATAATGTATTCAGGGGCAACAATGATCCATCCGTTTCTGCATAACGCACGCATATAAATAGTCATTCGTTGGATACCGATTGCGCCGGCACGTTAATCGTTAATGTAACGAACAGCGTGCCGACAGTCTCGTAATTTTAGTTATTCGTCATCGAACATTCGTATTCGGCTATCGGTGCGCGTTCACAATCAGCCGGCAAGCAAATACGTCACGCGAACCGTCATTATCGCGTTTCTAATCGCACTTGTTTCCACGCGGGAACACGTCTCCGCTTTAATCACCTGGAATCCGTTCGTTAGCTCGAATCGATAGAGAACCGGACCATTTTCTTGTTCCCCGGTTCTTTTTTTTTTTTTTTTTTTCGTTTTTGATATTCGGAATTCAAGAACTCTTGATTTCATTGTCAGTGGGGCAGCAAACGAAACGACTCAGTTAATTATGGAGAAGCATGATGGGAACTCGAGGGGCTTGATTTTTAATTAGCAGACTGTGGATCTTCGTGCAAAATAAAAATCTTCTACCTGAATTGCATCTGACTGGAGTGAAATAAAATTCTATTTTCTTTCTTAATATGTTTAATAGGTTGAAAATAGTGTGACAGTATTTAAAAATTTTTCTAATGTTTTCACCGTTTTAAAATGCGCCTACCCACTTGTTTTGTCATAAACGCATAAAATCCTCAGTCTATTAATTAGCGTCGAAACACTGTGCTGGAAACGTTCTCCGCATCGGAAATCTCGCATGAAATTACTCATGTTTCAAGGAGAGAACAGAGCAATACCTTTCCACGTGTAAATGTTTCAGAGCTTGTAGCCTATCCGCGTGTGTCCATGTCGGTGGAGGTTTTACAGTTTTAATAATGATTCTCCTGCCGCGATATTAAATAGCGAATACCAACTCTTAAGGGCCCGGGATAGTCACGTGACTTTTGCAGAGTCAGCAGGTCTTGGCTCATAAGAACCTAAAAAACGAAATGGCATTCCATATTTTGCCGGACACCTCTACACGCGTACTGTATACGTATTGCACCTACGCGTATATTGCAATTCAGAATAGACCGTTAAGCGTGCTCTCCGCTTCGATGCGATTGGTTAGAAAAATTTGATGGAGGACGTAACCAAAGTCGAGTGGTCATTGTTCAGTTCGAGTGGCCGCTTTAACTGTTGGGAAAATTTATGGTTCTCCCGAAACGTGTACCCGAACGTTGGGATCGGAAGAGTTTAGCAAACGATCGGCCCAACGTAAAGATATACGGTGAATTCTCGTTAAGAGTCAGTTGCGCCGTTCTGGTGACTGACTCTTAGACGAAATCTGAGGTTGTCGCCGAGCGTCGCATTTGAAATACACAGGGCACGCTGGGAACCTAAGAGTCATATCCGTTTACAAGTCATAAAAGCCTGTGACTACTAAGCGATAGTGACAATAAGACTGAGAAAACGTCTTTCTCCGATACAATGTTGCACGTAGCTCGAGAGACGGCTCTCGAGCTTCGGCCCCTCACCGCGATGGTGTGGGTAGTTCCACTGACTCCAAATTGTAAGGTTGGCACTGACTTGTAATGAGGATTCACTGGAATGACCGCAAGGTGGAATATGGAATAATGTGTTACAGGCTAAAAATGGGGTGTTTAAGAATGGGGACAAGAAGCTGAGGCACGTAAAACCATTTTTCGCCTATTTTTGTCGGTAACGTGGTCACTCTACCTTATCGCGAATCTACGAAGACCGGGCCCTTAACACGCTCGTTATAACAGCGTGTGGAGAGGGTGTCTCCGTCGTGGGCGCGCGTGTACGTCGCCGCGACGCCGAATGAAATTCTGTTACAAATTCGCTGGTAAACACACGTGTCACCGTCCGCCATTCCTCAGCCCTTTCGGGTGCCAGCCCTCGGGAAAATTCAATATCTTCGAGCACGTGCAATCTATCAAACGACGAACCGCATACGCCTGTCGTCCCCCTTATTCCTTCGCCGTGAAATATTTCTGGCTACACAGACGTCGACCGCTGTCTACTCGCGGGGGTGCTTATCGACGAGGATATCGGTAATATTGCTTTTGTTCGAGAAGGAGGCAGATGGTTCTCTCGCTACGAATACGTTTGCGTCGAATTAGGCGCGTCCGTTCGACATGGGGGCCTGTGCGATGCTCAATTTTTCTGTGGGACATCTCGAGAACGGGATGATAGTAACGAATGGGGAGCGAATTTTATGTTAAATATTTCGAAACATGTAATAAAACTGGACCCGTCGCCGTAACGATTTACAAAATACAAGGTTTACTCTATATATGTCGTAAATGACTAGCCGTTAAAAGTCCCAGAACTGTCCCCACTGCCCGGGGTATACCCCGCGAGGGACTAAGAAGCTCGAGAGACCACAATCGCCAAGGAGTCTAAGGTCGCGTGGATCTCCTGGACGATATATGTCACAAATGCCTAGTCGATAAAAGTCCCAGTGAGATATACCCCGTGAGGGGCCAAGATGCTCGAGAGTTCTGGGTTGCCGAGGAGTGTAAGGTCGCGTGGATCAAAGAATAGTATCTCCTGGACGATATACGTCACAAATGCCTAGTCGATAAAAGTCCCAGTGAGGTATACTCCGCGAGGGTCCAAGAAGCTCGAGAGTCCTGGGTTGTCGAGGAGTCTATGGTCGCGTGGATCAAAGAATAGTATCTCCTGGCCGATATTTGTCACAAATGCATAGTCGATAAAAGTCCCAGTGAGATATACCCCGCGAGGGGCCAAGAAGCTTGAGAGACCTCGGTTGCCGAGGAGTCTATGGTCGCGTGGATTAAAGAATAGTATCTCCTGGCCGATATATGTCACAAAGGCCTAGCCGATAAAAGCCCCAGAAATCTCCCCACTGCCGCGGAGTATACTTCGTTGCCCTTTTTCTTTTTCGGCGTGGATCAGAGAATAGTATCTCCTGGCCGATACTTGTCTCTGGCTGGACCCGTGTTTTGGACATATATCGAGTAGACACTGTAATTGTAATTTTATTGGAACGACTGTTCTACATTCTGTAGTTTCACGTACCGCACATTTCACGGTAAAAATTCTCAAATATAATCGCTGATATACACACGTTAGCCCCTATATCCTCGCACTGAAATGGAAACAAAATTTTCCCGATAAGCCCAGGACCAAAAAGTGAATTTCACTTTTTGATGTTCACCTTGGATGGAGGCAAGAGCTCATGTTCAATTTTTCATCGGTTGTCCGGTCACGTACACGCATTCAAAATCGAATCAGCTTACCGAGGATTGACTGACTGAATTATTCTTTTTTTTTTCACCTCTTTTCACTAGCCTGCGCGAACTTTTGATTCGCCGCGTGGTCATTGTAGTGTTGCGCTATTGTTTAGGGAGATCGCACCTCGAGTTCCGCGATTTCGAAGGCGGCGCGACGAAAGCGAACGAATTCTACGCGCGGAAGGTATAAATTTCTACGATCACGTTCGCTTGACTAACATTATTATGAAACGGGCGCGTCGCGGCGCGGCGTCGGGACGCAGTGCAAGAGCATCCGCTTTCCTCGGGCGACCAACTTTCTCCATTAATCGTGCGCTTCCGGAATTTTCGGCCGTTACCGCCGCCGACTAATTAATAATTAGTGAATCATATCGTTGACGTTCTTTCGGCGAAACCGAACAACCAGCCGTTGCCTCGTGTCTCTTGTCTTTATTGTCACCCGATAGTATATATATAGGGAGGTTCGCAATTGGTGATATAATCGGGTAAGTATAAATCTGCTCGAAAACCTAAGCGTTAAATGAAAAACAAACATTTATCCTCAAATAGTCATTATTTAAAATAAAACATACAAAATCTGTGTACCTTCGAGCAATCTTTTGTTTGACTACGTCATCCCTGGGTGATTTATATTTACTCAGCTTTTGCTCCTTATCTGTCCAAAACACGGGTCTAGCCAGTGACAAGTATCGTATATGACATACATAACAGCGAAGACATATATCACAGCGATGCTCTAGAGGCCTCGGTTCAGGGCCCCTCACGGGGTACACCCCGCGGTAGTGGGGATAGTTCTGGGACTCTTATCTGCTAGGCATTTGCGACATATATAGAGAGAACACTGTATTTTTGATTACAATATAGTCAGTATAGTACGCACGCGTTGCTGCTTAATCTCCTTCGCGTTAACTTGCTCTTTAAGTTTGACGTAATCTTAATTGTCGTTATAAATGTATATGTCGCGATTTATTCCGGCCAAAAGCTATCCAGCTTGAACCCACCCGTTCCACGATACCTTGGTCCGCGTATTAAGCACTATGGCGGCGTGCATGCAGCTCGAATAAATTTCGATAACGCTGATATAACCATTCTGGTTACCTCGCGCGGACAAAATCGTTTGATAATCAACAGGGGTGTAACGAATAATCAGCAAAGCGTGTTCCACCCGTATCGGCTGAAACGTGCTCTCTTGACTCCACTCTTACGTCGAGTGGCTACCTTAAACGTTCTCGTCTGTGTACACTTGATAATCAAAGACCGTGCAGTCGTTACGGAAATTTACGCCACAACGCAACGCGAGAAACAATTCTGTCCCGGCGTCGATTTCGAATTTCTCTCGAGATTTATTCGAATTTCACATGTGTGCCGTGCAGAAATAAAATTATTTTCTATTCAAGCTCACACAAGCCCCCAAATGAGCTTTGTACAACGGTGCATAATTTATCTAATTTATAAATATAATTTTATTTTGCGAATATATGTAATAGGTACAGCCTATGTACAGTACATATAGTGTTTACTCTATATATGTCGCAAATGCCTAGGCCATAAAAGTCCCAGAACTATCCCCACTGCCGTGGGGTCTACCCTGTAAGGGGTGATTAACCTTTAGAGCTTCGCTGTCCCTTTCTACGTGGATCAAAGAATAGTATCTCTTCGACGATATATGTCTCAAATACCTGGTCGATAAAAGCCCCAAAACTATTCCCACTGCCAGCATACCCCGTGAGGGGCCTCAAAGCTCGTGTGGCCTCGATCGCCGAGGTGTGTAAGGTCGCGTGGACCAAAGAATAGTATCTCGTGGACGATATATGTCCCGTATGCCTAGCCGATAAAAGTCCCAGAACTATCCCCACTGCCCCAGGTTATACCCTGTAAGGGGTCATTAACCTCTACAGCTTCGCTGTCCTTTCCTACGTGGATCAAAGAATAGTATCTCCTCGACGATATATGTCCCAAATGCCTAGCCGATAAAAGCCCCAGAACTATCCCCACTGCCCCAGGTTATACCCTGTAAGGGGTCATTAACCTCTAGAGCTTCGCTGTCCTGTTCTACGTGGATCAAAGAATAGTATCTCCTGGTCGATATATGTCACTGGCTAGACCAGCGATTTGGACATATATCGAGTAAACGCTGCACAGTGTAAGGTCGCATGGATCAATAAATAGTATCCCCTGGTCGATATATGTCACTGGCTAGACCAGTGATTTGGACATATATCGAGTAAACACTGTATATATTTACACCGCTCGTCCAGTTGTCGCTTGCGTAGATAATAGTGGTGAATGGAAGGGATTTTCCGTAAATGTGAATATACCTATTTGTAAACGTATCGGTACATAAACCGAGTTTGTCTGCTCCGGTTTTAGGTATGAAATTATAGCTAATTGAAGGATTTGTGCGATATTCGTTATCATCAGCTTCTGTGGTAATCGAACCGATGATCAATAGTTTGCTCGTCCGAGCTTGCGGCTCGCCATTTTGAGCGATTGACAATCACAAATTGTGGATAACGACGCAGGACCTTTTTATTAGGAATAATTGCAGGTCCGGATGAATGAAAGATCGCGTCTGATTGCAAGTCTCGTGGTTAGGTGAAATCGTTGAAAGTTTTTCGCAGCGTTTGGACCCACCGCGGGGTTTCATTATCAGCTAATTATAGCTCAAAAGGGCGCGGGTTTAATTGCCATAACTTACGTTCGTTAGACAGCGCGCCTGTACCCTCGTCACGACCCTTCTAATTACTTCAATTTGAAGTAATAAAGTGAGAGCGTAGCTCAGATCATCCGGGACCGTTCCAAGATCGCCATACGAATGTACATAAAATTCGGAAATGAACATTTCGCCTGCAAAATTGTGGCGGAACTTAATAACAACCGAGTAGGAATAAAATATATGCCTCAGCGTGACAATGAGTTACGAAGAAGTTGATTAAAATTTATATCTCTCTAAAATTTAAATTCTCTCGTCGAAAGTGTGGTACAGGGTCTCTTCGATACATGTCCGAAACGCGGGTCTAGCCAGAGACATATATCGGACAGGAGATACTATTAGCAGTTCTCTAGAGACCTCGGCTCATGGCCCCTCACAGGGTAAACCCCGCGGCAGTGGGGATAGTTCCGGGACTTTTATCGCCCAGGCATTTGTGACATATATCATCTAGGAGATACTATTCCTTGATCCACTCTAGAGGGCTCGGCTCATGGCCCCTCACAGGGTAAACCCCGCGGCAGTGGGGAGATTTCTGGGACTTTTATCGCCCAGGAATTTGTGACATATATCATCTAGGAGATACTATTCCTTGATTCACTCTGAAGGCCTCGGTTCAGGGCCCCTCAGGAGGTATACCCCGCGGCAGTGGGGATAGTTCCGGGACTTTTATCGCCCAGGCATTTGTGACATATATCATCTAGGAGATACTATTCCTTGATCCACTCGAGAGGCCTCGGCTCATGGCCCCTCACAGGGTAAACCCCGCGGCAGTGGGGATAGTTCCGGGACTTTTATCGCCCAGGAATTTGTGACATATGTCATCCAGGAGATACTATTCCTTGATTCACTCTAAAGGCCTCGGTTCAGGGCCCCTCAGGAGGTATACCCCGCGGCAGTGGGGATAGTTCCGGGACTTTTATCGCCCAGGCATTTGTGACATATATCATCTAGGAGATACTATTCCTTGATCCACTCTAGAGGCCTCGGATCATGGCCCCTCACAGGGTAAACCCCGCGGCAGTGGGGATAGTTCCGGGACTTTTATCGCTCAGGAATTTGTGACATATATCATCTAGGAGATACTATTCCTTGATTCACTCTAGTGGCCTCGGTTCACGGCCCCTCAGGGGGTATACCCCTGCGGCTGTGGGGATAGTTCGGGGACTCTTATCTGCTAGGCATTGGCGACATATATAGAGTAAACTATATATGTCCCAAATGTAATTGTACAGTTCTAATCTTCTGCCTACTCTGAGACGAGGTAATAGAATTCTGAGATCACATGGTAATCCGAGGAAATAATAATAATGTAGACGGATGGAGATCCGGAGTGTTATGCGAGCCGAATAGTCCGCGTCGATGAACTCATTTGCGAATGCGATCCGCCGGACGAAAAGTAATAGCCCGAACGACAGCTCGGAATAGCGACATTAAATCTGGTTACGTCCCTGCGCGCAAATCCGTAATAAAAATTTGATAAACCGCAGATTGTCGCCATGAAAACGCAGATTCCCTGATTGCATCGTTTTTACTATTTCATTTCGCTGTCACGGGGCTGGAAGGGTTTTTTTGAAATAGATGTTCTGCCGGTCGGATGCGGCGATCGAACTGCGCCGTGACGTCATCGAGGCTCGAACGCCGGGGATAAAAAGCAACGGCCAGAGAAATTTAACTTTTTGTAATTTATGCGGTTCTTGTCGCAATGCGGATTCGATCGTTTATAAAAATAACGGTGTGTTTGCGAGAAGCAACTCGATGTCGCGCCGGTATTATTTTCGAGTGTATTCCATTTCAATAAGTTTTCATAATATTTTTATCCTACCCGCGCTCGCACAGAATTAATCCAGCCATCGCAGTGCTCTTCAAAAATTCCATTTAATCTCCTACTCGAAATAGCGGATTAAGTTCTTGTTTCTTCTTTTCGATCCTTCTTCTACCTGTCTGGCTGATACTCGTGTCTGAGAACCAGGCTGTTTCCAAAATAAAATACCGCCTTTAAGTCGTACCGCGTTTCGTCTCGAACTTATACAGGGTGTCTGTTTCATCTCGATATAGTGATCTTTTAAGAGACTGTGGATAATGAAAAGTTTGACAAAAGTTTCTTGGCACAGTGTCTACTCTAGATATGAGCCGTTTATTTTGAAAGTGGCCTAAGTCCGTTTGTCAATTATTTGTCATAAGCAACATTTGCGGCTAACTATATTCAGAGTATATACGATAATTTTGGACACATCAGTTTTCGCAGTTAGTTCAATAATTAAAACCGTCACTTTGAAAGTGGCCTGAGTCCACTCCATTATCGATAATGTCCGAGGAACATAATCAAAAAGTGCTGGAAAGGTAATAACTTTATTCTAAATAAAACGAAACAAGAGGATTTCATGTCAACAAAATTTTTGGAGGACGCAATTTTTAAAAGGGTAAAGAATTCTAACGGAGAAACAATGAATTGGTTATAAATATGCTGGATGCGTTTTTTGAGAGATGAACCATATAAAATTTTCTAAAAGATGTCAACGGATGAGAATGCAAAGTTTAAAATCCTGGATTTATTACCACGTCGGGGTAGACAAAGAAAGAATAGTATCTCCTGTCCGATATATGTCACTGGTTAGACCCGGGTTTCGGACATTTATCGTGTAGGACGTGTGTGTTTACACTCCTGAGCGCCCGAGGCCTCTAGAGCTTCGCTGTCCTCTTCTACGTTCCGGTCGAATCAAAGAATTTCCTGGCCGATATATGTCACTGGTTAGACCCGTGTTTCGGACATTTATCGTGTAGGACGTGTGTGTTTACATTCCTCGGCGTCCTATAGGCCTCTAGAGCTTCGCTGTCCTCTTCTACGTTCCGCGTGGATCAAAGAATCTCCTGGCCGATATTTGTCAGTGTCTAGACCCGTGTTGCGGACATTTATTGTGTAGGACGTGTGTTTACACTCCTGAGCGCCCGAGGCCTCTAGAGCTTCGCTGTCCTCTACGTTCCGCGTGGATCAAAGAATCTCCTGGCCGATATATGTCACTGGCTAGACCCGGGTTTTGGACATGTATCGAGTAGATACTGTATGGAGCGGTACGTTATTTGGTATAAATACATTTTTGGTACCTTTTAGGGCGAGGAAGACCGCATCCAACGGAAACTTATTTTTCTCAAAGTGGCGTATCCTGTTGAAGGACGTTCATTTTTGGGCAGAGCACTTTCGCGATTTTAAACGAAACATTCTGCTGGAGTTTTGTTGCCTGAAAAGAAAAAAGGGACTGAAGAGCAGTTTTACGGGGAGTAGTGGCTGCTGGACGCCTGGGGATCGTTGGACAAGGGCCGCGTTTGTCGCTTGAATCGGTACGGACGAATAACTTTGCATACACGGGCTAAACGTGACCCCTCGGCGAGAGGATTAAGAGGGACGATAGCCGTGAAAGCACTTCGGGGAAGCTCCTCCGTGTGCATTCTGCGACCACCACCGCTCTATGCTCCCTTGATGGTGATGATAACAACTGCTCTACACGTTTCGTTAATACATTTCCATTTTCGTGTTCGTTTTCTCGCGTGGCGGACTAATTTCATACATATTTAGCTCGGTGTGTTTTGCATTCCGTGTACCCACGCTCGTAATTATTCGCACTACCTCACGAGCTGAAAATATTGAAATTTACGACGGAAAACCAACCTGCTTAACTTGGCCAGATTATACCATTACAGTGAAACATAGTAAGACGATTAACATCTTACCGTGTTCGGGTGTCGCAAAGTAATCTAACAAAGTTAAATATATTTACCGCGTCACCCGAGGAGTACTCAACTTTTGCTTAGTAAAAATATTATAAATATTTATAGAGAGAGACTATGTTTTCCCCCTTCATAGTTGTTTTTTTTTAATTTTCATCCCAAGTACACATTTCCACGTGTACAGGCAACTTTTGCAAATTATTTCGCAAATTCGACCGTAGCGCGTTTCGTCGAAGACATAAATATGGACCGTGTTTGCCCGGGAGGGTATTTCGGAAAATCGAAAGTTTCTCCGCGGGAAGAAGCTCGAGCTTCCGGTTTCGATCCGCTCGGAGTTTCAAAATCTGCGAGTCGGCCAAGACAGAATTTCGATTTCACGGTGAACTACGAAGTTCTTGCAGACACGGCACCGCGAGCGTTCGCGAAAGCCTCTGCCGAGGTATGTAGGTGTATGCTAGGTACACACACACACACACACACACAGACACATAGACAAGCGCGCGTCCCGAATGCATCCGTTCGGGACGCGTAAAAGCAATACCGTAGGATCTCGATTAACGGAGTTTGAGTTGCCGCGGCCGGGGCTTTCGATTCGACGAATGTCTATTATCTACGGCTTGAATTATCCTGTGTATTAACAGAAGGATATAATGTTGTTTCTAACAATACCGCGTCCCGGTTTTCACATTCTCATTGTGCATCGGGGACGGTTCTCGATCACACGAAATTCGAAGTTCGAGCGAAAGCCGTCTTTGTGTGCTCCTTTCTGTTCGATTGGATTGGATGATCGATTCGTCGCGTTGACCCTACAAGATGGAGGAGCCGTGTCGTTTCCCGAGCGAAACTCCTGCGTAATGTATGCAGACGAGCATAAGTGAAATAGCGGGCATTAGCGGACGGACAAGTAGAAATGCTGGTCGTTGGTCGGACGAGGAGAAATTGCCTCATCGGATAAGCCAGTGAAAAGGCCCGCCATTGTTTAGACAAGGTCGAGCGATTGTTCGGTGGGTTAAGTAGAATGGAACCTGTCCGTCGCCACGCAAACAGGATGGCGAATGTTCTCATTTCGGAAAGTAGAATGGCGGCTCTGCTCTCTGTTGCAGAACCGGTAGAACGAGGTTCGGATTTACAGAGTAGAATAGGCGGCAATCAGAGCAATTAGGAGAGGCTTCTCTATTTAAGGGCCCGGCATGGTCACGTGACTTTTTAATTAATCATTTCCATTCACAGACTTAAGATCCGTCTTGGTCTTGATCCGATCCGCTTTTCCGGCAAAAAATATTCTCATACAAGGACGAAAAGTTGTGGCGCGTGAAACCATTTTTTGACGGTAATGTAGTCACTCTACCTTATCGCGAATCTACGAGGACCGGGCCCTTAAGGACACCATTTATCTTCAAAATTTTTCGTGGTCTTGTTTGTTGCCTCGGGGAATATTATAATATTTTTCACTTCTCGAATATTGATTCAACTGATTAGTATTTATTGCGATATGTTTAATAGCTGTTAGACACCTCCATCTTCTCTTCCCGTCATCATCCAAGTTTTCTGTCACCGTTCGTTTCTGCATTACCCAAGCTTTGGTTACCCAATGGATCTCGATTTAATCGGTTTAGTGCGATCCTGATTAGCCGGCTTAATCGAGACTCTCTGCCGTATCATGAAGAGTTTCCCGAGGGAAACGCTGCACACATCGACTTCCGGCTGACAAGCGACGATCTAGGTATCGCTTCACAGCCTCTGTTTGGTCTACCGTCGTTTTATCTAGATCGCCCTCGAAATATTCTTTTTTCCTTCCGAGCTCGTGGCACAGATCTCTCAGCTCTAACGATGAAATTCAATGATCAATTCACTCGAAAATAAAGACTAAAATACAGATATCTGCCAAATACAGACTTTTCTCGATATATGTCTCAAATTCCTAGTCGATAAAAGCCCCAAAACTATTCCCACTGCCGTGGGGTATACCCTGTGAGCGGCCTCACAGCTCGAGTGGTTTCGGAATTTAAGGTCGCTTGGATCAAAGAATAGTATCTCCTCTACGATATATGTCTCAAATGCCTATAGACGCCCCAGAACTATCCCCACTGCCAGTATACCCCGTGAAGGGCCTTCGAGCTCGAGAGATCTTGATCGCCGAGGAGTGTAAGATCGCTTGGATCAAAGAATAGTATCTCCTGGACTATATATGTCTCAAATACCTAGCTGATAAAAGCTCCAAAACTATCCCCACTGCCAGTATACCCCGTGAGGGGCGTCAAAGCTCGTGTGGCCTCGGTCGCCGAGGAATTTAAGGTCGCGTGGATCAAGGAATAGTATCTCCTCTACGATATATGTCTCAAATGCCTATAGAAGTCCCAGAACTATCCCCACTGCCAGTATACCCCGTGAGGAGCCTCAAAGCTCGAGAGATCTCGATCGCCGACGAGTGTAAGATCGCTTGGATCAAAGAATAGTATCTCCTGGACTATATATGTCTCAAATACCTAGCTGATAAAAGCTCCAAAACTATCCCCACTGCCAGTATACCCCGTGAGGGGCGTCAAAGCTCGTGTGGCCTCGGTCGCCGAGGAATTTAAGGTCGCGTGGATCAAGGAATAGTATCTCCTCTACGATATATGTCTCAAATGCCTATAGAAGTCCCAGAACTATCCCCACTGCCAATATACCCCGTGAGGAGCCTCAAAGCTCGAGAGATCTCGATCGCCGACGAGTGTAAGATCGCTTGGATCAAAGAATAGTATCTCCTGGACTATATATGTCTCAAATACCTAGCTGATAAAAGCTCCAAAACTATCCCCACTGCCAGTATACCCCGTGAGGGGCGTCAAAGCTCGTGTGGCCTCGGTCGCCGAGGAATTTAAGGTCGCGTGGATCAAGGAATAGTATCTTCTCTACGATATATGTCTCAAATGCCTATAGAAGTCCCAGAACTATCCCCACTGCCGAGGAGTCTACCCTGTGAGAGGCCATTAACCTCTAGAGCTTCGCTATCCTTTTCTACGTGGATCAAAGAATAGTATCTCCTAGCCGATATATGTCAGTGGCAAGACCAGTGTTTTGGACATAAATCGAATAAACACTGTACAGTGTAAAGCCGCGTGGATCAAAGAATAGTATCTCCTGGATGATATATGTCTCTGGGCAGACCCGTCTTGTGGACATATATCGAGAGAAGACCATTTTTTAAAGAACCACACATTTGTCACAAGAGTTTTACGAAAATCGAAACCATCAAAATGCACAAGTACCAGTAATTTAGCTGTGCAGATACACGATCGGAAGCAGAGTTTAGTGTACTTTGAATATGATTTCACTTGTCCGGACGCGAACAGGACTTATTCTACTTGCGCGAACACAAATGGGACTGTTCCGGGCTTGTCAGGCAGCAAACAGGAACGACTCCAGTTGTCTCGTAACGTCTACGTTCGTAACCTTTCCAGTTGTCTGTATGTTCGCTTGTCTGACCAAAGGAATTAGCATTCTACTGTCTACTTCCCGGACGGCCGGGAATACAAAATGGACGACGGAAAAATACGAAGACGCATAATTCCGCCGTGTACACGTGATACCCGCCTCCATACTTTCGAGTTCATGATCCGCGGATGATCTATTATATTTTCGCGTCCGTGGAGCCGTTCGCGGAATTTTCAAATACCGCGACTTGCATCTTTAAAAAGTTCCCCGGGCCGGGGAACTCCTCTCGGCGAGCTCGAATATCCTCTTAAACTATTCCCTAATACGTCGTGAACGGGAACGGCGAAGTTCGGGATGCACTGTTACGCATTATAAACTCATCTTTGCCGCATGATCGACCAACCGAGTGTATCGAGTCGGCTGCGACGGAATAAATTTTCGACAAAATTCGCAAATTACCGCACGTGTCGTCGCGTTCGGCTTCGCCTACACGAAGATTATCGATCCCGAAGTCTTGTCGCGACTCGTCCCGCCGAACAGTTTAATGAAATGCTAATAAATCCCGACGGACCACGGCGATTAGGTTACGCTCCCTGGACGAAACTCGAAAAAAGTTGCCTCTTTCGATTTTCCTCTAGGATTTACAATTACTAGTATTATTGTATCATAAAATAGATACAAGTAATTTCGTTAACGCTCTGGTATTAATTTTAGGTTACGAATTAATTGCTTTATAGGAGGATAAAATTCAACATTTTGTCAACGGGATGTCAAAGAGAAATATATATTTTAAAAATTTTACAATAATCATACAGTTCTGTGAATCAATCAATTACAGCGTTTACTCTGTATATGTCGTCAAGACCTGGACGATAAATGTCGCGGAATTATCCCCACTTCAGTGGACTGCAGTGGGGATAATTCTGGGACTTTTATCGACTAGGTATTACGGGGTACGCCCCGTGGAAGTGTGCATAATTCCGCGACATTTATCGTCCAGGTCTTCACGACATATATAGAGAAATCACTGTATCTCCTATGTCGCGTGTTTTGGACATATATCGAGTAAACACTTACTACGATTGTTGTTTTCACGAACGAATCAATAGCCCTGTTCACTGTTGCGCTGCTCCATTTTTATGCAAAACATACTGCCGGCAAAAAATTATGACGTCCATTGCGAGAACACGGGCCGCAGAGGATCCTTTGTATTCTCCGCGAACGTACGTACTCTAAGATACGGGGAAGAATGCTACGGAAAAATTGAATATCTTTTACATAGTGGCTCGTAAAGCGTACACTCGCCGATAGGGCGACAACAAGCGGAAAAACCGCCGCGCCGGTTGAATTTTTCGTAACACGTGGGTACGCAAGCCTCGCATTTGTCGTTCGTCTCTTGAATTTTCGACGAAGCATCAGCATATTCTCGGCGCGTGTTTTCCTGCCGGCATTTCGCTGGGGATGCGACCGTCGCCGCTATCGCATCTTAGGAAAGCTCGCGCGAAAGCTCGCGCGAAAGCTACCGACGCCGCTCGACACACATTCTCCCGCGAAACGCAGCTTTCCTCGGCAGCAAGATTCCGCTGGTTGCCGCTTGGAATTTATGCGCGACTAACGGGAATGGCTGCGAGAGAGAGAGAGAGAGAGAGAGAGAGAGGGGGAGAGAGAGAGAGAGAGAGCGGGAAAGTAAACGTTGACACGCGCCGCGACGCTTTTCCGGGCCGGAATAAAAGGTCGCCGAATCGAAAAGCGGTCGCTAAAACTTTCCAGCACCGCGCGAGTTAAGGAGGCATTTTGTTGCCCGCGAGGATTGGAAACATCGAATTTGTTTCGCACGTACACCACCGCCCAAAAGTATCCGGACACTTGCGAGACATGTATCAGCATTGCAAACAAGTCGTCTCAGTGCCCAAAATGGTGACCTAAATCGATTTTTATTAGTTTCTCATGCAATATCTAACGTTTTAAAGTAAAAATTACGTATGTGGAATCGACCAATAATATTTTCAACGATATTGTCAGTCAAGGTCATTCAAGGTCATAAACGTTAACAAGCAGGAAGAATATGCATTCACTGTGAATGCTACGTAATGGGATATTTTCTTTATTATTAATGCAATCGAACCGAGTCAATGCAAAATGTGAACAATGTGCTTCGATCCAAAATAAACTGTTGCAACCCTTTCAAGCAGACTGTCATTTTTCGTTGAAATGTTCATTTCTTTGCCTTCAAGGTCATCCGAAGATCATGGTGCACTAGGTCGTTGAATTTGTCTTGATACGGGCTATAATACTGTTTAGACATAAACGCAAAGTGCCATTTAAAGAAATGAAGGTGACCTTGACAATACTAAACAATAATTTTTTCGAAATTTTTTTTTGGCAACTTATAGCCAATCGCAAACTGATCAACTCTCGTTGAAAATATTTGTTCGTCAGATTATCGCAAGTACTTGAAAAATCGTGAAAAGTGTCATGTGGGACACCCTGTATATTTAACTTCAAATTGAATTTTTGGACAATATCCTTATCTTGTTCCTACACTTATCGTGTTAGCTAAGATATTCGACGTCGCATGTACAGTCTTTACTCGATATATGTCCGAAATATCTAGCCGATAAAAGTCCCAGAACCTAGTTTTGGACATGTATCGTGTAGACATGTATGCTGACACTCCTCGGCGACCGAGGCCACTAGAGGTTCGCAGTCCTTTTCTCGACGTGGATCAAGGAATATCTCCTCGCCGATATATGTCACTGGCTAGACCTGTGTTTTGGACATGCATCGTGTAGACATGTATGCTGACACTCCTCGGCGACCGAGGCCACTAGAGGTTCGCAGTCCTTTTCTCGACGTGGATCAAGGAATATCTCCTCGCCGATATATGTCACTGGCTAGACCTGTGTTTTGGACATGCATCGTGTAGACATGTATGCTGACACTCCTCGGCGACCGAGGCCACTAGAGGTTTGCAGTCCTTTTCTCAACGTGGATCGAGGAATATCTCCTCGCCGATATATGTCACTGGTTAGACCCGCGTTTTTGACACATATCGAGTCTCACATGAGTCACCCCATACACTACACGATATATGTCACTGGCTAGACCCGCGTTTTTGACACATATCGAGTCTCACATTAGTCACCAGATACACTACACAATTTATGTCTCTAGCTAGACCCGTGTTTTGGACATATATCGAGTAAACATTGTAATAGTTTAAAACATTTCCGGATTTCGTTCGCGAGGGTGGGGATGGCGTTTAGTAACAGCAATAAACGGGCTCCGATATCCTGTACGTAATAAAATCGACAGCCAGGAAAAAAGCTGGCCGATATCCTTTCCTGCCTGGTATTCGTATCGTTCCCCTAGTTTCATCCCTTTCTCCCTTGGCCATCCCCCTCCCTCCCCCGAGTCGGACTTTTTTTCTTTTCTTCGGGCTGGTACACACACCGTTAAATCATTGTTAACTTTTTCTCCGGGGGGTGGGGGTGGGGGTGGGGGAAGATTAACGCGAGTGAGTGCAGAAAACCGTGGGGGGGGGGAGGGTTTATGGAAAAGAGTCGCGTTTTGCAGGATCCGCCATGCCGCGCGTTCCTTCGTTTTATCCGGCCCGTATCCGTCTCATAAAACACGCGAGTATGCGAAATCGTGTACCGAACGACGGGACGTATATGATCGAGAACAATGTTTACTCGCGCGATTGTATTTGTCTACATCGACCGCGAACTATTGTTCGCTGTTCTTGCTAAGCATGGAAATAAAATTAGACGAGTCCCGAGCACTCGTTCCTGCTGAACTGCCATAAGCAGTCTGCGGTTCCAGTTTTTCCTACCCGAGTATAAATTAACAAAAAATAATATCCCGAATTTTTCAAAGACCGTGCCGTACCAGGAGTGTAACAAAATGAACGGGTATTAATAAATGATTGCGTAAAACTGCCCTGTACTTTCTAAGAATATACAGGGTGTCCCGAAAAAATGTATACACAGTAAAATTATAACGTCAGTTTGTATCCACGTATGATTAATATTCCAATTGCAAAAGAATCTAAATTGAACAGTGTATATATTATTTTTGGGACAGTTCAGTCAAATTTATTGTCGCCGCCGTAATGCAAACGTTTCGCGGGAGGATTTTCAAGCAGGTCTGCTTCAAGTTGGACACTTGATTATAGCCCGAATCTGTCAATATTAATTACTCCGGTCCCCTCCACTTTTGTTATTCGCTTTTCCTTTATCGGAAAAAGTTATCGGTGATCGCGTGTCAATGGCAATACGGTAGTCGTCGAGTTTATGAAAATAAGCTCCGACAGTGCTCTCCGCTCTTGCGAAACTCCTTCTCAAACTTGAATGCTTTAATAATCCCATTAAGATTCTGCGATCGTCCGCCGTGGAATCTGGGATTGAGTGTTTTCACTTCGAACGGTGTTATCGAATTCTTCTACTCTTAATGAACTGCTTTATTAGTTTCCAAGTTGTCCGAACAACAGCTCAGATCGATACGCCCTCTCATGCACTATCATTGACTTTCCCAGTACCAATTAGCGCATTTCATCGCGTTCGTCGAACAACAATGCCAATATCGCCGCAGACACCGGGTCCCAAAAGTATTCCACCACTAAGCTCTCCCGAAAAAAATTTCTTGGAACCGTGAAAATTTTGTTAAAAACTTTTTTAATTTAACAAAGACATCTCAGTGCTCTGTTAGATGTTAAATGTTTTGGATCCTGGTAAAAAAATTTTAGTGAGCCTGAGGCCTTTAAAAAAGTTTTCCATTAACAGAATTTTAATTAAATGCGACCAGGTGTTATTTTGTAATTAGACTGCGGATTTTATGCATTCATGACAAAAACGAGTAGGTGTAATATAGAACAGTAACAGCATTAGGAGAATTTAAAGGTACTGTTATACTATTTTCAATCCATTAAACATAATAAAAAGAATTAAATTTTTATTTCAACCCAATTTGTCAGATAGAAAGTTTTTATTTCGCATAAAGATCCGCAGTCTATTTGTAACGTGCATATCAAATCGGATGTCATATCTTTATTGTATATGGTTTTACAGGTCATTTGTCGTTTCTTCGTGGAAAATGTTGTACCGAATATTGCGACGGACTATCGAAAAAGACAGAATTAAAGTTTCAAGGAACGGCCGACGCCTATCTTGTCCAGAGTTCGCCGCGAAGAAGCATTCGGAAGGACCGGGCAATAACGGGCGTTATCTCTTAACACTCGCACGAACATGCCTCCTCGGTATCAGCGCGAGCTTTTATCGTTCGACGTAGGAATCGAAATTTCTGGGGCCGCGGCGGGAATTTAAATTAAAATGGGACCCGCCCGGGTAATGGCGCATATTGGAGCTGTGTAATCTCTGTCCGAGAACTGCGCTATTATTCGAATGCCGGGAAAGACTTAGCAGTATCTTAGACGTTTCCTTTTTCTTCGCGCGGGGGCGAAGTGATAGGAGTGGAGAATATCACGAGAACAAAGTGCTGGGATTTTAACCCTTTGCACTCGACCGGTGACTCTGAAGCACCACTAGAAATTGTTGTGGCATCATTTCAAAGAAATGACAACAAATATTACAATTTATTTGTTACATTACAAAATTTCTATTTAACAGATTACTAAACATTTAAATATTGTATGTGGAGATCGGATCAGTTTCGTACGAATACAATGAAAATATTCTAAGACGGAAGAGAAAAATTTAGTTTCAGAATGAAAATAGCGCCGAGTGCCAAAGGGTTAATCTGCGAAAACGCAGGGTCTGGCAAGTTTTTAACCATGTCCGAACGATTCATATCGAAAAATCCTTCGGGACCCATATAGCTTCTAATTCTATTACTTTTTATGCTCCGCCGGTGAGGAGGACACCGTAGTTCTTTCTGCATAATTCCAATGTCATAAATCTTGCACTGCAAGTTTTTGTGAGTGACCTCTGCCGTCTTGGGTTCTCCCCGTAAACGTGCATACCATATGCAACAGCAACCCAGTGGGCTCTTTCACCTTCGTGGTCACCGGGTTCGAATGGACGTGAGAAAATTGCGAAAACAACCGCGGAGACTGTCAGCTTTTTCCCTCCGATAACATTGTTCGAGAAAAGTGCCAAATATTGTACTTCTCGGGAAAGAAATACGTGTGGAAGCAAAAGAATGGAAAATGGTTTCGCTGGTATATTTTTCCTCCTCACTGCGTACATCTACACTGTACGGTGCTTTTACTCGATATATGTCCAATAAACCGGTCTGGCCAGCGACAAGTATCGGCCAGGAGATAATATTCTTTGATACACGTGGTCTCTCGAGCTTATTGGCCCCTGACAGGGTATACTATAGTATAGAGTTCTGTGACTTTTATCCGCTAGGCATTTGCGACATATACAGGGTGTTTCACTTAACTCGAGCATCTAAGAAACCTCGCTTGTTTTTTATGATAGAAAAAAGTTTCGGAGGAAAACATTAGTTGGTTCAGGGGGACAAATATTATGAAGGTCACGTGAAGGTCATAATATTACAGGTCGTTGCATTCAGCTTGACCTCGGCTACCATATAGAGATAATAAAAATATATCGTCCCATTAAAAAAAAACTTCGATGACCTTGGAATCTCAAGAAATATACCTTGAACAAATTTTTTTTTTCTATCATAAAAAACAAGCGAGATATTATACAGGGTGCGGCGCAAATTAGTCCCCACGATTTTTCACCCCCTTTGCATGGTCGAACAGAAAAATGTTTCTTACCAAAGTTAATCAGTATTTAACCGACAAGAAATTGCAGTATTTTAAATTTAAAAAAATCGATTTTCAACAAGAAATCAAGGTCGCTGTCATATCTTTTAATGGAACTTGGTACTTTTAACTTCATGATATTGTAGGCGACGTCGGAACGAATTCAACGATCTGCTACACAATGACTTTCAGATGACCTTGAAAGATAACATCACCTTGAAAGATAATATCGCCATGAATCAATTGCCAGAATATTTGAAATATTTCGAGAGGTAAACAAATGAACGTAAACATTGTGAATGCTCATTTCCTCAACGTCTGTGTCGCACGATCTGTCATAGTTCATTACATGAAATTGTGAGATACGTTATAACAATGAACCGGTACGCTAATAGTAAATTTGGTTTTGTGTCAGTTAAGTTCCGAAGCAATGTTTACGTTCATTTGTTTACCTCAAAATGCGAGGCGTTGCTATTACGTACCGTCGAAATATTTCAAATATTCTGGCAATTGATTCAGGGCGATATTTTCTTTCAAGGTCACCCGAAAGTCATCGTATAACAGGTCGTTGAGTTCGTTTCGACGTCGCCTACAATATTATGAAATTAAAAATACCAAGTTCCATTAAAAGATATGACAGCGACCTTGATTCTTTTGTTAAAAATCGATTAGGTTTTAATTTCAAAAATTGCAATTTCTTGTCGGTTAAATACTGATTAACTTTCGTACGAAACACTTTTCTGTCCAACCTCCCGAAGGGGCTGAAAAATCGTAGATGCTCGAGTTAGGTGAAACACCCTGTATAAAGTAAGCAACTGTAATTGTCAACACCTAGGTTTGTGTTTGCATTGTTCCTCCCGTTTCACAAATTCTTCGCGTGACAGGGAGGGGACGCTTTTGGGGTATCTAAATCTGGAGGAGTCCTGAAAAATATCGCGGTGCAGTCGTTCTTCGCGAGAGCGAGCCGCGCGAACCTAATTTCGCGGGTATTGAGGCTCAATCGAGGGGAAGATTTCCGGAGCGTTTCGAGTCGAACGGAAATAAAGGATCGCCAGGAGGATGTGTCGAAGTCAGGAAGCCGTCGGATAAGCGTGATTGTTTTTCGTTACGGTCCGCCGTCTGCCATCGTACCCGCCGCGATATTCGTCGGATGACTCCGATGATTCGACCTGTCGTCGTTTCACCTTCACCAGTACTCGGTTAATGACAGGCTGGAAGGAACAAAAGCCTACTACCGTCATATTCTCATAGAACCGGGACTTCCTTTGGCCGGATAAGCTTGATGAAAGAGGTATCCGCCCGGAATCCCTGCTGCTTCGATGAGAAACTATTTGTTTGCCGGTCCTATTGATAAACATAGGCAGGATTGAGCCTCGCTATCAAAGGATTTTGCAATATTAAATATTCAGACGACGGGGGAAGCGTGGGGAGGGGCGGGGTGTTGTACAACTCAACCGAGATTCCTTTCTGTCGATCCCGTACAGCAATAGAAAGCAGCGATATTAAGTCGTTTTATTAATGCACTATGCAAAACCTGTGGCCTGAATCATTATTTTTCAAAGTGACAACGCGGCAGCGATTT
Source organism: Halictus rubicundus (assembly GCF_050948215.1). Lineage (NCBI taxonomy): Eukaryota > Metazoa > Arthropoda > Insecta > Hymenoptera > Halictidae > Halictus > Halictus rubicundus. The sequence continues at coordinate 19,075,394 of NC_135153.1, read as the reverse complement.
TTTAGCAGAAATATTCAAGTTTCAATAGAAAATTGTTGGAGCACCAGAGCAGGGTACCAAGAAAGAAAAAAAATTCTATTATCATTAGAAATTAGAATTATTATTAGAAACGCCCATAAAAAAACTGTACAAATTATACTGTACAAATAAACAGGGGATAGTATAATCCATTTCTCAACAAACGTGCGATAGTTTTGATCATTTGCGATATTCAAATTTCTCATATCAAGAGGACAAATAATTCAACAAAGGGAAATGAAAAATAATTCTTAGAGCGTGCTATCTTTTTGTCCCGGGGGCGTAGTTGCAATACTCGTACGTGACATTAGCATCACGAAAAAATTTGAAATATCTGGTCAAACCTGAAAAAAATTTCTTGACATTATACCGAAGTAATGGTCCGCGTTTTTATAGGAGATTAATGCGGATATCGCAATGGTATTGATTTATCGATGAATAAATCACTGTTCTCCGACGGAAATTCATTTTTAAACCGGGGAAGCGATTTTTCTTGCCCGCGACGATTGCCCCATTTTCCCTTTGCGTTATTTTCGACTATCCTATGCGTCGCGACAAATTTTTACCGAACCGTTCCAGATAGCGATAATTGACACAGCGACGTGTCTCGCGGCGAAATTATTTTTGAAATTCGGACGGTCGGTTCTCGGTCCGGATTCAAGAGTAATTTGCATACTGGCGAGCCGAGGGTAGCGTTAAATTGGAAACGCTAGACTTCCGGCCAGCCGTTATTATACGTATCTTCAAATACTCAGAAACCCACAGCCCTTGCGTATGTTATAAAACAAAGGATTCTGACGTGATCTCCTCTTCCATTCCGGTTCTAACGAGCAGCTACCACGAACATGCCACAGATTGTAACCAATGTTACGACTGAAATGAAATTTTTACTTCAATTACAGTCTAAAGGTACTACTACCCCTGGGCGAAAACTAATTATTTATATTTTCAAGCTGGAAAATATTTCCATCAACCGTAAAGGCAAACGCAAAGAAATTAAATTGATGTCGCTTCTAAAAGTACGGTCGCATGAATATTTGAAAAAGGAAATCGTTTAAATAATGCACATACAGAGTTTACTCGATATATGTCCGAAAAGACGGGTCTACCCAATGACATATATCTGCCAGGAGATACTATTCTTTGATCCGAACGTAGAAAGGGACAGCGAAGATTCCTGGCCCCTCACAGGATATACCCCGTGGCAGTGGGACAAACACTGCACAGTGTTTATTCGATATTTGTCCAAAATCCTGGTCTACCCAATGACATATATCTGCCAGGAGATACTATTCTTTGATCAGAACCTGGAATGGGACAGCAAAGCTTCCTGGTCCCTCAAAGGGTACACCCCGCGGCAGTGGGACAAACACTGCACAGTGTTTACTCGATATATGTCCAAAATCCTGGTCTACCCAATGACATATATCTGCCAGGAGATACTATTCTTTGATCCGAACCTGGAATGGGACAGCAAAGCTTCCTGGCCCCTCAAAGGGTACACCCCGCGGCAGTGGGACAAACACTGCACAGCGTTTGCTCGATATATGTCCAAAATGCGGGTCTACCCAATGACATATATCCGCCAGGAGATACTATTCACACTAGAGGCTCATGGCCCCTCACGGGGTACACCCCGCGGCAGGGACTTTTATCGTGTAGGCATTTCGGACATATATCGAGAATTCACAGTATCTAGAACTCGATTTTTCTAGTGATTTTTCATATCCGCTAAATGTTATTCCACCTTCGCGTAAGCTCGCGTATACACGTGCCATAAACCAAAGTAACGAACACGTGTAAGTTTGCTCTGAAGAATCAATTTATAAGCTCCTGCTCTTTCCGTGCCTTCCCCGATGCAAACAGAGGTTTCATTACGTTCGCCACTCTAAGCTCAAGAGAAATTTACGTACACCATATTGTTTTCCCCCGTGTCACCGAGAATCGCTGTCGCGGCAGTAGTATAGGACGTTAAAAAGTCCGACAGGCTGAGTTACGGAATTTAATAAGAATTTGAGCACGTTACACCGGTCCAGTGAAAAGCGATCGTCGTAAATAACAAAAAAAAAAAAAAAGAAAGACCGTTGCAAATCCTGCATCTCCAAGGACGAGTTTGCTACTACCTTGGCCGCAAAAATATCGACTTTCTCCGCTGAATTCAAGGTTGTACTTATACGTATACACTTTTAAATTCAGAAAAGCTTATATAATTACACTAAACAAATTCGACATTCATTTAAACCAGGCCTGGGCAACTTCCTCCCCGCCGTCGCTTCGCGACCCCCACCACCAGAGTACAGGCTCCCCCACCACTTCATATTACCCTATCACGCTTTCATCTCTCTAGCTCCCCCACCACCTGCTTCCACACTCCATAGGAGCATGGTGGGGGGTCTCAGGGAGTGGGAAGAAAACTCGCACGAGGCTCGCGAGCCACCAGTTGCCCAGGCCCGGTTCAAATTGAAAGTACAGCAGCGGCGATGGAAATATTTTTGCCCCCGACTGTACGTATTGTTAGCGGCGTATGAAAAAATTGTCGCGTAAATGTGTACGAGCGTTTCTCGGTTCTTTTCGTTCGGAGAAGGTGGCGGAACCGGTGACGGGTGGTGCACGCGGGATCGCAGAAAGTGGCGAGTTTTCTTTTTCACTTTTTCTTTGTCGTCGTCGCAAAGCCCTTCGGTCCTTCGGCCGTGTTTCACGATACTTAAGTCAGCGGGGGCAGAAAAAAAAAAGAAAAGTTTCGAGGGCTCGGCCGCGCGATAGAAGAAAGTTCGACATTCATGAGAGAATTTTAAAGTTCACGCCCGCGAGAATATGAATGTTTAATGGCGACGGGGCGACCGAAGAAAGGGCCAGGAGAAACTCCCGCGAAACGTGAGAGCAATTTGATTTTTCTTGTAACCGGGCTGCTCTCGGCAACCTGGTCGAATTTTCGTAATCGGGACACGACGCCGCGCGTCGCGGCGCGGCGCGGCCATACTCGACCCCCTCGATTGTCGTCGTTCGGTCGGTCATTCTCTCTCGGATGGGAGAGTACCTCTCTCTCTCTCTCGTCCTTTCAATTTTCTGGCAGACCAATTTCCATTATTCGTTCATAACGAAGCAGCCTCGTTTTTTCGCTTACTTCGCCGTGCCCGACTTTGTTCTTTCACGTCGAATTATGGTTCCCATCGCTTTCCCTCGATTCTTCCGTTTGTTCCCGGATCGTTCTGTGCTCGACAACACAGCTTTGTATTATGATCTTTACGATGGTCGGCCGGGAGGCCCGTGGAAACATGAACTCTTGTCGGATAATTGATGGAAATGCGAACGGAACAAATGGCTGGCCTCATTACCAATGAATATATTAGGTTGAGAATAAAACGACAACTTTGTTCGAGCTCTTCTTACCGGAAGCAGGGAATCGATATTTTTGTTCTTCCACTGAAAACAGTTTATACCGTCTACGTAAATAACCCGTAAAGATGTAACGATGGTTCTGTAACACGCAATCAATGTAATCCTAAGAATAATGTAACTGAATACGATACAATCTTGATAATCTCGCATGAAATTGTTACGTTGTTGTTGCTAGCCGAGACAGCGGAGATAGAACCAGCCGGTATTGTCGATTTCGGTGTTAACCTAAATGCGAACGATCGACGTGCAATAGACAGCATCAAATCCTACGAGAGGCGGACTAAACTTACCGTCTGTGCTAAATTTCCCAGCGAATTCTATCGCTAAGCCCGGATAATACCTCGCAGAAATTGAAAACAGACGCAATCTTTACCGTGCTATCTGCTTAAACGAATTACTCCACTAAAAGGAAACTGAAATCCTGGAAATCCTTCTTTTCGGCTATCCCGGTGGACGTTGGAGGGTGAAAGGTGAGCATTAAATAAATTCGATTCTATGCTCAGCCGTGGCCCTGATTAATTTCACGCCAAATAAATCCGTTCCCCCGTTAATCCCCACCCCCCACCCCCACCCCCACCCCCCGTCGAATTCGTCGGTCGAATCGAAGCATTCGCCGGACCGTTCCGATTAATTATTTTCGACTATCGTGCAACACGAGGCGACGCAGATCGTCGAACTACTTGATGGCTCTGCCGAATAATAGCACCGCCATTGTTCCCGGCTCGACGCAAGAAACAGGAGACCGGTGTCATAGTGTCGCGAATGAGCATTGTTTCTGGAAAAAAATTATTTCACGCTCCTTCAAACCGATCGACATTTTCTGTTAGGTCGTGAAGTGAGATTCAACATGTGTAGAACCCTTAAAAATAATATTTATTATAGAAACAAATAAATAGAAAATATAATATTAAGTAAGTATAACAATATCTAAATATAACAATATAAAAATAATTCTTCGCATCGCTGTCGCTATCAACTAAGTTACTTATGGGATTAGAAGTTCTTGTTAAAAGTAGATCTGACACAGCTTTCGGTAGCGAATTTGTATCTTTTTTGCGGTATCACCCTATAATAATTTACGATGGGATCAGAAGTAATTAACAGCATTGCGATTAAGTCGTAGTTTGTAGATACACGCGAATTCATCCTTGCGTGACCAATCCTAAACCTTCTTATGTCTTTGTTGCGAGCTTCTCGAGCCTCCTCAGACATCATGCCAATTGGCAATAGGCATGATTTACTTATTTCTACGCTATGAAATAATAATTTGTACACTGTAACGGGCATATAAAGCCAAGGATATAAATATAAATCTTTTGTTTCGCGAACGAATTTCTCGAAATTTAGAAAACTAATGTTGTGAACCGAAGAAAGAGCAGATATAAAAAAATCGTTCAAGAAGTTCCTCATTATGCCTGTTATTTTCGGAGTTTCTGTAAAGTTTTTGAAGAAACGTCTAGCCGTGTTACCATCATTTCTGGAGCCATTTCCTCCTCCTTTCCTAAAATGGCCATTCGGTCCACCGTACGGTGTTACAAAGATTTTAAAAAATTGTGACAGGCAAGTTAGCCGATATTTGCAGCTGATTTTTGTCAGAATCCCTTCTACATAGTTTGAACTTAATGCAATAAAAATTTCAAGACGGGATCTTTTGAGACTTTCTAGTTCCGCTCTATTAAAGTCACCTAACCGGTATAGGAAACTGGTACTTAAGAAATCTCTAAAAATTATTGTAAAGGACTTTATTAACGAACTTTGTGAACATTAGTGTAAATATTTACTTACGTTAATATGGAATATCGTGCGTAGAACCTTAAAGATTCATATTTATTGCTTTGACATAACTTTCTTTAGAACAAATACGTACGATTTCGCCGTATTACTGTTCGGAGCTTTCACGTATTGATGTCGATACTCATATCGCTATTAATTGAATTATTATGGGTGTAATTAGGCTCAGTAAACATTCCGAAAGAATAATGTACGAATGTTATATCTATTTTCTGTGCGGTGGGGTCCTCGATTGATTTCCACTTACCGATTTCTGAGCCGGCTTCTCGAAAAGTTTCTCCCGGCAAGAGAAAGAGAGAAAGAGAGAGAGAGAGAGAGAGAGAGAGAGCGTGTCCGAACTTCTTAAAGTAGAAGTTCATATAACGAAGCTGTATCTATATGTTACCCGCGGAATCGGGGAAGATCCAATTACACGTTTATGAACTTCGCCCGGACTACTTTGTCGTATTTCTCGATGTAAATCGCGGACTTCCGGTTGCCCCGGCGAGCAACCAATTAAAAAGAGCAACTCTGTTTTATCGATCCCATGCAAATTGGTACTGTGTCACTTCGCTGGAACTGTTTCATCGAATCCCCTTATCCTTCTCGACTTTATCGGACTCGTCGTTCACTATAAACTCCACTTCCATTACATAATTGTTGTCGGGGTAGTTTCCCGCTAGTAATGTCGTTCAACGAACTTCAAAACTCGGGTCGATACTTATGCTTCTTATCCTCGCCGTCCTTCGCCGATTCCAATTAAAGATTACACGTTCCTGACTTTTCGATCTTCGCCGTACATAAACATGTTTATTCAAAGAAACACAAAATTGAAAAGAAATTTTTGGTATATTAATGTCTATCCCTTACTGTTTTCTAAAAGCTGGAATTTTTAATACGGAGATTTTTATTACGGAGAAGTTCCAATATACAGTGTCTACTCGATAATTGTCCAAAACACGGGTCTGACCGGGGACAATTATCGGATAGAAGATACTATTCTTTGATCCACTGCTGAACGTAGAAAAGGACAGCAGAGTTCTAGAGGCCCCTCACGGGGAATACCCCGCGGTAGTGGGGATAGTGACAATTATATGCTAGAAATTTGTGACATTTATCGAGTAGACTCCGTACAGAGCACAGTACGGACAGCAGAGTTCTAGAGGCCCCTCACGGGGAATACCCCGTGGTAGTGGGGATAATTCCGTGACAATTATATGCTAGATATTTGTGACATTTATCGAGTAGACTCCGTACACAGCACAGTACGGACAGCAGAATTCTAGAGGACCCTCACGGGGAATACCCCCCGGTAGAGGGGATAGTGACAATTATATGCTAGATATTTGTGACATTAATCGAGTAGACTCCGTACACAGCACAGTACGGACAGCAGAATTCTAGAGGACCCTCACGGGGAATACCCCCCGGTAGAGGGGATAGTGACAATTATATGCTAGATATTTGTGACATTTATCGAGCAGACTCCGTACACAGCACAGTATGGACAGCTGAGTTCTAGAGGCCCCTCACGGGGAATACCTCGCGGTAGTGGGGATAGTGACAATTATATGCTAGATATTTGTGACATTTATCGAGTAGACTCCGTACACAGCACAGTACGGACAGCAGAATTCTAGAGGCCCCTAACGGGGAATACCCCGCGGTAGTGGGGATAGTGACAATTATATGGTAGATATTTGTGACATTTATCGAGTAGACTCCGTACATTGGCTGTTGAGATTCTGTGCAGATCAAATCGGTCAGACGGCATTAACGAATCGCAGTGAAGGGTATTCGCTTTGGCAGAGCTGAAAAGGGCATTTTCCTTCGACGGAGACGGGAAAATGTTTATCGGAAGTTTGAAAGGTATCGCCAACTTGTACTTTAATACCGTCCCCCTCGCCGGCATTGATAATTCAGGTTACTATTTTACGAACTTTCGAAAGAGTTCTGCAAGTTTACGACCCGTGCCACTCGCTGCAAAATTAATTAGTTCTGGACGCATCGACGTTGATCCTTTTTACTTTTTTTTCGTGATCAGCGACTTTCATTCCGTTTTCCAATGCAGGATTTTGAACGTTTCAGATATTTATATTCGAAAAATTAATTGGACTTTGCCGAAGAAATATCTGGACGGACTTGCGCGACCGTTGAAAACTGTTAACGGTTAGCATAACGTATTGTCATAAATTCACTGGAAAAAAAAAACAAGGCAGCCGGGGACGTTTCACGGGAACCTAACAGCAGTGTTCCGAAGGATAACAGACCAGTCGGCCGGACAGAGAACCAGTGTAAAAATGATTTTTATTATTCCCGTTCATTCACACGCGGATAAGACGGTGTATAAAAGGTTGAAAACAGGGGGGGGAGGGAGGGTATCGTATCGCGACCCAGTTTCCAGAATCGGCCTGTACAGTCGGGACATTACAACGGCGAGCAAGGAAACACAAGCGGGCCGTTTCGGGCTCACCCATCCCGTCGCGTCGCGTCGCGTCGGGACGAAATTGAAAAGAGGGACTATGGCTCTCCCTCGCTCGCCATCCCCTCATTCAGTCGCCACTTCGCGAACCCCATTGTCTACGGGCGCACGTGAATATGTGCATACACGAGCCGAAACAAGACTCGTCGGAATGCATATTCCGCGATTCTGATAACGATACCCGGCGCATCGTATAACCGTTATAACGGGTGTCGGCGACGGAACTTGCTCGGAAAGAGGACGTAGGGGAGGGGAGGGGAGTGAGGGAGGGGACGAGGAGGATACGAAAGCGACGCGACGGTACAAAGCTAACTGGACAAGCTCGTTCCAATTACGCCACCGGTCGCGTTAATTAACACGTTTTGCGGACCTTTCGCGAGGCAAACTTTCTCGCCGAGTCATTCGGCGCGACTTCTTTCTTTTTTTTTTTCCGTCGGATTTATTCTTTCCGATTTCATGCAATTTGTGGTGAAACGCGGCGGGATCTACACGTTGCGGCGGCCGCGCGCCGAACATCATAATTAGAATGATAATTGCCGTGCTCTTTAGCGACGTTTGCGATTGCACATTACATTCGTGTGTTCCGAGTCGCGTCATATATGGTGCGCAACGAAATAAAAATATCTTTTCGCGACTCGACTGCGGTGATGTTAAGTTAACGTTAAATTGATGTGGATTTAATACAGAAACAGTAATACTGTGACAAATACAGTGTTTACTCTGTATATGTCCCAAGTGCCTAGACGATAAAAGTCACGGGACTATCCCCACTGCCCCGTTCGGCAGTGTATCAAATATTAGTGTCTCCTGACAGATGTATGTCCCTAGCTAGCCCCGTGTTGTGGACATATATCCAGTAAACACTCTACAGTATTTTCTCGATAATTGTCGCAATTATCTAGACGATAATCGTCCCAGAACTATCCCCACTGCCGCGAGATATACCACGTTCGGCATTGTATTGAAGAATAGTATCTCCTCGCAGATATATGACCCTATGTGGCCCCGTGTTTTGGACATATATCGAGTAAACACTGTACAGTATTTTCTCGATCCTTGTCGCAACTATCTAGCCGATGAAAGTCCCACAATTATCCCCACTACCGCGAGGTATACCCCGTTCGGTAGTGTATCAAGGAATAGTATCTCCCGGCAGATGTATGTCCCTAGCTAGCCCCGTGTTGTGGACATATATCCAGTAAACACTCTACAGTATTTTCTCGATAATTGTCGCAATTATCTAGACGATAATCGTCCCAGGACTATCCCCACTGCCGCGAGATATACCACGTTCGGCATTGTATTGAAGAATAGTATCTCCTCGCAGATATATGACCCTATGTGGCCCCGTGTTTTGGACATATATCGAGTAAACACTGTACAGTATTGTCTCGATAGTTGTCGCAACTATCTAGCCGATAAAAGTCACAGAACTATCCCCACCACACCGGGGTATACCTTGTTCGGCAGTGTATCGAGGAATAGTATTTTCTATCAGATATATGTCCCTGGCCAGACCCACGTTTTGGACATTTATCGAGTAAACTCTGTGGCAAGTTAATAATGATCGACCGAAAGGTTTTTGGACTTTATTCGAACGACAGAGAAATTTCGGTTCGCTCAACCGCCCTCTAAGTCCTCCTATTGTTAGAAGCGACAAAGTTACGGGAAGATAAATGTTCTCGTTTCCTTTTCTTCGCTGAAACAAGGGACTCGTCCGAACTCATTGACTCACCCCGTACATGAAAGACTGGGAACAGCGAGGCGTCGCGTCGGCGAAGAAAAGCAACGGATAGCAAAACAGAGCCGATGTAAAACAGGAGGAAAGTGCGAGCGGGAAAATGCATATTTTCCCTCTCGATATCTGTCGTCTTTTCTCTCCGTTTACTCCCCCCCCCCACTCTCCCCTGCACCCCTCTCGCCACCTTCTTTTTTCTCCCAGTTCTCCCGTTCTCTCCGCGTCGTCTCTCTTTCGTCGATGGTGGGAATTCAAAAATTTATAAAGAGACGAAAATAGGATATCGACTTTACGAAGCCGGGAGCCATTTTAACGAAATATTTGTTGTATTAACGGGCGACCGGATGTAGTTCAATGTGTGCTCGGGAATTTTTGAAACGAGACTCGACGTTGCTATTCTTGCCGCTCTTGCATTTATTCTACCCATGGAAATAATATTGGTGACGTCTCAATGTTAATACGAATGAGTGTTGTAATTGAAGAAGAGTAAAAATTCCCCGTATACGAACAATTTTAATATTGATATATTGATGGACACATGTCCATAATAGAAATTACAGTATTCACTCGATATATGTCCTAAATGCCTAGCCGATAAAAGTCACAGAACTATCCCCTCATATTACATACTCCGTTTGACAGTATATCAAAGATATATCCTATCAGATATATGTCTCTGGCTAGTCCCGCTTTTTGGACATATATCGAATAATCCCTGTACATACACACTAAACACAACAAAAACTAAAATTCCGAAATAAAGAATGACGGTTAAAGCAAGTCAATTAGTAAGTCAATTAGTGATGTTAATCAGTGGCTGAGCCGTGTTTGTGTCGTGCTGCCTAGAAAGCACTGGTGGGCCAATGAAAAATCATCAAAATGGTTCCTCAAAAAATGCGAGAGTCAAGCAAGACTTCTTAGTACAGGGGTTTCAAGTAATAAATAAACTCGGAATTTCACGAATTTATCCGTATTCTTTAATTTTGATGTTTTGCTAAGTCGGTGTTTAATTAAAAACCAAAAAGAAAAAAGGATTTAGATAAACACCAAAAAACCAGGCGAGGCGTCCCCCACGGTAACGGTGTTAAAGCGAAAAATTAAAATATAGTTCGAAAGAAAACGGCACTCGTCGGCCGCGAGATGGAACTTCTTCAAGTTCTCAATTCAAAGACTGGGCAACTTTTCTCGTAGCCCATACAACATCCTACTCGCGAACGAATGCAGAAACTTTCTGCGGGAAGACCTAGTCCGCGGCGTATACGAACCAGGTAGCTGGAACGTTTCGCTGGGACGCATAACAGTTTCGGAAACGCGGACTGCCATGCCGCCTCGATATTGCGCACGCGTTTGCAGCGAACGAACGTTCTTCGTTCTTGCGAAACTGCGAATGCTGAAGCTCCGCGTACAGCCATTCCCCCCAAAAATCGTGTACAGTATTTACTCGATATATGTCCACGACACGGGTCCAGCCAGGGACATATATCGGCGAGGAGTTACTCTTCTTTGCCTTCAAGGTCATCCGAAGGTCATGGTATACTAGGTCGTTGAATTCGTCTTGACACGGGCTACGATACTGTTAAGTCCAAAATACAAAGTGCCCTTTAAAAAAAATGAAGGTGACCCTGACAATAATAGAAATAAAAATTTTTTTCGAACTTTCTTTTGACCAACTCTTGTTTTTGACCAAACTGATCAACTCTTGTTTAAAATATTTGTTTGTCAGATTATCGCAAGTGATTGAAAAATTGTGAAAAGTGTTGGACGCCCTGTATTCTCATAATTCTTACGGAAAGTAAAAAGTAGAGATTATTTTTTATTACGAAATTATTCCGGCCTCGGAATGCGGAGGAGTCGATGGACCGGTTATCCGAGGCGATCAGAAAACCGTAATTTCTTTCGCGTCGATCGGATCGACGTCTGCCGATCCACACGGTGTGGTAAAGGGGACGAAGAAAAAGGTGCAGAGGTCACGGGAACGAGAGGAATTCACCGGCGAAATGTGCAGAGACATCCGAGCTCGTTTACTGGCTCGGGACTGTGCTGTATGGAAGGAAGGAAGGAAGGAAGGAAAGGGAAGCGCTGTGGGAAACACTTTCGGGCCGGTCGCGAACTTCCTGATGCCAAATTTAAGGGTCAAAGGGAATGCAAAACACGTTACCTCGACAACGGCGCGAACTTCTGCCCTCCCCCCACTCTCGCGAGTCGCTTCCCGCGCCCGCCCAATATCGTCGCGTGTTTGGTCGTTTTCCGGGTTATGCATATTGATGGTTTCTGACGTTTTGCATGCTCCGAGTCCGCCATGAGTTTCCGACGTTCCACGAGTGCAAATCTACGGATTTCCAGAAGGTTATCGTCGCGATCTCTCTCTCTCTCTCTCTCTCTCTCTCTCTCTCTCTCTCTCTGCCGGAGTTAACCAACCGCGAGCACGATCGGTGTCATTCGGGCATTTTGCTGTTGGAAACGGAAACGACGATTATAGAGCTCTTTAATTAAATCGAGAATCTCCAGGCATTCCGAATGTCTGCGGATTTCGCAGACTGAAGTCGGATAGGACTTTTATCAAAACTGATTTCCGGGAGTGAGAATTAAGGCGGCTGTCTCGCATGATCGTTGAAAAATTGTGATACGGTACGTGTCTTACGTTACAACTTCTTTTTGGAATCATTTTCTGTACAATTTTGAATGACTAGTTTCTCGGTTCCATCGCGCCCACAGTAAATGAGCACATTTAACCCTTTGCACTCGAAGCTATTTTAACTCCAAAACGAAACATTTCTTCCGGCCTAGAATATTTCCCTTCTGTATAAACTTTATTTGATTCCCCTAAGGGTTACAAATCCTTACAACACCTCCTCCTTACATCGTCGTTTTTCCAGTTTTAGTTAAACCTAACCTAACACTAACTTATACGTAAACTTAACCTAAACATATTTCTCAATATATATATTTATATATAGGATTTATCTGGATTTTATATTTATATATATATATATATATATATATATATATATATATATATATAGAGAGAGAGAGAGAGAGAGAGAGAGAGAGTATATTTCCCTTCTATGTATTTATTTTCATATTATACATACGAAAATGTTTAGCAATTCTTCAAGTACAAATACATTTAATAATGTAAAAAATATTTTGAATAACGATACAGCAATTTTTAGTGGCGCCTCACAATCGCCACTCGAGTGCCAAGGGTTAAAAATCGTATCCTGCTGGCTGGAAATCTCAGGGTGGACTAAAAGAATCGAGACGATTCCTAACAAAATAAATAATTCACCTTGAAATTATCCATCCAACGTCCAAAAATAAATTTGACGTTGACAATTTGAAAAAAGTTATTACTTTTTGCCCACTCAATTCTGCCAGGACTAAATGTAGGTATATCGAGACGTGACTGTACCATAAGTAGAACGAAGAATTGCACAAGTAAGTATGTGTGCGCAAGGGGCAAAGAAGGATGACACAAAATCTACGTAAGGCAGTGTGTGTGTGTGTGTGTGTGAGTGTGTAATTAATTATTCATGATAAAGTAGCGCATCCGGTTGAAAGTAACTGCTGAGGATGCAGCTCTCGTGCCAACCTGTAGCGCAAAAACTCACCGCTAACGAACTAATGGACGATTTCTTGCCCTCCCCCACCCCCTCCCCGATAGAAATTCCGGAATATTGACAAAGATGCGAACGCGATCGCGATCGCGGCTAACGAATTGCGCGCATTATCATCCTTAGCCGATGATAATCCTTGGAACGCATTTATCCGCGGACGACAGCCGGCTAGCAATTACATCGACGCCCTCACGTGGATTTTAGCCGCGCTTTTCTCGAGTGTGCTTTTCATTAATCACGCCGTTCTTTTATCTCCGTTCCCGGCTCTATGGTAAAAGCGTTCGCCCGATAATTTCGTTCTAGCGTGATTACGTATCCGCGCCGCGCCGGTTGGCCGCGGATAATATCCAACCGCGGAAACGGCCGACGAAAAACGATGACGCTATCGCCGCGCTGGATCTCGCTTTCACTGGCCTCCGCCGACCGAGATTGTTCCTTTTTGTTTCGCCTGTTTGTAAATCAAATACTGCATTTTTTTTTTGGCTCGTTCACTCGATTCTCACGGGCTCGGTTCCCGTTCACGCGTCCGTTCCAAAACCGCTTACAATTTTGTTTTCGATTCAAACGTTGCGTGTTTCCTCGGTATTTGTCGAAAACGCGGGTCTAGTCGGGGACATATATCGGCCAGGAGACTACTATTCTTAGATCCACGTGGAAAAGGATAGCGAAGCTCTAGTGGCCTCGGTTCATGGCACCTCAAGGGGTATACCCCGCGGCAGTGGGGATACTTCTGGGACTTTTATCGGCTAGGCCTTTGGGACATATATCGTCCAGGAGATACTATCCTCTGATCCACGCCGAACGTACGAAAGGACAGCGAAGTGGCCTCGGTTCATGGCCCCTCAAGTGGTATACCCCGCAGCAGTGGGGATAGTTCTGGGACTTTTATCGGCTAGGCATTTGTGACAAATATCGGCCAGGAGATATTCCTTACCCATGCCGGATGTAGAAAAGGACAGCGAAGCTCTAGAGGCTCACGGCCCCTCAAGTGGTATACTTCGCGGCAGTGGGGATACTTGTGGGACTTTTATCGGCTAGGCATTTGGGACATATATCGTCCAGGAGATACTATCCTCTGATCCACGCCGAACGTACAAAAGGACAGCGAAGCTCTAGAGGCTCACGGCCCCTCAAGTGGTATACTTCGCGGCAGTGGGGATACTTGTGGGACTTTTATCGGCTAGGCATTTGGGACATATACCTTCCAGGAGATATTCCTTATCCATGCCGGATGTAGAAATGGACAGCGAAGCTCTAGAGACTCACGGCCCCTCAAGTGGTATACTTCGCGGCAGTGGGGATAGTTCTAGGACTTTTATCGGCTAGGCATTTGGGACATATATAGAGTAAACACTGCACACTCCTCGGCGTCCGAGGCCTCTCGAGCTTCGAGACCCATCTCGGAGTATATCCCGCGGTAGTGGGGATAGTTCTGTGACTATTATCAGGCAGGTATTTGCGACATAAATCGAGAATAGACTGTACTCTCTATCTAGGTACTCTATCTAAATGGAGGTTCCAGTTTAGGAAATTTTTCTCTTTAGATTGCAAGGTACGATGGCGCCTTTCATGCAATGCGATAAAAGTCCCCCACCGAATGTAACAAAAGGGGACTAACTGCACTTTTTAAGTAGGGGTAAAATGAGTAACCTATGTTTGAGTTGTTTGTCGTTCGGAGAAATATATAAAGTAAAAAGCGAAAAGATCTTAAAATTAATGAATAAAATGTCGAAAATTTGTTTAGACTAGCCTTTCGGTGACATCGCTGGTAACTTTGTCGCGGGGTTGAATGACAAAATGGTGCCGGTTGCGTCATGGGACGACGTGTTAAGTGAACCCTGTTCACCTTACAAGTTAATAGTGAATAACCAGAGATTCTAATTGTTTACCTAACTAATAGTTTGCCATCCGATAGAGATAGTTACCACGTTTATCGAAACACGAGGAGAATTTTTGTGAAAGGAGTTGGCTTACACCGGGAAGCCTAAAATCATACGTATAGTATTACCTCTCTAATTGTGTCATTGCGGGCTCCGCGGTGTGACAATTAGAGACGTAAACATTGAAAATTCAACTGCTTCTACGTGTGAGAAATATTTAGTGATGCGCACGCCTGTGTTTCTTACTCTACCATCGTAGGAAATACCATTTTGCGGTTCAAAAATGGCGCACGTTCAAGACACGGTGAAAAATGAGATCACAACAATCCGTAGAATTACTAATTAAGTGCTATTAACCGTACCCAACGAGCAGGTTCTACTTCGCACCTACCAATTGGGTATTTAAATCTCCAGGTACCGGCTTACTCGTTAGGAGATCTCGGTTACCGCTCGTAAAAGCGTGCAAGTAATCAAAATGGAAGATCACAGCGAAGCGCCATCGCACCGTGCAGGCTGTAACTTTTTACGCTTTTCTCCGCCGGAATCGATTTAATTCCTGATAGTTGACGACACAGTCGCGGCCACGATTCACCGTGTAAACCGTCGAACGATCAATCCCGATTGGTGATCGAAGTTTTGCCGAACACGAGGAAGATGATGACACGCCCTGATGCGGAAGGAATACATTTATGTCGATCGTAAAACGCGTCCCGATTGCCACGCAATTTGACGTCCTGTTGCCTTGACGTCGACGAGGAAGGAAGACAAGAGGATGCGTCGCACTGTCCTCAT
Organism: Halictus rubicundus; assembly: GCF_050948215.1. Lineage (NCBI taxonomy): Eukaryota > Metazoa > Arthropoda > Insecta > Hymenoptera > Halictidae > Halictus > Halictus rubicundus. The sequence continues at coordinate 19,059,698 of NC_135153.1, read as the reverse complement.
GCCTTACGGTCGGAGGTTGTTGCGAAGTAGACTGTATTTTGCAATTAAACTATACGGGGTCTTTCATCTAACTCGAACATCTATAATATCTCGCTTCTTTCTTTATGATAGAATAAAATGTCTAAGGTTAGTTGGTTCAGAGGGGCAAATATTATGATAGGCGAAAAAATTTGTTCGAGGTTATATTTTTTGAGATTTCAAGGTCATCGATGTTTTTTTTTATATATGAATGATATATTTTCATTATCGCTATTTCCTATTTCTTATATTTATATTCGCTATTCGTCAAGACGAATCCAACGACCTGTAATATTATGACCTCCGCGTGACCTTGAGTATGATAAATTCATAAAAGTAGGACATTTGATGTAAATAGCGAAATAACGATGACATGATCCCCCGTAGGGTTTCAAGAACAGTTCTTGAACCTTGACTAATGACTGTAAAAACGTTTCCTATTTACTTTACGATATTTGTCCCGAATGCCTAGCCGATAAAAGTCTCAGAATTGTTCCCACGTATATCCCCTTATGGGTCAAGATTCTCGAGTGACCTGGGTCACCTCTAGACCCCCGCTGTCCTTTTCTATGACGTATGACAGGTGCCAGAAGCTTGGTGGGGGTAAAGTTCATGCTCCCAAAAATTGAGAATCCCGATACATTCGGAAAACCCGAATACGCGCAGAAATCCCGAAATTTTTCGAGAACCCGACCGGTCTCGACATTTCCGGGTTCTGGCATAGCTCTGCTTCCGGTGTCTTTTGATCCGTCAGGTATGCGAGGTTGGAGTAGAGTGGAGGCGACCAGTTCGTTCGTTTTTGTCCGCGACGAGTACCGAGTACCGAGGACGAGGACACAGTAGCTGCTCGACGCGCTTGAAAGATTGCGTTATGGGTCGTCAACCTTTGCGCAAGGAGAGAGGCAGCTCGATTGGCTGGAGTCGAAATGGCTCCTCCCAAAGGAGCGTTTCTTTCCGCGGGAACTCCCGGGGTAAGTTCCCTTCAGTCGACGGGTCCCATGTCAGCCTCGTTTCACGCTGTAACAAGAATGGATTCGAGAGATCGTTACTCGACCGACCCCTCGCTTTGCCATTTTCCTATCGCGAACTATCGAATCCGTTCAAGCCTGTACAACCGGTTTTCATGGTCTGGGTTAAGATATATCAGCGTGCTACCCTGCCTGCTGACCTTTTAGCTGTTGTCGTCCGTCTTCGTCTGCCATCGAGCCACAACGACATTTTGTTTAAACGATATTTTCACTAAAATAAGTAAAACGATAATGTTTAACGGTTTACCTTTTTGTACAACAATTTATACTAGTTTATTAATCGATATCAATATTTTAAAACTTGCCATTCCGGTGTACACTGATTTCTCTATATATGTCGCCAAGGCCAGGACGATAAACGTCGCGGAATTATCCCTCCTACCGCGGGGTATACCCCGAGAGGAGAAACTCGAGTGACCTCGGTCCTAAATATAATAAATAATCGTCTAGCCGACAATTGTCCCTGCCAGACCCGTGTCTTGGACATTTATCGTGTAGGACATGTTTACACTCCTGAGCGACCGAGGCCTCTAGGCTTCGCTGTCCTTTTCTACGTTCGACAGCGTATCAAAGAATAGTAGTCTTCTGGCCGATATATGTCCCCGGCTAGACCCGTGGTGTTGACATATATCTAGAATTCGGAGTATCCCCTGAAGTCAAATTCCGCCTGTTTTAAGAAACAAATTGACAATCGGAGGACAGTAGGTCGTGTTGTTGACATATATCGGCTAGGCCCGTGTTGGTGACATATATCGAGAATTCGGTGTATCCCCTGAAGTCAAATTCTGTCTGTTTTAAGAAACAAATTGACAATCGGACGACACTAGGCCGTGTTGTTGACATATATCGGCTAGGCCCGTGTTGGTGACATATATCGAGAATTCGGTGTATCCCCTGAAGTCAAATTCTGCCTGTTTTAAGAAACAAATTGACAATTGAAGGACGGTAGGTCGTATTGTTGACAAATATCGACTAGGCCCGTGTTGGTGACATATATCGAGAATTCGGTGTATCCCCTGAAGTCAAATTCTGCCTGTTTTAAGAAACAAATTGACAATCGGAGGACACTAGGTCGTGTTGTTGACATATATCGGCTAGGCCCGTGTTGGTGACATATATCGAGAATTCGGTGTATCCCCTGAAGTCAAATTCTGCCTGTTTTAAGAAACAAATTGACAATCGGAGGACACTAGGTCGTGTTGTTGACATATATCGGCTAGGACCGTGTTGGTGACATATATCGAGAATTCGGTGTATCCCCTGAAGTCAAATTCTGCCTGTTTTAAGAAACAAATTGACAATCGGACGACACTAGGTCGTGTTGTTGACATATATCGGCTAGGCCCGTGTTGGTGACATATATCGAGGATTCGGTGTATCCCCTGAAGTCAAATTCTGCCTGTTTTAAGAAACAAATTGACAATCGGAGGACGGTAGGTCGGCGCCGCGCCCCGGCTCTTTTGCATAGTCCTCTGCGAGCAATTTCGCGAAACGTGTTCCAGACACGCGCACGGCCGTCATTGTCGAATGCAAAACGCGTCCGTAATTTATTCATACACGACAACGGGATACCGTGAGCGCCGATAATGGTCGCTGTTCTTCGTTACGGACGATTCTGTAATTCGAGTAATTAGTCGTAACAAAACCGTAGGGAAGTGGCCGCCGCGGTGGGGGACGGATAGTAGTCGGGCTGGCGGGACGAGGTTAGGGGAGGGGAGGCGAGGGGAGGGGGACAAGTCAGCTCGTTGGAAACAGGACCCAAGGGGATCCATGCCGGATACGAGGGAGTCGGATATCCGTTCGCGAGGCGAGCTACCGAAAGAAAATGCGGAAGAAAGTCCGACGGGGGTGGAGTTTACGAGCAACAGGGAAGTTAAGTCGAGGTGTCATTAACCGAACGACGGGCTGTTTTGGTTAATGAGGTACACCTGCACCCAAATGAACACATAAGCTTCTTTTTATTGTTCCTAGACGTCGTCTGTTGTGCGCATCATGGCTCTGTCGTGTCGAGCACATGCAGCCAACTGCGTTGCATCGCAACTAATCGCGAGCGATTGCAAGTGCTTGGCAATAAACATATTTTTACGGAGCTGTTTCTAATGACACAGTAATATCCACTTTGTTTGCGATCCGAGAACTTGAATTCAAATCTTTTCTACTTAGAAATCGGAATTCTGGTGTTACTAAACACTAATGTTGCGTATGTACGGATAATCGAGGTTCTACTGTAGCGGATATAACATGTACAGGGTGTCCCAAAAATATTGTACTTTATCGAAAGGGGAGGTTCCTGAGATAATTTGAAATATCTTTCTCCTTTGCGAAAATGTCCTCCGCGGCTCTGTTCAGGAGTTATTAACGAAAAACATGGACCAATCAGAGCGCGGCTACCAGCGGGCCGATTCTCACTCGGCGACAGGCCCCGCTGAGCGCGACGTTGGCATTGGCCGCGCCGGAATTCGTCCGCCATAGCTGCACTGTGATTGGTCCGTGTTTTTCGTTAATAACTCCTTAACAAAGCCGCGGAGAAGATTGTCGCAAAGGAAAAAGTTACTTCGAATGAACCCAGGAACCTCCCTTTTCAAGGAAGTATAACATTTTTGCGACACTCTGTATTTTTCAAATTGTTTCCTGTGCGGTTTCGTTTTAATCGCGAAAATACCATAAATATGTCGGTAAAAGTTTCATAAAGGAATTAGTTAAAGAAAAAGGTTTTCTTACTGAATTGTTATTATCTCGTTCGAGTTGATTGTAGAGTCCGTTTCGTGCTGCAGACGAGACTCTGAATTATCAATCTCGTTTGTTCTTACTTCGCTTTTATCCGATTCTCGAGCTCCTTTTACTGAATTTCGAGAAGCTCCGACTAAACTAGATTTTATTGTTATATCTGATTTGATACGCGAAGAGGATGGAATCTCGAACTGTCGATTTACTATTATTCTTACTTTACTATCATCGGATCCTTGCTTTTCTTTGTTTTCGTATCTCCTCTTTCCTACTTTTAATTTCAAGGAGCTTCCGCGGAATTAGATCCCTCTCTTGTAATGCTTTGGTTTACGGAGAAGACGAGATCTCGAACTAATTTTTCACTTAATTTCGAGGAGCTTCGGGCGGAATTATACCGGGTATTTTAAAAGGAACTTCAGGATTTTTAATGGTACTAACTGTAGAGTGCTCGTTTCGTTTCAGGTGGAATTTCACATACCTGAAATATTCGAGACACAGAAAAATCTAATTAATTATACTCCGGATTTTCATGCAATTTTTCAATCAAATAAAATCACATTTTCAACAGCCTTTGTATATCCAAAATAAATAAAAATCGTGCTAAACTCTATCGAATTTTATGTTACAGCATTTTTTGACAATTTTCATTACCCATAAGTCTGTAAAGATGTATACTCATTATACAGGGTGTTTCACCTAACTCGAGCATCTGTAATATCTCGCTTGTTTTTTACGATAGAAAAAACTGTCAAAGGCAAACATTAGTTGGTTCATAGGGGCAAATATTATGATAGGCAAGGTCATCGAAGTTTTTTTAAATGGAACGATATATTTTTATTATCGCTACATGATAGCCGAGGTCAAGACGAGGTCAAGACGATCCAACGACCTGTAATATTATGACCTTCATGTGACCTTGACATATGAAAAATTCATGAAAGTAGGACACTTGATGTAAATAGTGAAATAACGATGACATGATGCCCCTAGGCTATCATATAGCGATAATAAAAATATGTCGTTCCATTTAAAGAAACTTCGATGACCTTGAAATCTCAAAAAATATAACCTTGAACAAATTTTTTCGCCTATCATGATATTTGCCTCTCTGAACCAACTAATGTTGTCCTCTGCAATTTTCTTCTATCATAAGAAACAAGCGAGATAATTAAGCTGCTCGAGTTAGGTGCAACACCCTGTAAACAAAACTCATAAACTATGTAAACCGAATGTCAGAATCAGATGAGACCACGTGGGCTTGATCATTTCTATTCAAACCAATCAGAATTCGCGTCGGCGAGCGAGTAATCGAATGGATGGAAAGTTGAACGGTTTTAAATTGAATAAAAAAGCAAACGGTGGTAATTCTGTTAGCAATTGTAGTTTACCGGACATTGCCCCCGCCACCTTGCCGCATTTCCATTGGAGTTTCACGATTCGAAAAAGGTCCGCGTCCTGTGCAACGGGACCGGAGCGAGCGCGACGTTTCTACAAACATTATTTCATTTCGGATTACACGATCGCGAGTTTGTTTTCTGCCGGGAGAATTCATTTTTCAGCCGGTAGTTTCGCGGTATTTCGTAAACGTGCTAGCCGGCCTGTTTTCCGAGCAATTTAACAGACTTTCCGGAAGTGTAAGTGATTTAGGCGTTCTCCGCCGAATTAACCGGATATTTTCTGGCCGGCGCGCTCGGATCAGATTAGCAATTTTGTCGGATACTTCGTTTCACTGTAATCAGCCCGAATTAACACACGGTATAGAGTTATGCCCGGTTAATAATAATTCCTGTTCAACAACTAGCTTACCGCGCCGCGCCGTGATTTACGGCCGCGGTTCCGCACCGCTTCGAGATCTGATACGCGGGCGGCCGTTTCTTGTGTAAACGGAGCTAATGTTTATCCGAGCATAGGATAAATATCCTTTAACCACATATTTCAGTATCAATATTGTTATTCCTCCCATGCTACGAATTTCTAGAAATCGTCTTCATTACGCTTCCCAACAATTTCTGTTTTCCGTTTCGCATCTTCCTCCGAACACAAATCCAAATACAGTCTTTGCTCGATATATGTCCCAAACATCTAGCAGATAATAGTCACAAAACTATCCCCACTCCCGCCGAGGTATCCCTTGTGAAGGGCCTCGGTTGTCGAGGAGTGTAAATATAATAATCTTCTAGCCGATAGTTGTCTTGGACATTTATCGTGTAGGACATGTTGACACTCCTGAGCAACCGAGGCATCCAGAGCCTCGTTTGTCCTTTTCTACGGCAGTGTATCAAAGAATATCTCCTGGCCGATATATGTCCCTGGCTGAATCCGTGTCGTTGACATACATCGAGAATTCGCTGTATTTAATTGCAGACACACGCTCGACGCGCAAGTGGCGAGTTCACTGTTGCTTTTCGGTTGACACGGAGCGAAACAAAAATCGACGAGCTAACGAAATTTGATCGGCGTTCCCTGCCGGAGCCAGCGGGTGCAACAAGTGCTCTTTTTTTAGGCCGTCTCGTAAAATCGGTGCGCGCGCGGGTCCGATCGTTATCTAGGAAATTAATCAACTGTCTAGCCCGTGGAAGGGCACGGCAGCACTAGAACTTAACGAAGCGAAACTTTGTTAACCGTGAAGTGCGAAGACCGTGATTCGGGCTATCCACACTCAAGCCTGTAATAATGATACGTTCTCGTTGAACGTGGCCGATGATGGCCGGCGAGTAGCTTGGGAACTAGCTATAAGTGAAGTTTGCACATTGAAACAGTTCCAGCAGTTTGAGCAGTTCCAACTTTAAAGCAGTTTGATCTTTAAATTGCATAAGACCATGATCTTCTATAGAGTATTGGTTTTACAGTTTTATTCCTTTCTTTTTTCCTAATCATTATCTCTACCTAACATTTGTATTAACTCCTTTTCCCAAAAATCAAGCATTCTATTATTTCCGAAGTGAATTCTCGATACTTGTCAACAGCGCTGGTCTTGTATCGTACAGGAGACATAACCGACATATGTTTACACTCCTCAGCGTCCGAGGCCTCTCGACCTTCCTGGCTCTCACGGGGTACACACCCCGGTAATGGGGATAACTCCGCGACATTTATCGTCCAGGTCTTGGCGACGTATATAGAGAAATCACTGTATTCACCAGTTTTCTGTACACATTTTTGTCAGATACGGCTCCTAAATGCAGTATTTCTAAAATTTGTATTAATTCTTTTTCCCAAAAATCAAGCATTCTATTATTTCCCATTTGGAAAAAGATTTGGAATGGTCCCATTTTGAAGTACAGCGAATTCTCGATACGTGTCAACAGCACTTGTATCGTACAGGAGACATAACCGAGCCGTGTAATGTTACTCCTCAGCGTTCGAGGCCTCTCGACCTTCCTGGCCCCTCACGGGGTATGCCCCGCGGTAGTAGGGATAACTCCGCGACATTTATCATCGAGGTCTTGGCGACATATATAGAGAAATCACTGTATTCATCAGTTTTCTCTTCATATTTTTGTTAGGTATGGTTCCTAAATGCAGTATTTCCTAAATGTTACACCGAACAGAAAGTTTACACCGTTTTACTTTGTTTATATTGTTCATATAAAAATGTATGTTCCCGATCGATCATAAAATCTCGATTATTATTCTGCGCGATAGCAGTAACGGAAACTCGGCTGAGCAACACGCTGGGAAGTTGATCGAAATACTTTGGGCGTAATTAGATCTTCATAATCGATTTCGCCGCGACAGGTTTAATCGATCGCGAGGCGTACAACTCATGATTGCGCAGTCTAATGAGCCGAAACTTCGTTAGCCTTACTGCGCCTGGGTCCAAGGACCCTAGATTCTTGGGCTCACTCCAATTTCGCGTAAACGTCTCGCCGGTAACGAACCTGCCACGCGGAATTCTCGTACGGTTATTTTTTATCATTTACGAAACTGCCTACGAAAATCGAAGTGTCGATTTCGGGTAGAAACTCTCGTGGCGCGGTGCACCAAGGCGTTTCATACTAACTTTATCGCAATTGATACTCCGAGGTCCCATCCAGCGAAAAATAAATTGGAAACTGTGGCGATACCGGTTGTATCTCAAATTTTGCGTTTCGTGTCTCACCTCGAAAATTTCATTTTTTACATCTCTCCTCCAACCGTATCGAATGGACCGATAAAATATTAAACCAAAAACCGTTTGCACGGACTAACACACAAAATATTCAAATAACACAAAAATTTTCAAATAACACAAAAGTATTCAAATAACACAAAAATATTCAAATAACACAAAAGTATTCAAATAACATACAAATATTCAATAACACACAAATTTTGAAATAACACAAAATGTATTCAAATAACACAAAAATATTCAAATAACACCAAAATTGTCAAATAACACAAAAATATTCAAATAACACCAAAATTGTCAAATAACACAAAAATATTCAAATAACACAGAAGTATTCAAATAACACAAAAATTTTCAAATAACACCAAAATTTTCAAATAACACAAAAGTATTCAAATAACACAAAAGTATTCAAATAACACAAAAGTATTCAAATAACACAAAAATTTTCAAATAACACAAAAGTATTCAAATAACACAAAAGTATTCAAATAACACAAAAATATGCAAATAACACAAAAATTTTCAAATAACACAAAAATATTCGAATATTCGAAATATTCGTATTTATTAAAAAACTTAAATCGATTTTGCAATGTTTTAATTGGAAACTAGGAAAAAGCCACAAAAGCTGAAAGTGATTACAAATTAGATTGGATCTTTCTTTTAACTTATTTATTTTTAAAGATCGCATATTAACAAGATCGTTAGCGACCACGTTTACATAATATTTGCAAAGTTCTACCGAGATTTATATAAATTGTAAGATTAGTTGTTCGTGTCAGCAGAAACTATTTAATGTGTACATTATTCGTGATTATAATTAGTATGAAATACTTTTCTGTTCTATGCGACTTCAAAGAAATGCTTTTTCGCTTATTATAGACCTTCCCACCATGGTTGAAGTAGGTTAATCGCACGGTTTAAGGTTAATGTACATCAGTAGCCGGTGTAGTATCAGTAATATGTATACATATGCGTGCATATAACATAGGTAAACAGAGTTCATAGATACATATGTATATATATATATACATACATACATATATATCGGTGCAGGTGTACCATGCACACAAATTATTACACTCCACTTTGACGAGATCGTTGTGCCACGAGGATTAGAGACACGTTATTGTAAAAGGTATTTGGTTGAACTTTGTAACATACACTATACTCGCAACTATTTCCCTCGTGAGCTTTATATCTAATTATTACAAATATGAATTTCATGTTTACGAAGGGCGCAATTGATCTTGAATGTGGACTGCTTTCACTAATAAAATTATATTAAAATTATCTTTTAACCAGGAGAAAAGCAAACATAAAATAGAAAAACTCGTAATCGGCTCTACTCGATACATGTCCACAACACGGGTCTACCCAGTGACAATTATCGGATAGAAGATACTACTCTTCGATACAGTGACGAACGAAGAAAAGGGCCGCGAAGCTTCTTAGGCCCTCACGGGATATACCTAGTGGGGATAGTTCTGGGACGTTTATCTGCTGGATATTTGAGACATATATCGAGTAAAGTCTGTAGATTCTGCCACCGGTGAGCAATGCAAGATAAGACAGAAAGATTCGATGTACAACGAGCCAGGCACAGTAGATTAGCACCGGATCGTCAAAAGGTGGCAATGTACAAGGTGGACCAATAATTTTGACCACCCTGGATGTTTCTTTCATTTGTAAGAAAATTAACAAAATGAAATATACGAGCCGTGCATGGCACGGGGAGGGAAATATTTTGTTGCAAACCTTTTGGTTATGTGGGTGATGGTGTTCCGGAGACCTGCAGCGCGCGCACACAGAAAGTCCTTGCGTTTTAATCCACGGGTGTGTCACACACAGGGGTTCGTATCCGCAATATCGGTGCGCGCTCGAGCAGTACCGTAGCGCAGCGTTATCGAAGCACGAACATGGGAGCACCGGCCGTATGGACGGAGTAATTTTATGTACGGTCCTGTTCGGGCATACCACAGACTCGGAAAATATGCTGGCCGCGTATACCCTAACACTTGGTCGCGAGCGCGCGGCCGCGTGCATCCTGCGATTTGTTGCCGCACGCAAAAGTCCGCAGCAACGACGTACGCCTCTCCGGCGAGATACACGATGGCTTGCATTTGCATCTATGGGATAGTTTTACACCTGAATACCCCAGTTTTTTTCCCTTTATCGCCTGGCAACGTAGGTACGCACCCGTGGAACGTATTTATGTGGAACTACTGTCCGGCCGCACGGATTTACGTTTCACCGTGGCCGCTGGAATTTATTAAAGCGGCAATTAAGATCGCACCGAAGGGCTACGGATTTAATAGTCTCGAGCTGATCCTTCCGCGGTGAAACGCAAGCTGGACTGTGCGCCAGGAGGACCCGTCGACTGTTCAATCCCCTTCCGGCGGGCGCAAGGTCATTTGCGGTCCGTGAGAAATAGTTCTCGTACCGGGACATAACTTGCAATGCTGTTTGCGGAGATTATTTGTCGTTGCAGGGAGAGAGGAAGACGGAGTAGTCGCGCGCTGTTATTAAACCTGCCCCTTCGTGTTCACTCGCTGATTGCCGCGCCCCTCGTTTTCGTCGTCTGTGCGGCCGAGGCACGAGTTCGTCAGCGACGAGCAACTTATTATACGCAATGCGAAAATCATCGATTTAGTTTTGAAAAGACAAACACATTATTATCCCTAAGGATATACTATTATTATGATGGAAGAAAATGTCAGAGGAAAAGATTAGTCGGTTCAGAGAGGCAAATATTATGATAGGCAACAAAATTTGTTCAAGGTTATATTTTTTGAGATTTCGAGGTGGTCGAAGTTCTTTTAAATGGAATGATATATTTTTATTATCGCTATATGATTGCCGAGGTTAATACAAATCCTACGACCTGTAATATTGTGACCTTTTATCTATATAAAAAAACTTCGATGACCTTGAAATCTCAAGAAATATAACCTTGAACAAATTTCTTTGCTCATCATAATACTTGCCCCTCTGAACCACCTAATGTTTTCCTCTAAAATTTTCTTCTATCATAAAAAACAAGCGAGATATTTTAGATGCTCGAGTTAGGTGAAACACCCTGTATGTTCCAAACACGCCCAGGGACATATATCGACCAGGAGATACTATTCTTTGAACCACGCTGAACTTCGTACCCGACCCATATTAGTAGTGGGGATAGCTCTGCGACTTTTATCAGCAAGGTATGTGCGACATATAACGAGAAAAGACGGTATTCTAGATTATCAAAACATACATTTCTGGGGAGAGTGTTTATTTAAAATAGTATTCTTTGATCGACGCCTAGAGACCTCGGAGTTCACGGCCCCTCATTCCCCCGCGGCAGTGGGGATAGTTCCGGGACTTTTATCCGCTAGGCATTTGGGACATATATCGAGTAAAGAGTGTACAGAGGGGTATACCTCCTGGAAGGGCCCCGAAGGGTAGTGTAAACATGGTACTGGTCCGGTAGCTTCCATTAGTTACACAAATTACCTCCCGATAATTGTCCCTGCCCGACCCGTGTTTTGGACTCATATCGAGTAGACAGTGTATTTCGAAATAGCGGTTTTGGAACCGGTTCAATTTAACCCCCATAGGTTCGCGTAAGTTAAATTCGCCTATTGCGACAAAATATTCAGTTCTTGCGTCCGGGTTATGATTCAGCGAGCGTCAAGCTGACGAGCGACTATAAACCCAGCGGTATCCGAAGGGCATGGGAGAAATTAGTTGGACGGTTCTTGCGGACTGACGTACGCGCCACCGTTGAGCCTGCAGCCCGAAGGATATTCCGTGCCGTTCTGAAACTTCCGTCCACCGCTGAACAGGGAAGATGTTCAACGGCCCTTCCATCCCCTCCCCGAGATGAAACGTGCCAAAGACTGGAGGGGTGGGGGGTGGGGAGAGAGGGGGGGGGGAGTAGAGGCGATCGCGGGTGCCTTCGGGTTAACTTGGCCGTCACTTAGTCAATTACTTATTCGTCAGTTGTCAGCTCGCGACTTGGAAGGGCTGAGTGTTCCAACAATTAGTCAGTCGGTGTTTGAAGCAATTTAGTTAGCTGCGGGAACACTCAGGCTTCACTTAATTTGATGGGGTAACCGGATTCCATCAATCTCCAGTCAACCGTGTAATCGGTTTAGCAGAAATTGCATTGGGATTTTAAGACTCGTCGAACCGTTCCGAGATTTGTTTCTTCAAATTTGCACGCGATACCACGTTGTCGACACCGGTTCTACAAATCGCCGTTGAAGAGGTGCGAGTAGAACTTGCGAAGGAAAGAATACTATGAAAAATGAACAAATGTGATCTTTCGCGGCGACAGAACGTTTCAATTTGGACGGTGCGGACTGTGCAAATGATCACTTTCGTGATTCGCCGAAGAAAGAAGTCCATCTGCGGAAGCCTCGGATAAGTGGCGTAATTATTTGGACAGCGATAAGATATCGGAGGAGGACCGGTGTTAGGTTAATTTCGTGCAAAGTGGATAGCAAAATGTCTGCTAAAATCTTTCGATAAAACAATTCCAAGGTCCACAGCTGAACAATTTGTTTGGTAGTACCGTGCTAGAGACACGTATCCGAAACCACGTAATAATAACGAGTGGCGTAATTATTTGAATAGCGATATCGGAGGGGGATTGGTATTAGGTTAATTTCGTGCAAAGTGGATAGCAAAATGTCTGCTAAAATCTTTCGATAAAACAATTCCAAGGTCCACAGCTGAACAATTTGTCTGGTAGTACCATGCTAGAGACACGTATTCGAAACCACGTAATAATAATAAGTGGCGTAATTATTTGGACAGCGATATCGGAGGGGGACTGGCATTAGGTTAATTTCGTGCAAAGTAGATAGCAAAATGTGTGCTAAAATCTTTCGATAAAACAATTCCAAGGTTCACATTTGAACAATTTGTCTAGTAGTACGATGCTAGAGACACGTATCCGAAACCACGTAATAATAATGAGTGGCGTAATTATTTGAATAGCGATATCGGAGGGGGACTGGTATTAGGTTAATTTCGTGCAAAGTGGATAGCAAAATGTGTGCTAAAATCTTTCGATAAAACAATTCCAAGGTACACACCTGAACAATTTGTGTAGTAGTACCGTGCTAGAGACACGTATCCGAAACCACGTAATAATAGTGAGTGGCGTAATTATTTGAATAGCGATATCGGAGGGGGATTGGTATTAGGTTAATTTCGTGCAAAGTGGATAGCAAAACGTGTGCTAAAATCTTTCGATAAAACAATTCCAAGGTACACACCTGAACAATTTGTCTGGTAGTACCATGCTAGAGACACGTATCTGAAACCACTGTTACCGCTCCGAAAACTAACAAGCGAAGTACGGCGCACCAAACACGCCATGTTTGCGTTAAGTCAGCATCGGTTCGAGCAGTGGCAAAAAACCGGGAAATCGTTTAAAACGCGAGGAAAAAGTGACGGTAACCGTTCGTCTTCTAGGGGTCAAGCGTCCGAATAATTACCGACCGGAGAATTGCGATGGACCCCTTGCCTTTGATCATTATCGGAGCTTCTAATCATGACTTTCATGGTCCCCCGGCCAAATGAGCTCGGTCAGCTTGTATTGCGCCTCGCTCGAGCGGATTCTACGAGATCATCGTCTTCCATGCGCGGAAGATCGATGTTCGTTTTACCACCTGAATAAATCCTCTCCGAATCTCCTCGCGGAGATACAAGCACGCTGTTTCGCGGTCAACACGTATCCGATCAAGCAGATTCCGGTTCCATTTATCAGATTGCCGGGACTGCTGGACGAGCTAATGGTTCACGTATGATTTTACGCCCGTATGCGTGCACAATTACCATCTTCGGACGAGCACCGAGAAACGCCGAGCACGTCGATCCCCATAGAACGCGGCGCGGGCTCGAGGCACTCGTGATCTAAGCTCGTGTGCACGTACCCGCGTCAACACTCATAAATTCATCGATCCGCAATTAATGCTCGCCGGTGCAATTAGTTCGACGCTTTCCAGAATTGATAACGTTTGCGTTGTTTCCCTGACAGCTTTGCCCCCCCCCCCCCACGGCTTGTTTCGAGCTTGTCAAGAATATTGTCGGTTATAATGAACTGTCCAAAACAATGCAACAAGCAAATATTATCAGTGGACCATCTGTACGCAAAATAAAATGTTTGTGCTGCGATTGCGAGACACGGGAGCTGAATTTATATTTTCTGTCAGTAATTTTAATGTAGCGAAAATAGTAAAAATTTCTTTGATCTTTTCACTGTTTTGTTTATCTTTCTACTTACGTTTTAAGTAGATTTTTAGAGATTTTTATAGATTTTTATCGGTCGTTTATCTGTTTCTACTTATTCTAGTGAAAAGTGCATAAAATCCGGGTGTAATTGTTAGTTTACAATGGACAGCGGATATGTTATATTTTTATTTGTGACGTAATGGTTGCTCGTAATGGTAATATTTTCTCCCGACATTTTCCCAGATTTCTTTTTGTCCGCGCGAAAGTATGAAACGCTCGCAGCAACTGAAATGAATATTCCCGGACTAACAGAAAGGAATGCAGCCCAAAGCGAAACTCATACTAAAGTAACTGATATTGTTTCGTACAAACTTTCTGAGAGGAACACGCATCCCGTCTGTGCCCGTGTTTCATATAAGAACCTTGATTTTGATGGTATTCCTCGTGGCCGTTTGTCGACTACCAAACACATTCTTCATTTCAGTTTTCCATCTCAAACGGAAATTGCTATTCTTACGAGTTACAGGACTCACAAATTATTTTCTGATGAGAAATTTGACAGATTATACAGGCTGTTCGACTATGGGTGGGAGAAAATTCAAGGGGAGGTTCTCCGTGACAATGTGAAACGAAAATGAAGAATAAAAAAATTGCGATTTCGGCTTCAATTTCCAGTTATCGACAATTAAAAATCCCCCTGAAATGAGGCAACCCTGCCAACAGAAATGTACGCTGCGTACGTCACAACGGACACCTGTGTTGGCCGGGTTGCCGCATTTCAGGCGGATTTTTAATTCTTAAAAGACGAAGTCGGAATCGCAAATTTTTTATTCTCCATTTTCATCTTACATTGCCGTGGAGAACCCCTTAAATTTTCTCCCACCTGTAAAACGAAATGTCGCGGTATCGATTATCGATCGCGAAATTGTTGATACAGTCACGGTTCCATTTTACCGTCGAAGTATTCTTCGAAGTGAAGACGTTCGTCGACTACCAAACACATTCTTCATTTCAGTTTTCCATCTCAAACGGAAATTGCTATTCTTACGAGTTACAGGACTCACAAATTACTTTCCGATGATAACTTTCACAGATTATACAGGCTGTTCGAGTACAGGTGGGAGAAAATTCAAGGGGTGGTTCCCCATGACAATGTGAAACGAAAATGAAGAATAAAAAAATTGCGATTTCGGCTTCAATTTCCAGTTATCGACAATTAAAAATCCCCCTGAAATGAGGCAACCCTGCCAACAGAAATGTACGCTGCGTACGTCACAACGGACACCTGTGTTGGCCGGGTTGCCGCATTTCAGGCGGATTTTTAATTCTTAAAAGACGAAGTCGGAATCGCAAATTTTTTATTCTCCATTTTCATCTTACATTGCCGTGGAGAACCCCTTAAATTTTCTCCCACCTGTAAAACGAAATGTCGCGGTATCGATTATCGATCGCGAAATTGTTGATACAGTCACGGTTCCATTTTACCGTCGAAGTATTCTTCGAAGTGAAGACGTTCGTCGACTACCAAACACATTCTTCATTTCAGTTTTCCATCTCAAACGGAAATTGCTATTCTTACGAGTTACAGGACTCACAAATTACTTTCCGATGATAACTTTCACAGATTATACAGGCTGTTCGAGTACAGGTGGGAGAAAATTCAAGGGGTGGTTCCCCATGACAATGTGAAACGAAAGTGAAGAATAAAAAAATTGCGATTTCGGCTTCAATTTCCAGTTATCGACAATTAAAAATCCCCCTGAAATGAGGCAACCATGCCAACAGAAATGTACGCTGCGTACGTCACAACCTGTGTTGGCCGGGTTGCCGCATTTCAGGCGGATTTTTAATTCTTAAAAGACGAAGTCGAAATCGCAAATTTTTTATTCTCCATTTTCATCTTACATTGCCGTGGAGAACCCCTTAAATTTTCTCCCACCTGTAAAACGAAATGTCGCGGTATCGATTATCGACCGCGAAATTGTTGATACAGTCACGGTTCCATTTTACCGTCGAAGTATTCTTCGAGGTGAAGACGCTCGAGCCGGGAAATTTTCACAGTCGCGTGTTCACGAGCGAGTAAGTTTGATAGAGCCGCATGGCGCGGCGCGTTTACACGCGTTTACAAGCGTTTAGCGAAGGGTGCGTAGGCCGTGCATATTAATGCTGTTAGGTAGGAACTTACCGCACGTCCGTAGCCGCGAAATTGCGCGTGAACAGGCCACGTTTGAGCAGCAGATTTGACTCGACGTGCTCGCGAAATTGCCCTCTACTCGCGAGAAACTAAGTTTGGAAACGATAGTTTAATGACGGCTGCGCCCGCGAGTTTGAATAACACATTGTTAGGCGGGAAACTGTCTCTAATACTCGACCCGCAGTCTATGAACTAGATCTCATTGATCGAACTTAGCGGACAGTCCTGATCCATTCCGTTGCGAATCCATAAATTTTTAACAGCACACTTTGTTAATTTTTTAGAGTGTACACTACGCAATACATTATTAGAATGATGTACCACGATTTTATAATCATGACGATGATCCTTGTGTCTTATAATAGAATATTACAGTCTTTCCTCGATGTATGTCGCAAATACCTCCGAGATAAAAGTCGCAGAACTGTCCCCTCTATCGCGTGGTATACTCCGCAAGGGGCCAGGAACCTCGAGAGGCCTCGGACACCGAAGAGTGTATCTCCTGGACGATATATGTCGCTGGCAAGACCCGTGTTGTTGACATATATCGAGCATACACTGTGTTTTCACATCTTAAATCGTGCGTATTTAATTTCTTTGAAATTCCAATGGCGAACAGTCCTGATCCATACCGTTGTGAACCCATAAAATTTTAACACTTTGTTAATTATTTAGTTGAAACAGAGAGTACACGATACATATAATAACAGTTAGTCACAAAAGTCTCGGTACACCCTTTAGAATGATGTAACTTTATTATTATATTATAATTACAGTCTCTTCTCGATATATGTCGCAAATACCTCGGTGATAATAGTCGCAGAACTGTCCCCACTATCCCGGTGTATACCCCGGAGCTCGAGAGGCCTCGGACGGCGAGGAGTGTATCTCCTGCACGATATATGTCGCTGACAAGACCCGTGTTGTTGACATATATCGCGAAGACGCGTATTTAATTACTTTGGAATTTCAATGGCGAACGTCCGAATACCATCGCGAGCCACTCTATGCTAATGAGGCGCAGGAAGAAATCCGAGTTTTTCTTCCCAGCACGGAATGAAGCGATAAAGAGCTGAATGTTTTAATGAGACGGAAGAAATGCTTGCCGAAAAAACTTTTTCACAAAAAAAAAAGCAGCGAGCAGTCGCGTCCGCGTCGTAAACCTCGGCTAAATGAAATTCGTGTATTTCCAACACAAGCGTCGCAGCCCTCGGCGTGTTCTCTTCGTCGCCTTCGTTCAGCTTCGAGAATCAGCGTGGTATCACGTTCAAAGATGGCGGAATGTTGCTGGTCGGGAAGCAGCGTATGCACAGCTCGTACGAGGCTAACAATAAGATTGCGAGCTCGCACCAGGATTCGAACTCGGCGCACGGGAAACCGCGGGATCGGTGCACGTATCGCGACGCGGAGTTGCCAGTTACGCAAGCCGCGATTCGAATTTCGTCGGCGTGTAGGGAACTTAAAGTAGCACACGTAAAACATGAGCCGTAGGAGACTGAAGTTCGGCTGCTCCAGGCTCGTCTTGGATTTGAAGCGGTGCGCGTAACTACGGCGACGAGCAAAAACTGAACACAGTGTTTTGTAAATACACTCGGCGACAAGACACCATACAAAACCATATGGGTCGGTGTTATGAAAAAGAAACACCCATACACCGACAAGGAATAAAAATAAACATTGAGAGGCCCCATCGTGACTCGAACTTGATTTTTCAGTGAATTCTCGATAAGTGTCAACAACACGGTTCTTGCCAGCGACATATATCGTCCAGGAGATACTATTCTCTGATCCACGCCGAACGTACAAAAGGACAGCGAAGTGACCTCGGTTCGTGGCCCCTCAAGGGGTATACCCCGCAGCAGTGGGGATAGTTCTGTGACTTTTATAGGGTAGGAATTTGTGACATATATCGGTTAGGAGATATTCCTTATCCACGCCGAACGTACAAAAGGACAGCGAAGTGGCCTCGGTTCGTGGCCCCTCAAGGGGTATATCCCACAGCAGTGGAGATAGTTCTGTGACTTTTATAGGGTAGGCATTTGTGACATATATCGGCTAGGAGATATTCCTTATCCACGCCGAACGAAGAAAAGGACAGCGAAGCTCTAGAGACTCATGGCCCCTCAAGTGGTATACCTCGCAGCAGTGGGGACAGTTCTGGGACTTTTATCGGCTAGGCATTTGGGACATATATAGAATAAACACTGTACACTCCTCGGCGT
This sequence comes from Halictus rubicundus, assembly GCF_050948215.1. Lineage (NCBI taxonomy): Eukaryota > Metazoa > Arthropoda > Insecta > Hymenoptera > Halictidae > Halictus > Halictus rubicundus. The sequence goes on along the minus strand of NC_135153.1, from coordinate 19,041,167 downwards.
TCGAGGCCTCTCGAGCTTCGAGACCCATCTTGTAGTATATCCCGCGGTAGTGGGGATAGTTCTGCGATTCTTATCAGGCAGGTATTTGCGACATATACCGAGAAAAGATTCGTTATCTAAACACGCCTCGTAAAGGGAGGTGTAATAAAAAAATGCAGCCTCCTCTAGACTAACTGCACTTTTTAGATAGAGGTAAATTGTCACGAAATCAAGCATTCTATTATTTCCCATTTGAAAAAAGATTTGGAATGATCCCATTTTGAAATACAGTGAATTCTCGATACTTGTCAATAGCACGGGTCTTGTATCGTCCAGGTGACATACTCCTCGGCGTCAGAGGCCTCTCGAGTTTCGAGGCCCACCACGGAGTATACCCCACGGTAGTGGGGATAGTTCCGCGACGTTTATCGTCCAGATCTTTGCGACATATATGAAGAAATCACTGTATTCATTAGTTATATGTTTTCTGTTCATATTTTTGTTAGATACGGTTCCTAAATGCAGTATTTCTAAAATTTGTATTGATTCTTTTTCCCAAAAATCCACCATTCTATTATTTTCCATTTGCAAGAAGATTTGGAATGATCCCATTTTGAAGTACAGTGAATTCTCGATAATTGTCAGCAGCAAGGGTCTTGTATCGTCCAGGAGACATACCCGAGCCATGTTATGTTTACCGAGGCCTCCCACGGAGTATACTCGTGGTAGTGGGGATAGTTCCGCGACGTTTATCAGCCAAGCCTTTGCGACATATACAGAGGAATCACTGTACTACGATACTACGTTCTTGCCGGGATGTAATAATTTTTGGAAATTATTATTGGGATTTTGGGAATTGTTTTTAGTATTGCTCGTCCCTGTATAAGTCCGCTCATTTCCATAGTTCTTCAGAGCATGGATTTCACGGACATCGTTGCATAATCATTTTCTCGGATTTGAAAACTTATTTTTTTGCGTCCATGGACGGGCGAAAGAAATGGAGGGAAACTTTTTATCTAGGGAATACGAAGGCTCGAGCTCCGGAATTTTTTATCACCTCGGAGAGTAAGGATTCTTAGCGTTTAGGTTTGACAGCTTATGGACCGAGCCTCGCGGAAAATGTGGCGGAACTTTGATCGTTTGTTTAGTATGCAAAAATTCTATTTCCCACGCTAATGTACAACAAAGTAGATTGCAAATTAATTTCCAGGTTTCAGATTGAAATTATTTACTTTTGTCTGATGCTGTAAATACGAGTCGATGGAAAATCCACTAATATGTATTGCTTAATGTAAATTGATTAGGTTCCTCTATGATGTGTTAGTTAGTTAGTTTCTGGAATGTCATTTTAGGGCAATTCCGTTATATAAATGGAATTTCCTGTTGCCAGCTTGCTCGGCTGAATACGTTATTACGAAATTGACATTTTTCTCGCAGCTCTGACAGTTTCCAAGATATTCGACCAAATATGTTTCTCGCTTCTAACTTCGAGGGCTGTTTCTACCCCTTCGATATGGGCAATAGCCGATAAAAATAGTGCATGTCAAACATGTTTGTAAGAACTAGTTTCCGCCAAAGCGACATAAAAATTGGCGAGCGCCACGTCGATACTTTTTTTTTTATAGGGAAAGTTAGGATCTCGGAAATTTCGAAATTTATGAAACTTCGCGCGCAAGTGGAGTAAGTCAACCATAATATCGTCCTATGTATTTCGGTCGTGTCAGAATTCGGTCATCACGGAAGAAATCACCTTTTCGAAAAGAATGCAAAGTTCACCGAAATTCATTGTGGCCCGTCGATTAAATCGACTGAAACATTCGGTTGTCCAGAAAGTTCATTCAAAGTTCGATATACATTTATCGAATTATTATAAATGCCATTTTGTTCCATAATCTTTCTCCGTCTTTCACGCAACTTGCGTTTCTCGGCGAAAAACTTTTAAATATGATTTTTCATGTTGACCAAAGAGTTAAAGTTTTTGTCATTATGGGAATTTTCTATTGACCTAAAGAGATGAAAATCTGAGGGTGTAATGTCTAATGTAAAGCATCGAATGCCTATAATGCACTTTGTTTCCTTTCATATTTAAGAGTGTATAAGACTAACAAAAATTAATGTATCCTGATCGAACTTTTTCCTAAAAATGCCTGAAATATCACCTTTTAAAATCACCCTTTAAAGGTTGCTAAAATTACTTAAATTACCGGGGGCAATTAATTCGCTAGCAATGGTTCACGTGTCTCCCTGTTAAGGCACGCCATCCCCTGTCAATAAGGATGTAGAAGTTTCGTTCTCGTAAACTTTTCGAATTTCTTTCGGTGCAAGGATAACACCGGTGTGTTTTCGTTGATCAGGAGTTCTTCGAAAGCTCCGAGCTTCTACGCGCGACAGCGAACGTTCAACAGGGTTCAGGACACCGTGGCGACCTAGGAAGTTTTTTAATCGAGTTCCTATAGAGTTGCCGCTGTTACGATAAATCTTGTGTTGGTAACTGCATCAATGTTTTTGCTTGTTACACGTCCCTTTGTCTTGCCGGCGTGTACGCGACAGCGAGACATCGCGCCGTGGGTCCGTAAACTTCAAGGCTTAACTACTTACACGTGACTGTAATTACAGTTACAAGACTCGTACAGTCGTGCATGACTTACTTCAACGTGCATACGTATGCACACTCGCTTAGCGAGTATCGTACAATTATGCGTGCGTGGAAACTATTATCAAATAGGGTGCACACACTACCGCGTCCTAGGGCAGTTTCGTGCTGCTGAAGTAATGAGCGCTTTAAATCAGATGCATTGTTAATTCCATGCGAAGGAAATACGTACGCGACGCGGTAGAATTGCTAAATTTTTTATCCGATTGTCAACGAAATCACGAAAGTGCGATGTTATTGTTAGCTCGCATAATGGTGGGCCGAAACCATGGTGAGGTTCGCATACGTTCGCTAAAAGTCGCGCAACACTGGTAAAACAAACGTCAGTTTAACCCATTTGCATCATAAGGAAATACGAAAAGAAGACTTTTTTTTTTATTATATTTAAGTACAAAAATGACTACAAGTAAAAGAACTTCATATTTCGGAATTATAAGGAAAAATCAGGATTACTACTTTCATCTCCAACAACACCCCCCGTTTCTATTTTTTAGCTAACGAATAATTATAGTGACCAACAAAGTTGAGCGTATGCATACAGCTCCGGTGATAGTGACCAGGAAAATTGAGCGTATATACAGTGACTTCCACTAATATTCGGACGTTCTTAAAAATCGCATAACTTTGTCAATATTGGACTATGCAACTTGAATTTTTTTGAGAAGTTACAACAATTGGATCGCTACATAACGCGAGAAAAATGTTTGATTAAAATTGCAATTGGTCGAAATTGCAGAGAAAGTACTAAGAGTTGTATTTTGCAACATTTTTATGCGGGTTCATGCCGACTTCTTTAAAAAATTCAAGTTGTATGATTCAATGTTAACAAAGTTATACGATTGTTAAGAGCGTCTGTGTAAGTGTATTGTTGTTAGTATTTTTCTTCCTTTATTTATAATAATTTTATTGTTTACATCATATAGCAACACTTTGCACAGTTCAACAATGCTGTCATTGATATTAAACTAGATATCGCATAGTTTAGCGAACATTCCTATAAACCTAATACAGTGTTTACTCTATATATGTCGCAAGTGCCTACCCGATAAAGGTCCCGGAACAATCCTCATTACTGCGGGGTATACCCTGAGAAGAGCCATGAACCGAGGCCTTTAGAGCTTCGCTGTTATTTATGTCATATACGATATATGTCCCTCGTTAGATCTGGTTTAGAGTAAAAAAGTTGCAAACTTTTAGTGTTTCCTCTGCAATTTCGAGCAATTGCAATTTTTGTGAAATTTTTTTTCACTTTACGTAGCAAACCAATTGTGCTAACTTCTTAAGGAAAATCCAAGTCGCATGATCCAATGTCAACAAACTTATATAATACGATTTTTAAAATCGTCCGCATATTATTGGGAGTCAGTGTGTAATGATGCAAATGGGTTAAAGGTTTCGAAATCATGAACCGAGGCCTCTAGAGCTTCGCTGTTATATATGTCATATATATCATATACGTCTTCGCTGTTTTATGTGTCATACACGATACTTGTCCCTGGTTAGACATGGATTAGAGTAAAAAAGTTCCAAACTTTTAGCGTTTTCACTGCAATTTCGACCAATTGCAATTTTTGTACAAATTTTTTTTTCACTCTATGTAGCAATCAAACCAATTGTGCTAACTTCTTAAGAAAATCCAAGTCGCATGATCCAATGTCAACAAACTTACACGATTCTTAAAATCGTCCGAATATTATTGGGAGTCAGTGTGTAATGATGCAAATGGGTTAAAGGTCTCGAAATCATGAACCGAGGCCTCCAGAGCTTCTCTGTTATATATGTCATATACGATATATGTCCCTCGTTAGACCTGGTTTAGAGTAAAAAAGTTGCAAACTTTTAGTGTTTCCTCTGCAATTTCGAGCAATTGCAATTTTTGTGAAATTTTTTTTCACTTTACGTAGCAAACCAATTGTGCTACCTTCTTAAGGAAAATCCAAGTCGCATGATCCAATGTCAACAAACTTACACGATTCTTAAAATCGTCCGAATATTATTGGGAGTCAGTGTGTAATGATGCAAATGGGTTAAAGGTCTCGAAATCATGAACCGAATCCTCCAGAGCTTCTCTGTTATATATGTCATATACGATATATGTCCCTGGTTAGACCTGGTTTCGAGTAAAAGCGTTGCGAAAATACAACTTCTAGTGTTCTCTCTGCAATTTCGACCAATTGCAATTTTGTAAAAAAATATTTTTCACTTTCCGTAGCGAACCAATTGTGCTGACTTCTTAAGGAAAATCCAAGTCGCATGATCCAATGTCAACAAACTTAATTTTTAAAATCGTCCGAATATTATTGAGAGTCAATATACACGCTAACGATGCAAACAGGTTAAAGGTTTCGAAATTCGATCAATTAAATTGAAAATTTAAAGATTAACTTGGTGTTCTCTGTGTACGCTCGCGTTCCTCCGCGGTCTGGTCCTCGGAGGCAGACGCGAACCACCTGACGACTTACCTGCGTGCAACCCCGTGATAACGCAGTGCGCGGCTCTTTGTGAATCAGGTATGCGTATCCGTTTGCGTGGCGCTCGTGCTCGCGGCGCGGCGAGGCGAGGCGAGGCGAGGCACAGGGTAGCGCGGCGCGGCTGTGCTCTCGCAGAGCGTGCAGAGGCGAGCGCGCCTTTCCTTCGCTAGGCAGTGTACATTCCTCTGGCGCGGGCGTCGGTGTCTAGTGCGTGGCACACGGGATCTCTCGTGTGTACACGCGAGCATAACCCGCGGCGGTGAGTTTACAGACGGACGGACGCAAGGACGGACGTCGGATCGATCCGTGGTCGTTGGGGGTTAGAGGGGAGCAGAGAGAGAGAGAGAGAGAGAGAGGGAGAGAGAGAGCGGTTAGCTTGGTTCGGTAGCGAGAGGGTGCGAGGGACAGGAGGGTCAGGGGAGGCAGGAGTTTACGAAGAGGAAGGGAAAGCCGTATCTCTGAAGAAGGACGGAGATCCTTGCGCCCGTTGCGCCGTCGCAACGGTAGGACCGACGCGACGTCGGGACACGTCGACGTGGTTCCCTGGTGGGGGGAGTGAGGGGATAGACGTCTTCCGTCTCCCTCCGGCGAACCCACCCCTCCGTCGTCCTTCTTCGCTATCCTTACTCTCCTCCGTGTCGTACTCTACTGTTAGTTCATTCTTTCCCGTGTTTCCTGCCCCCCTCTCCCTCCCCTTCCTCTCTTTCCATCTTCACCGCTCTCGCCCCTACTCCTAGCATCCTTCGCTATCGCAACGATCTGTCCTTCTTGCTCGTCCCTCCACTCGGCCAGTCCTCCCCTCCACTCTTTGTTTTCCCCACCCGCCCCTCCTCGCCTATCGCTTTCCATCTCTTCCACCAACCCTGCCGCGTCGGTTCGACCCTGTTTCACCCGATTCACGATCTCGGTCCGATTCACGTGTGTCTCTGCGCCTCTTTGTTCCGTCCAGCGTCGAACAGTATCGGTGGTCTTGCTCTCTCTCTGTCTCTCTCTCTCTCTCTCTCTCTCTCGCGCGCGCACGGCGACACTCCCCTCCACGATCTCCTCTAGCTGGCCTGCAAAAACAAGCATACGGCGATCCCCAGTAGCACCCTGGTACACAGACCAGGGCAGAACGTCACACCGGGTGGCCCTGGGCGCCAGGTGTAACGCGGGCTCCTCTTCTCTCTCGGCGCCGTCACGACGACGTCACACACGGAACAGCCCGAGCGTCACGTGCTACCTGCGCGTCACGCGCTCCCAGCTACGTCACCGTCTGACCTCCAATGCCCATTGTATCGTCGACGCTCCGGGAAAAACAGGGCCGTCCGATCGGCCGTGGATTTCGTGCGACCGGCCCGGACAACGATCACACACGATCCAGCGGGATCCTCTTCGGTGGATCATCTCTTAGCGTTCACGTCCACACATGGGTGATAAACGATTCCGCGAGACGTCCGTGCACACGGTCCGAGTGACTCGCGCGCCGACGTGGACGATCTCCCGGCTCGATCTGATCGAGGACCCCGTGACACCTCGCGGTGGATCGCGCGTTACAACGTTCGCCTAACCCGGCCGTAGTCGAGGAATCGTGCCCAGTGCTCTGCCGGCGTGTTTGTCTCGATTGAATTTCAGAACAGCCCGGTTACAAACTCCAGGAAGATCTCTCGATTGAATCGCAGAATAGCAGATAGACACGGAGTTGCCGAAGAAGGTTTTCTCGCGAGTGTGTCTTCGTGTCCCGTTGACAACGGCGGCTGGTTATCCGGGAGAGGATCCTCTCGAATCCACCGGCTCATTGTCAGCTGACGCGAGACCTCCTCGGACTGTAATCCGATCGACGTCGACACCTGCCACGAAGAAACGTCCAACGAGCCGGCCGTCTATTGTATCGAATTCCACCTTGAACCAGCTTTGTTAGGCCATCGTACGGTTCCCGCCACGTGACCCGAGCGACGCCATTGGGCGTCAAGTGTCGCCTGTTAACGGTGTTGCACGGCGGAGCCGGGAGCAGCGAGCGGGCTGTTTTCTTCCCCCGAAAGAAAATACGGCTGTTCCTCGGTGACCGTGATCAATCCGAAGGAGATCAGTGACCGTGCGTGCGCGTGTGTGTCTGTGTGTGTGCGCGCGCGAAGGTACCGGGCTGGGACAAGAACCGTGAACGTGACACGGGGCACATTCAGTCGGTCAGTGGACGTCGGCGTCGTCGCGCACGCATCATCTCAAGAAACGTGCTGCGTCTGTTTCTCGGTGTGCTACCTGCCCGCCTGCGTGTGCGTGTCCGACCACCCCCCACCCCCAACCCGTGTAATTTGTTTACTCGGATCAGTGGTTACGGCAACGCGCCCGGTGATCGTCACGTTTCCGAAAGTGATTCGCCTAACCGAGTTGCTCTGGACTGGGAATTTTCACGGCGAAAGAGATTTTGGATACAAATCGGCCAACCTGCCGGTCGACGCTCTCAGGGGCTGTTGCGTGTCGCTGACCTGTGAGTGGGATGCTATTGTTCTATGCCAAGGTGCATGAGTCCTTTATAGTCGAGAAAATATTTTCCGTACCTTTACACGACACGAAGCATTCGATGCTCTAGGAAGAATAAGCCTAAAATATAAACGGGAAATTAATAACTATGCTACGGTAGGCAAGAGTTGCTTTCGACTTATAAGCTGGAGGAAGAAATGCTTAGAGTGTTACTGTCCTTCATAGTACTTTATAGTCCTTTACAGTCGCCAAAAGATTTTCTGTACCTTCACACGACACGAAGCATTCGATACTCTAGGAAGAATACGGCTAAAATACAAACGGGAAATTAATTAATAATTATGCGAGGCAAGAGTTGTTTTCGACTTATAAGCTAGAGGAAGAGATGCTTAGAGTGTTAGTCGTGGTATCAAGTCAACTGTGAAACGGTGCATGAGTCCTTCATAGTCGAGAAAATATTTTCTGCAGCTTTACAAACGGGAAATTAAATAATAATTATGCTATGGTAGGCAAGTGTTGCTTTCGACTTATAAGCCAGAGGAAGAAATGCTTACAGCGTTAGTCCTTCATAGTCCTTTATAGTCGCCAAAAGATTTTCTGTACCTTCACACGACACGAAGCATTCGATACTCCTGTAAGAATACACCTAAAATACAAACGGAAAATTAATTAATAATTATGGTAGGCAAGAGTTGCTTTCGACTTATAAGCTAGAGGAAGAGATGCTTAGAATGTTAGTCGTGGTATCAAGTCAACTATTCAACAGTGCATGAGTCCTTCATAGTCGAGAAAATATTTTCTGCAGCTTTACAAACGGGAAATTAAATAATAATTATGCTATGGTAAGCGAGAGTTGCTTTCGACATATAAGCTAGAGGAAGAAATGCTTACAGCGTTATTCCTGGTATCAAGTCAACTGTGCCCCGATGCATGAGTCCTTCATAGTCGAGAAAATGTTTTCTGCAGCTTTACAAACGGGAAATTAAATAATAATTATGCTATGATAGGCAAGAGTTGCTTTCGACTTATAAGCTAGAGGAAGAAATGTTTACAGCGTTATTCGTGATATCAAGTCAACTGTGCCACGGTGCATGAGTCCTTCATAGTCAAGAAAATATTTTCTGTAGCTTTATATGGCACCGTCGAAGCATTCGATGCTCCAGTAAGAACACGGCTAAAATGCAAACGAGACATTAATTAATAATTATGCTAGGCACAAGTTGCTTTCGACTTATAAGCTAGAGGGAGAAATGCTTACAGCATTATTCGTGGTATCAAGTCAACTGTGAATTCTAAATTAGACTTAATCTGGACATGCAATCTGGAAATGGAGATTCACAGTTGCGATTTTTAGTAACAATTGACACGTTAAGTGGCAAATATCGACCGCAGAGATTCTTACAAAATCAGAGTAATTTAACGAACTCGAAACGTAATGAACTCAAAAGTAGAAATGTAAAATGCATCATACTGGATGCTGTCTTAACCTTTTTGAATTCGAAAGACTCAAATAAAATTCGGTTTTTCTGGATATCTCATAATAAAAATGAATTTCTAAAGTCAAAAATCACTGTCGGTCGTATATGACTGACGCGGCAGTGAACGTGTTAATTGTGTGCTATAGATTAAATCAAATTTGAATTAGAATGGTTTGCTTGCACTCGGTCGTAAATTTTCATCTTTTTTTTTCTGTATAGTAAAATTTCGAGTGAATTTTAAAAGACAAAACCTTTCCTCGTGTTCTGCTCGAGATAAATACATCCGCGGATCGATTACACGAAGTATAACGCATTCTGCTTATATTGATTCCGTTCCATAGCATGCTCGAAATAAATCATCTTATAACCTGATCGAGATTCCGTTCCATGGTATGCCTGAAATAAATCATGTTATTATCTGAGCTTCGTTTTACAATATGCTCGGTATAAATCATTTTATGATGCGGTTATATCAGGTATTTCGTCTGCGGGGATGTTGTGCTATATATATATACATATACATATATATATATGATAGTTTGGAATAAATCATTTTGTGTTCGGATTATACGAAATATTTTACGTGCAGAATACGTTATAAATCGAAATAAAAATTAACGGGGCATATTTTTCTGATTAAAAATCCTCGAATAACAGGACATCGGTTTTCCGATATATTTCATTTATTTAAACAAAGACTGCGAGGATCGACAGCTTTTCTGAATACTTGCACCATAGTATTGTTGTTATAAATCTGTCGACACGTGTATACACAGTGTTCAGAGGTCAGTGATCAAAATAATTGGAAATTGTTATTCAACCATCTGTTGCTATTCTGTTCGAGTAACCAGAACGTTTCTGTTTCGATTTAAGATTAGTAATTTTTGACAATAGAAGACTTTTTTGGAACAGTTTTAGCCCAGTTTCCGTTTCACTACGCACTCAACCCTTTGCCCTAACTGCAAACTTCCGATTGCACTTACCTGTTTAGCATACTCACGATATACGCGGTATGTATATCGGGAGCCACGAGCCTGATTCGTGTTGTTCACGTTTGGACCGGACGAGGTACCACAGGTCAGGCTCGTGCTTATTGTTTTTGGCTCAAATTTATTGCCACGAGTCTCACCCGTTGTTGTAGAACAAGGGGTTAATGGTGTTTCTCGGATACTTGGACGAAACATTTTCGGACTGTAATCGCGAATGACCAATGACGATTCGGGGCAGCTGTCTTCCGTTGTTATTCGCAAATAAGGAGTTCCTCCGTTGTTTCTGGGACGAGAGTGGATTGGGCAATCTTGTTTACCAGACGGGGCGCGTTCTGTCGTGCGCCTATGCCTTTTCCAATATCGAGAGTTACTTTTCGACTCTCTTCAATTTTCTCTTCCATTTCGATTGGCTCTCCCGAAGTTGCTCTTCGAGATCGAGAGTAGATCTTTTCACCGTCACGATGATAAAGAGACCCGTGGTCCTCCATTACGCGGGTGACGGAATTATTTGTCCAGGTTTTAAAATGAATTTTCACGTTAATATATTCATCGTGCCTAATTTGATTAGGATCCGTAAAATTCAAGAAAGTTGGAGGACTACTCAATATCATACATTTCATTTTTTTCAATTTTTATTTCATTAAATAACTTACTTTGATTTTATGGAATATTTGAGGTTTCTAGTTTGGCAGTCAAAGTGTTCAACCTTCAGAAATGACATTTTTTTCAGCTACGTACAGTGAATTCTCGATATATGTCAACAACACGGGCCCAGGAGACATAACTGTGTTATGTTTACACTCGTCGGCGTCCGAGGCCTCTCGAGGCCCCCTCGCGGGGCCCCGCGGTAGTGGGGATACTCCCGCGACGCTTATCATACAGGCCTTGGCGACATATACGGAGAAATCACTGTAATACAGTAATCAAACACTCTATGGGCCGAATTTTGTTCCGTTGGTATCTATCCGCAGACAACTTGCATTTACCTTGATGTTTCAAGTTGATGGCGCTGCGAACCGTCATCAATATTGTTATTGATGATCTCAGAGACATTATATGAATAAGACGTATACGTCATCTTGTAAAATTATTTGGTAAAATGTCGATATATTAGCATGTGACCTGAAAGTTACACGGGCCCATAGAGAAAACTTCTTGATCACTTTTTTCGAATTTTCTCAAAGTCATTGGAATTTGTAAACACCATATAATATACTTCATAATCACGAGTTGGTACTACGTACACTAATATTAATAATATGGCTAATATTTTGATAATAATCATAACATGTTTCATCAGACTCGCAAACACGTGTCTGAAAACTGCTTCATTAATCACGTTGACGTCAACAAAAATTCATCCGACGTGGCGAGTTAGTCGCGTCATTAATTTCGACTTTGACTAAAACCAAGTTTGTACCCCGCCTTTGATGGACATTTCAATTAAGATCTTCGCCAACTTGTCGTTCAACAAATAAGTTTCACGCAGCCGACAAAGTTGTCATTTTCGTGGTCCGCAATCTTGATTTTACTTCGTCAAAGTTGCCCAGTGACATAGCTACATTCATATTAATATTTAATCTTGTTCTATCGATGAAAGTCTCCGGAGCAATTTTTCGCAACATATTTTCTCGTTGCCATACCTTTCTCTCAGAATCCTTTCCGACTCACACTTACAAAAGGTGACGTCACACTTACAAAAGGTGACGTCACGTTCGATAAAATGTGACGAATATAAAGGACTGTTACCGTTGCGAGGCAAACGCTGGTAACGAACGTGCTAAGCTCGGAAATAAAAAGATTAGCAAAGCGTGCATTTATTTGTAGAATATACCTGATTGATCCCGTTGCCATAGCAGCACCGATATCTGAATTATTCAATCTTCGGTGAAATCTATTTCGATCAAGCCCACTGTATACCTCCCAGTATGTATAATTAACACTAAATCGATCACGGACAAATGATCGGTTTGTTTATTTTACAATTATTGAAATTGTAAAGATCCCTTCGTCGCGTCACGTCCGGTGGCTCGACTGCCAATAATCAATCAGATGATGAATCATTACAAAAATTCGATGATGTCACGCGGGAAGAAAACATAGAAATAAGACGTTAAAAATTGAACATTGAATTAAGACATTAACACTAGAACTACTGAGTAATAAATACAACTGAAGAATGCATGATGAATACAACTTTGTAATAATGACAAGACTGCTTCTATTCAAACCTAATATCATTTTTATTCTAACATGTGGTTCCATGAAAAAGTTCATTCAACAAATTCTGATGAAAACATTTTTATAATTTCAGTAATCGTGAAAGAAAAAATGAGGAACCAGTCATTCCGACTGGTTCGGTAGTTCTAGTGTTAATTGTCATATATTGTAATAAAAATCGCACGAAATCTAAATAAATTAAATCTTATTTATAAGACAATACATGCTAGGCAAATTTTAAGGCTCGGTAACTATAATGTTAATTCCATAATCTATATATATTCCATGCAGGGAGTCCTGCTATTGTCAGTTTCATGATAATTTCAAGCACGACTGCAAGCATGTTCATTTTACAATCATTGAAATTGTAAAGATGCCTTCGTAGCGTCACGTCCGGTGGTTCGACAGCCAATAATCAATCAGATAAGGAATCATTACAAAAATTCAATGATGTCAAACAAGAAGAAAACGTAGAAATAAGACATTAAAAATTGAACACTAAATTAAGACATTAATTGTCATAAAAATCGCACGAAATCCAAATAAATTAAATCTTATTAACTTTATAAGACAGTACATGCTAGCCAAATTTTAAGGCTTGGTAACTACAATGTTAATTCTATAATCTATATATATATATATTCCATGCAGGGAATTCTGCTATTGTCAGTTTCATGATAATTTCAAGCCTGATCGTCCGACGATTGTCGTGCACAGGATCAAAAGTGATTTTCGAAACGAGCAGTCTCGCAACCGGCAATTCGATCTTCGATCAATCGTCTGATCGGCGTTCGCTCGAAGGGCTGCCAGTATTTCGTTGAAAATATGGCGAAATAGTTTTCTGAGGGTTTCGCGCGGGTGGGGGTATGTGTAAAGAAGGGCGGGAGGGAGGGGGAGGGGGAAGGGATGGCGGAACGTTTCAGACAACCTGGAAATGCACTCTGTTGCGTCGCGCTTTGCATATCTAGACATTGTATATATCAAGTTATCCTTTGTACATCGCGACTGACGGGGAACTGGCTTCATTTATCTTGCTCCCCTTTACATATAGAGCTGCGCACATGTGCATCCGATCACTCCCTCTCCCCCCCTCTCTCTCTCTCGGTCTCTCGTGCTCACTCTCGCTCTCTATATTCCTCTCCCGATTTCTCTCGCGTGTGCACACACGTATAGATACGGGCGTGCCACACAGTTTCGCATCACCGAGGTCTATTCTCTTGCTCGTGATTTTTCAACCGGACGATCCTTCACCGCTGGCACTCTGATTACGTTTCTACGTTCCCTGAATACCGGCGGCGGTTATACGCATAACGGGCCACGCTCGTCCCTCCCGGTCGAACCGGAAAATTGCGAACGTGAAATCGAGAATGTTGCCGCGAGATTTTTCGCCGCCTTTCTCCGGGCATTTTTCGCGATCGATTTTCGACCGCGCCGCGCCGGCGAAAAATGTTCCGGGGGATCCTTTTGTGCCGCAGGCCGCGGACTCGGCGATACGTATGCCACCGTTGTGGCGATCGCTGCTTCCCTTCCCCTTCCACCCTCTCTCTCTCTCTCTCACTTTCTCTCTCTCACTTTCTCTCTCTCTCTCTCTCTCTCTCTCTCTCTCTCTCTCTCCATTTCTGTCCATCTGGAATATTCCCTTCGTACGGGGTACCGTGAAATAGTATGCACACGTCGCCGAAAGTCGAGCGAGTGAATGGCTTTCGTTAGATACCGTGCGATTATTATTGCTGACCCTGGGACGACGCTGTGTCACCCTTTCTGTGAAATAGAATAATTAACCGTTAGCATTGGAGTGGTGACTGTAAGATGACACTAAAAATTGCTGTAACATTTACATACGTTATTGTGTTGCTTATGGGAAGTGGCTTTCGGGAGAGAGCCGTGTCCAAAAGGAATTTTCGCCATCATTGCAGCTGGCTTCATCAGGAGTGATGACACTCTGACGACACTCTGATCAAAACTGAGCTTGTATAGGGCTGGTGAATGTTCAAATCTGCAATTATTACATCATTAAATTTGTTTCTTTTTTATCTTTTATGTTATTAAATTTGTTTGTGTTCGATAAATTACTGAACATTTCAGTGTTGTACGAGGAAATTGCACCATTTTCGTTTGTAGAACATGAAAAAAATGTGTATATAAGACAAAGGATAATATTGAGGACTTTCCAGGAAAATAAAATATGTTGCTCTAAAAGAAAGAGGTTATAATTTACGTATGATGTATATACAATATTTACAAATATGCAAAGTGGTTTATTAATTACCTAAAAGAAAGGGAAACGACAATTGAAGTCTATTCTCCTCGATTACTCCTAGATCTAGTATTTTATTTATCGCTAATTATTTATCGCTTTAATCTTTGCACATGTGCTCTCTTACATCATCTCTCTATATTTTGATCTCCCTCGTTGGGCATCGATATGTATCGATTAGAGGGCGCGCTGAGCTAATAAAGCGCGGCTAATTTGAATTAAAGAAAGTATCCTTTCTTTACATATGTATAGATGGGAAATATTCTAAATATTCTAATATTCTAAGTCGGAAGAAATGTTTCGTTTTGGAGTTAAAATGGCTTCGAGTGGAAAGGGTTGAAAATTTTTTTGCTAACACCAGACACACTGAAAGGGACACGCGGACCTTGATCCGATCTCATTTGTTAAATAAATTACAGTCAAGTTCTGGTCTTTTCAAGCTATGTGGTTCTATCGATCAGTGGTTTACTTCTTGAAAACAACGCATCTACATTCTTACTATTTGAAAATACCTTCGCTTTCTGTCACAAAATCAAAAATTTCATGGAAAATTTAAACGTTCGCTTCACGTAGCTAGGATTATATTTCAAAACTGAAATCTTTTCAACGTCAATTCGTCCAAGTAGTTCTAATAATTTGAGATCACCTACATTACAATTACACTGCGACTATGCTTTACGCATTTACGACTTCTGAAAGTTTTCCAAAAATGCTATAATATAAAACTCCACAGAATCTGGTACAATTTTTATTTATTTCAGATCTTCAAAGATCACTACCACTAAAAATTAGACTTTATCTGTTTCCTAAAACTTGCCTACAAAAATTGAGAATTGCATAAACATCCGCAGTCTAATAATAATAAACAAGAAATCCTTAAAAAATGAGTATAATTTAGGCACAGTAATTGGTACCCCCACAGTAGTTCCCTCACCCTATCTCATTATATCAACAATATTATCACCGTCCGCAATTCCGTGAAGTTCGGTAAACGTTCGTAAAAAATATGCAAAACGCGAGGGGGTGGGGGTAGGAAGCTGAAAGAAAACAAAATTCATCGCGAGGTTTGCCGACCTAATGCCGAGGACAGGGGGCAACGAACGCGGCGAGGGAGGGTTAAAATCACAGTAAACACTTTTTCCGCGAGAAGATACTCGCCGTCGCGGAGTCGAAATAACTGTCGCCCGGGGCGAAGAAAAATACTTTCCTCGCGGAAAGTGGAATTTCCTGATGCGCGCGGGGCTGGGTGCCTCGTGCAAACAAGCCGGAGCGCGCGCGTGCACGGCCGCGTATACATACACATGCACACATTTACATGCTGGCGCGCCGGTGGGCGACACGGCCGGGGCCGACTTTGACTCGAAATTGAACGTCAGATAATTCACGCGGAAGTAATTGAACGTCCGTGATGGAAAAAGACGCGGTGCGCCGCGACGCGACGCGTAACAGTGGGGCGTTTGCTCGAAAACGGAACACGACGCTCGAATATTTCCACCCGGGAAAGTTAATTCTTTGCCGCTCAAAGACTTCAATTACGCGGCCGTGCACGCGTCGCGTCGGTACGAATATTCGAGCGCGAGCCGCGATCATATCTCGGCGGATTCGTGTTCCATCGCCGAACCCCGAAGATCGTGCCTCTCTATCACCCGGCTTAATTAGACACGCGCGACACCTTAATTGAGTAGTTGACGCCTGCGCGATAAACCGCCCAGAGCCCGATCTCGACGAAGATCGAATTTCCTCGGAAAATTGTTGATCGAGCCCGGGCGATTGTCAGAGACTGTCTACACGATTTATGTCCAAAACGCGGGTCTAGCCAGGGACATATATCGGACAGGAGATTCTGTGACCCACCCCGAACGTTGAAAGGGACCACGGATCTATGGAGACCTCGATCGCAGGGGAGTGTAATAAACACACATGTCCTACATTATAAATGTCCAAAACACGGGACTTTATCGTCTAGAATATTGTAGATGTTGTATTGGATTGTTGTTATGTTATTCTGGAGGTCACTCGAGGTCCGGGGCCCCTCACGCGGAATACCGCGTAGGGGGGATAGTTCTTGGACTTTTATCGGCAAGGAATTTGTGACAAATATCGAGAAAAGACTGTATTCTTTATCTAAACACACCTCGTAAAGGGAGCTGTGATAAAAAAAAGCACAGTCCCCCTCTGAATGTTACAAAAGGGGACTAACTGCACTTTGTAAATAGAGGGGTATACCACGTAGTGGGGATAGTTCTGGGACTTTTATTGGCAAGGAATTTGTGACATATATGGAGTAAACACTGTAGACTCCTCGGCGACCGAGGCCACTTGAGGTTCGAGACTCATCTCGTAGTATATCCTGCGGTAGTGAGTTCTGTGGCTTTCATCAGGCAGATATTTGCGACATATATCGAGGAAAGACTGTATTCTTTATCTAAACACACCTCGTAAAGGGAGCTGTGATAAAAAAAGCACAGTCCCCCTCCGAATGTAACAAAAGGGGACTAACTGCACTTTTTAAATAGAGGGGTATACCCCGTAGTGGGGATAGTTCTTGGACTTTTATTGGCCAGGTATTTGTGACATATATAGAATAACACTGTAGACTCCTCGGCGACCGAGGCCACTCGAGCTTCGATACCCATCTCGTAATATATCCTGCGATAGTGAGGATAGTTCTGTGACTTTCATCAGGTAGGTATTTGCGACATATATCGAGGAAAGACTGTATTCTTTATCTAAACACACCTCGTAAAGGGAGCTGTGATAAAAAAGTGCAGTCCCCCTCCGAATGTAACAAAAGGGGACTAACTGCACTTTTTAAATAGAGGGGTATACCACGTAGTGGGGATAGTTCTGGGACTTTTATCGGCAAGGAATTTGTGACATATATAGAGTAAACACTGTAGACTCCTCGGCGACCAAGGCCACTCGAGCTTCATGACCCTTATATACCCCTCGTATACCCCGTAGTGGGGATAGATTTATGACTTTTATCGGCAAGGACTTTGTGACATATATAGAGTAAGCATACTCGATTTCGTGTAACGCTTGGAAAATGCAGACTAGAATTTCCACCGAGTTTTGTGCAACGGACAAAGCGAATTGAAATTTGGAAATAATTTATACACGGTGTGCGGCTAAATTAAAGAGCGTGGATAATGGACACCACAAACACACACCACCTGATTCCAATAATTATATGCCGCGACACTGTCTAACGAAATTTATTTTATTTAAATTAGTCTGCTCGGGCCAGTACGGGGATGTAAATTAGTAGATTAATTAAATAGATAATCGTAGTACTGTTGTTCTTCGTTTAATCCCATTTATTCCTATATCCTGCTTGCTCGTATAATCGTCTCTTTATTCCGGCGAACTGAACGGGTAACAGTTTTGTGCTGTTCAATATGAAGCTGGTAGCATTGCACACGGTACAATGGAACAGAGATTACCGTGGGATTAATAACAAGTCGGAATTCAAATGAAATAATCTAGACCAGGAAACAGTGTAATATGAAAGGATTATGTCGTGTAAGTTTCTCCGTCAGAAACTCAAACGTATTTATTATCCGTGTTCGCATGCGAGCTGCCGTTGTTTAAAGCCGAACGTATTTATAATCAATGACCACTGCTGCAAAGTCGGGAAAGCTGAAAAATACATTATCACGAAGCTTTCACAGCGAACCAAAATTCAACTGTTTATGCATAACGAGAAGAGTGTTCGACGTCCTTTTACGTTGTTTACGATTTCCTGTTTACGGGCTGAAAATTCTCTTCGAAATTGAAAATGGAGAACCTGCTTACGAAATTAACGTTGCAACCATCTCAAAATATGGACATGTTAGTTGCAGAATAAAATATGTATTCTACATATACGTGTGATATAATGATAGAATTTACACACTCATATACAATTATACAAATATGCTTGCGTAAATATACCCGTGCAAGCCGAAAAAAAAACGTTCATAGATGTTCCAGAAATAAAAAAAGATATCTTGTATTATAACATTCGCGTTCAGCATCAGAAATGTTCATTTACCTGCGGAACAACCTCTATTCCGAGTTGTAACTTTGTTGATGCAGAATCCACTTTCCAATTAAAAGTTATCTAGTAATATGGTATTAGCAAAAAAGCTTTCAAACATTAAAGTTGTATAGTAGGAAGGAGGTAATATTATATATAATAATAGGAAGCAGTATCTCAAGAAGACGGGGATCCTAGGCATACTGCAAAGATAGTAAAAACCTGCTGTAAAAAAATTGCTGTATTATTATTCAAAATATTTTTTACATTATTACATTAGTTCGCATTTAACACTAGATTTACAGGACCCGTCAAAATGACGGGTTCTAATATTTTTAATTTAATATTATTAAGATTCTAAGGATGCGTACATAAGAAATTATTTAGCAAATTTATTTCTTTGGGTGTACATTATTTTTAAAATATTGCTAAAAATGTGGGTAGCACGTTCTTGTTATTTTCATGCAGTAACGCAAAACAGTCGCTTTTAGTGCTCCGTAAACCTAGTGTTAACCCTTTGCACTCGGCGCTATTTTCATTCTAAAACTAAATTTTTCTTCCATCTTAGAATATTTTCATTTTATTCATACGAAACTGATCCGATTTACACATATAACATTCAAATGTTTAGTGATCTATCGAATAAAAGTTTTGTAATGTTACAAATATTTTGTAATATTTTTTCTAATTCCTTTGAAATAATGCCACAACAATTTCTGGTGGTGCTTCAGAGTCACCACTCGAGTGCAAAGGGTTAATAAATTACTAAATATTTCAGTACTGTACAAGTAGATTGCACCATTTTCGTATGTATAGCACGAAAACATATCGTATATAGAAGCTAAATATTCAAGGTCGGAAAAAATGTTTCGTTTCGGAGTTAAAATGGCTTCGAGTGCAAACGGTTAATGCGTTTGTAACCTACCTGCCTAAGAATCTTCGTTTCTCTTTACATTGTCACTAACGTTCTCGTTACACCATACAATATACTTTGTAATGCTCTGTACTAAGCATCATGTCATAATAAATCCCATACGAGATTTCCCAAATAAAAAAAAAAAATAGGTAATCGTCTCTATACGGTGTATCAGTGAAACAACAGGACAAGCGTGTCGTCCACGAAACTATCAGATCGGACATAAACAACGACGATTCCTCCCCCCCCCCCAAGAATCATACTTGGTTTCTTCGGTTCGAGATTCGACTCGACCAAATCGCAGTATAGTCACTCGAACATTCCGCAACTCACGGAGTTGGAGCAAACAGCTAAACCGTGTCGGACACGGTTCGGGACAGAGTGGCTTGGTTCGGGATCACGGTGAGGGTGGAAAGTTCATTTCCGGCGTCTCGTCGAAGAGAAATTCACTGGCTGTCGTCGTCTCCCCGTCGTCGTCGTCGTCGTCGTCGTCGTTGTCGTCGTCGTCGACGTCGCCAGGGGAAAAACCGACGAGCGAGCCTTGTACATCTCCCTGTTCCCCGACACGATCAAAATGGATTGAGACGCGGGATAGAAAAACGCCGCCCAACGGTTCCCCCGAAGACGCACACTCTACCGGCGTTAGTATATCGGGGGTGGGGGGTGGGAGGTGGGAACATCAGGTGGCCGTTGCGGGACGGGATTCTCCTCTCGCGGAGAGTTTATGCGAGATAATTTCCAGCGGCCGAGCATTCGTCAGTGTCACCCAGGCCCGGGGAAAGAAGCTGTGTAATACGCAGAAAAAGTTCCCCTCGGTCGCTTGGACAACCGTCGCGGACGAGCCCTTTGCTCCCTTGCTCTCGCCTGCTCGATTCGACGGCTTTTCCACCGAGTTTCTTCTCGCCGTGTTCGCGGCTCACCCCCCACCCCCACCCCTTAGACTTTACACCAACGCCGGGAAGGTTGTTAGCCACCGAGAACTTTAATTTTTCATTCCTAATGTCCTCTCCGCAAGGTGTCCCTGATACTCACCCCGGTCTTCAGCGGAATCGCACTCCCCTCGTGCTGGCAACTATTCATTCTGTTTTTCCACCGTTCGCATCAACCTTCGTATTACTCATTGCTGCAGATTCAATCGAATGCTCCATCGATACATCCCGCGAAGACAAGTTGCAAGATGTACAGGGTGTCAACAAATTATATGTCACGGCCACCATAGCGTGATTCTACACCTACGATTTGGTGGAAATTGACCTTGACCTTGAGAATCAAAGTCAGAAAACAACAACTTTTTTTTTGTTTAATCGTGTTCTACTGGTCATAACGATCAACTTTGTGAAAGAAACCATGGGTCGCGTCTCAACCGTTCTCTTAAAAAATTATGTTGTATTTCTTATAATTCTTGCAGCTTCTTTCCTTCATTCTGTAGTTGGGGAGATAGGATTATGATAATTTCATACCCAACGAGATAGCTTACTGATGGTACCCGCTGTATGATAGTACGCTGTTTACTTGTATATTGGCGGTGGATGTAAAAAATTTACAAATCAAGAAGCTGCAAAAATGATAAGAAATGCAACATCATTTTTTAAGAGAACTGTTGAGATGCGACCCATGGTTTCTTTCACAAAGTTGATTCTTATGACCAGTAGAACACGATTAAAAAAAAAAAATATTTTTGTTTCTTTGACCTTGATTTTCAAGGTCAAGGTCAATTTTGCGGGGAGTTTTTTATGTCAATTTCCATCAAATCGTAGGTGTAGAATCACGCTATGGTGGCCGTGACATATAATTTTTTGACACCCTGTACAGTGACTAATATCCGGACGATCTTAAAAATCGCATAACTTTGCCAATATTGGACTATACTGCTTGAATTTTCTTGAGAGGTTAGAACAGTTGGTTCGTTACGTAACGTGAGAAAAATGTTTGATTAAAATTGCAATTGGTCGAGGTTGCGGAGAAAGTACTCAAAGTTGTACTTAGCAACTTTCTTGTGCGGGCTTGTATGAAAAATTTAAAAAGTACGGTTTGAACGTCTGTATCAATTATACATATTCCGAATACTTCGTTTAAATCGGTCAACGTTGCGATGAGCTACAAACGTTCAACGATGAAAACTTTATACCGTAATAATTTAATTAAGTATTAATTTATACCTTAATAAATACCCCGACTACCGCGGGATATACCCCGCGAGGAGCCATGAGCCGAGGCCTCTACAGCTTCACTGTCATATATGTCTTTGCTGTTATATATGTCATATACGATGTATGTCTCTGGTCAGACCCGTGTTTTGGACATAAATCGAGCAAGCACTGGAAAATTATTTGGATTGGAGGTTGATCGGAGCAGCGAGTTAAATCTCCATTCATTATTAACACTAGCAAAGTTCACCTTGTTATTATTTATTACTCGTACACTCTGTTACGGAATTTCGCAGAACAAAGGTTCATTAAAATAACGAAGTACCAAAAACAATCTAGTTCATTGTAGTGATTCTTGTTTGGTCGAAGCAATCGGTAAACGATAATTATTCGATAATTATTCCTCCCGATTGTGGTCTTCGACGCTCTGAATAATAAATTGAAATGACGGTCTCATTAAATCATGTCGAGTGCCGGGGTGGTTAATCTTTTATCGAAATTTTCGTGAAAAACGGCTCGAATATGTTCCAGAGCCGATATTTTCAGTGCGACAATGCGTCGGCCGTTCTTCGACAAAGAGGGTGAAGAATGGGGATTACAAATTGCACCGATCTCTGCCGATGGGTTGACCGCGTTTTGAGAGATGGAAGGGAAATTGATTTTTTATCGCTGAGCGAATAGCCGCCGCCCCGTTCCCGCGGAATTCTCCTGTTGGTTTCCGCGGAAGGGATGAGCACTGGCTGTTGTTCTTTTTTTTTCCAGGGGACACAGAGGAAATTGCATTTGGGAATGTATTTTAGACCGGCTGAATCCATTAAACCGAAACATTCACGGCCCCCTTCTTTCGCCGGTTTCAAATTTTCACACTGTCTTCCGCGTATCCCGCTCGATTTATCTCCCACTTAACTTATTTATTTAGGCTCGCTCCGAGAACCTTTGCTCCCGCTAAGCTCGCTTCCGGATGACTTCAATTATTTACTAGAGTTTTCCTTTTAGTTTAACAGGATAAAATCGTTTAAAACGATCATATTAGTGGTACCAATAAGTAATCAATTATTTGGAAAGAATTTGTTTTGCCTTTAGTTCCGTGCCGATCGTTGAAGAGGAAACACGTTTTCGGTAAAGCAGCCTGTGTTCAAAATATTCTAAAAAGTATAATTTCTTTTTACAACCCTGTAATAAAATGGCGGCGTCCGTACCTTCCGAGGATCATACTCGTCATTGCATACTTTTCCATTTTCATGCGGGATTTAATGTAACAACAAAGAAAATTTCCGATGTTTATGGAGATGTATCGAAGGTCAACGAGTGTCAACGTTGGTTCAGAAGGTTCGCTGCTGGTGACTATGATCTCTCTGACAAGCCTCGAAGTGGACGACCAATTTGATAATGACACCCTAAAATCTCTAGTGGAAGCTGATCCAAAATTAACTATACAAGAATTATCGGGAAGCCTTGGGTCCATATGGTCAACTATACAAAGGTACCTACACGAAATGGGAAAGGCATACAGGCAAGGAATATGTGTACCGCATCAATTAGACCAACAAGAATATTCGTCGAAGTTTGCAGTTCATTGCTATCCAGATTTCGTGGAGATCCGTTTCTTAGCAGAATCGTTAGATGAAAAATGGATTCTTTGTGATAACATAAATCGTTCCAAGCAACGGCTTTCTGCAAATCAAACCGCAATATCAACCCCTAAACCTAGCTTATCACTTAGAAAGGTGTTACTGTGCATTTGGTGGGACTGTCGTGGCATAATTCGCTTTGAGTTGTTGAAACCTGGAGAAACAGTTACAGCTGAGTTGTATTGTCAGCAATTGCAACGGCTGTATTCAGAACTATTGAAAAGGAGGGCGTCTTTAGTCCACGGAAAAGGTGTAATACTGCAAATTGACAATGCCCGGCCCCGTACAGCGAAACTCACTCCGGAAAAAATCAAAGAATTGCAATGGGAAGTTTGACCGCACCCCCCGTACTCACCGGATATTGCTCCCTCGATCTTTTCAGATCTCTGGAGCATTATTTAAGAAATAAAACATTCTGTAGAAGATGTAAGGAGGCACCTTGAGTCATATTTTGCTTGACGAAAGATGGCAAACTGTCCTTGATAATGATGGAGATTATACAGGGTGGTTGGTAACTGGTGGTACAAGCGGAAAGGGGGTGATTCTACGCGAAAAAAGAAGTCGAAAATATAGAATAAAAATTTTTCGTTTGAGGCTTTGTTTTCGAGAAAATCGAATTTAAAGATCCGTCGGGTTCGCGTGCTTTAGTATGCGTAGGAAGTAGAATTGGTAGGTCATGGTCAGACGCAGCAGACAATTCCTATCGAATAACACGCGCATTGGCTGCATTTTCAAACTCAATGTTCTCGAAAACAAAGCCTCAAACGAAAAATTTTTCACTCTATATTTTCGACTTCTTTTTTCGCGTAGAATCACCCTCTTTCCGCTTGTACCACCAGTTACCAACCACCCTGTATAATAAATTAAGAAATGAAAACCTGAATTTACAACAAAGTTTGTTTTAGATTTCAAAATGATTGACTACTTACGGGCGCCCCTAATATTTTCGGAAGATTTCCCTGGAAAATTTAGCGTTGTAAGTTTCAGGCGGTTTTAAAAGTGGTCAATCTGCGAAATAATTCATCCGTAGCTTAATTATGTACCGCTGAGCGTGCCGTTGATCGAGCCGCTGTAACACCGCACTCTGATCCGTGTTTTCCGTTAATAACTCCGCCGCAAAGCCCGCGGAGAACATTTTCGCGAAGTAAAAATCTACGTCGAACGATCCCAGGAATCAGCCCTTTGAAGGAAGTACTTGGGACACCTTGTATAGTTCGGTTAAAATAACGCGAACGAAACTGCCCTAATACCATGAATATTCACGCACCCTACTACCATACATAGCCGACGAAATAGGGGTCGGCGCATGAAGAAGGAGTGTGACCGACGATCCCTATAATCGTGCCGAGTAAATTGAAACGTATTCGGAGCGGGGAAAATCCCACGGAAGAATTTCACTCCGATAAATGTCCTCCGGCGTGGCGGCGCGGTAAGGCCGTTCAAAATCGGCGTCTCGACAAGCAGCAACCCTTAGTCGCTCATTAAACGAACGTTTTTTTCTTCTCTCTCTCTCTCTCCCTTGCCGCCCTCTCACGGCGCGCGGGCGTTTTCGTGGTCCCAATTAAGGTTGCAGTTCCACACGATGGTTCGCTTAATCTCCTTCTCGTCCCGCGTTTCTTCGGCCGTTCGAGATTACCAGCGGAAACCAGAGAACCAGAGGGAAACTCGGAAAAGTGGGATCGAGGGGGACATGGACAGGTTGAACCCACCGGGGGGTTAGGAAACGTCACCGGGACGGCCACCGGTTTCACGATGGTGGACTACGACGGTTTTTAATGTTATCTCTGTGAATACATACTAGGCTGCCGGGCAAAACGAGCAAAAAACATTTCCTGAAAATCGTATTAAAATAATTTCATTTATAATACTGCCCTGACAGAAAATATTCGATCAAAATCGCGAATACAATCGTTCAATGAATAATTGGAGCGTATATTAAATGTGAAAAATGGTACTACAGTGTTTACTCGATATATGCCCCAAGTGCCTAGCAGATAAAAGTCACAAAACTATTCCCACTGCCGCGGGGTGTACCTCAGAAAATACTCGATCAAAATCGCGAATACAATCGTTCAATGAATAATTGGAGCGTATATTAAATGTGAAGAATAGTGCTACAGTGTTTACTCGATATATGTCCCAAATGCCTAGCAGATAAAAGTCACAGAACTATCCCCACTGCCGCGGGGCGTACCTCAGAAAATACTCGATCAAAATCGCGAATACAATCGTTCAATGAATAATTGGAGCGTATATTAAATGTGAAGAATAGTGCTACAGTGTTTACTCGATATATGTCCCAAATGCCTAGCAGATAAAAGTCACAGAACTTTTCCCACTGCCGCGGGGTGTACCTCTGAAAATACTCGATCAAAATCGCGAATACAATCGTTCAATGAATAATTGGAGCGTATATTAAATGTGAAGAATTGTGCTACAGTGTTTACTCGATATATGTCCCAAATGCCTAGCAGATAAAAGTCACAGAACTATCCCCACTGCCGCGGGGCGTACCTCAGAAAATACTCGATCAAAATCGCGAATACAATCGTTCAATGAATAATTGGAGCGTATATTAAATGTGAAGAATAGTGCTACAGTGTTTACTCGATATATGTCCCAAATGCCTAGCAGATAAAAGTCACAGAACTATCCCCACTGCCGCGGGGCGTACCTCAGAAAATACTCGATCAAAATCGCGAATACAATCGTTCAATGAATAATTGGAGCGTATATTAAATGTGAAGAATAGTGCTACAGTGTTTACTCGATATATGTCCCAAATGCCTAGCAGATAAAAGTCACAGAACTATCCCCACTGCCGCGGGGTGTACCTCGTGAGGGGCCAAGAAGCTCGAGAGTCCTCGGTCACCGAGGGTCAAAGAATAGCATCTCCTGGCCGATATATGTCCGTGGCTAGACCCGTGTTTTAGACTTGCATCGTGTAGGACATGTGTGTTTATACTTCTGGGCGACCGAGGCCTCTAGAGCTTTGCTGTTCTTTTCTGCGTTCGGTGTGGATCAAAATAGTATCTTCTGGTCGATATATGTCCGTGGCGGCTAGACCCGTGTTTTGGACATGTATCGAGTAAACACTGTATACATTTAAAAATCGGTATCACTCGACACAGTCCTCTCGCCTTAAAACAAAGTCCCAATTCATTAGGGCAATGTGACCTTGGGTTGCACGCCCCGGCAAGTTTCACGCATCACACCCCCATAAACATGACTGTGCCGAGGGTGGCGCAGAGTGCCACCATATAAAACACGTTGTCCCTACAATATATACATTAGACAAAAGAATTACATAATTTTGTAAATAGTTTACAAAAATATTACTAATAAAATGATTGTTTGCAACCTTGTGACTTAATTTGTTATCAAATAATATAGTTGTAACTTCTAAGCAACTTATTTCCTAGTTTTCTCGTGTCATTATGGATACTTTGGGGGAAATGATTATTTTCAATCTCTAATTGTCGAATTATAATTAGTCATTTTACTGTGTTCTGAGGGACATTACAGGCTTCGACGGAACCCGTCACGGTTGTTTAGATGCAGGGTTGGTTGGCCTATTTAACGGTCTTATTAACACATTTCCATGCGACTGTGTCATGCTCCGGTGGCCATAACGGTGTTCGCGCGGAAAATTTGAATCTTTTCGAAAAATCGCGATTGTTTAACGCTTTATCGAATAATCGGGTCGCGCACGATTATTTCATGGAAAGACACGCTTGGCCGTTGATTGAATATTTTTTTTCGCGCACATCTCACTGCACAGTAATTACTTTTTAAGAACCCGAACGCACCGGAACATGTATTTAATTAACGCACTTATATAATTAACGTGTTTATTTCGTAAAGTGTTACCGGGCGAATGTTTTAATTATCCGTTTTGATCAGCTCATGCGAAATATTGTTGGAACGTAATTGAATTTTAAAACGATTCTCTGGTGTTGGATTCATAATTAATTTTTCCGTTGAACATGGAAACTAAATTGAAAGTCGCGTACAACAATTGCCTTCCGCGCACATTTTAATGAAGCATATTTGCGCCTTTTTTGCAAATTCGATTTAAAAGATCCTCTTACCCCTCATAGAAAAATTGTTCACAAAAACGTACCGATATTTCAATCCTGTATTCTTTCTACATTCTCAATTTAATCGTACACTCTTCACTCGATATATGTCCCAAATATGTAGCCGATAAAAGTCCCAGAATTCTCCTCACTGCCGCGGGGTGTACTCCGATTGGCAGTGTATCAAAGAGTAGCATCTCCTCGCCGATAATTGTCCTTCACCGGACCCGCGTTTTGGACATGTATCGAGTAGACACTGTATTCTCACAATTTAAGGTGAATTTTTAGAACAGATGTACTTGAATTGCATTGGTACCCATTTGTCGAGTGGAGTTCGAGAATTTAATGTTAACTAAATTCAAAAATGTGTTCGCAGACAAAAATCGAAACTTTTCAAATTTCATTCGATTGACTCTTCAGTGACATTTTCATGCAATATTGTTGCACCCAACTGAATTCCTCGGTCAACAAGATGGTTGAGAACTTGGCTCTAATTGTACGTAATTGTTCGAGAAAAAAAAAGAAAGAAAACGAATGAAATTAAATTGACAGAATTTGATCGGCGCGTGGTTATTATTGATTTGAACGGAACAAGTGCCCCGTAATAGGGGACACGCTCGCGAATAGGGACATTTCGCTTAATTCGCCGAACTTCGCGTGTTCAAAGAGCGAAGTTATGAACCGAATTATCGTTTTCGTTCATCCCGTTCATGATTCGCAAATGGACAGCCATCGGGAGTTCGACAGGACTCGAAACTATTTTCTAATGATAGCATGAAGTTCACGCGTGTTGCAATATTCATGCCGCAATTTCTGTGAGAGCAGCCACCTCCCACGCGATATCGCATTACTACGCGATGGTGATCGCGTTTGCCCGAAGATTTTACACCGCCACCACGGCAAGATGGTGTTTCATTATCGGGCGTCAAATAGAGCGATATTTCAAGGATATTATGACCATAAATTAGGAGCCGTTTTCCCGGCTGCCCGGAAATTTTCCCGTTACTTTCTTAACGGATCCATTGAGAGCTTGACGCGAGTTCCGGGGGCGAGGCACGGAACTTGAGAGAGTGAAAATTACTCCGCCCCTCCGGGAATTATGGTTTTCCCCAGAACGCGGACGCCGATATATTATTGCGCGATGCAGAATGTTACCATCTTTTCCGTTTTTTTATTTTTTTTCGTTACGGATCCGCAAATCGAAATTAAAATGCTGACGGTGCGTAAACTGGCGACTTCGAAGCTGTCCTGACGTTTATTGATCTCTCTATTTCACCTTTATGGCACTGGGCGGAGGGCAGGTTGGGGGAGGGGGGTGTCTTTCTCAATTTTATCGTTTGAAACGTTGCTTGCATCTCCACAATCTCGAGTGGAGATTTTATTGGAGTTAAAGGAATTGATTTGAGGTCTCCAAGGAGATTAGGACCCTTAGTACTTATCCTTTTATTTCGTTTGAAGGAATAGTTTCCTACATCCTCGCTGTTTCAATCCTGATCTGATTGAAATTGGAGCAATAAGTATCAGAGCCGACATCGGGCTAATTTTTGTTCGCCATGGTTTGTCGGATTTGAAACAATAAATTAGAAATACGGAAATAGGGAAATACAATTTAAATAGGGGTGTGCGAGAAACCGAAATGTCGGGTCGGGAGTACGAAATTTTTTCGGGTTTCCGGACGGGTACCCGAAAATTTCGAGATTCTCGAAACTGTCGGGATTCCCGAAATAATCGGGATTTCCTAAAGGGAAATCGAAATTTTGGGGAAACCCGATTCTTTCGGAAATCTCGAAATTTTCGGGAATGTGGAAATTTTCGGGAATCTCAAAACTTTCGGGGATCTTGAAATTTTTGGGAATCTCGATTCTTTCGGGAATCTTGAAATTTTCGGGATTTTCTAAAGGAAAATCGAAATTTTGGGGAAACCCGATTCTTTCGGGAATCTCGAAATTTTTGGTGATCTTGAAATTTTCGGGAATCTCGAAATTTTAGGGATTTTCTAAAGGAAAATCGAAATTTTGGGGAAACCCGATTCTTTCGGGAATCTTGAAATTTTCGGGATTTTCTAAAGGAAAATCGAAATTTTGGGGAAACCCGATTCTTTCGGCAATCTCGAAATTTTTGGTGATCTTGAAATTTTCGGGAATCTCGAAATTTTAGGGATTTTCTAAAGGAAAATCGAAATTTTGGGGAAACCCGATTCTTTCGGGAATCTTGAAATTTTCGGGATTTTCTAAAGGGGAATCGAAATTTTGGGGAAACCCGATTCTTTCGGGAATCTCGAAATTTTTGGTGATCTTGAAATTTTCGGGAATCTCGAAATTTTAGGGATTTTCTAAAGGAAAATCGAAATTTTGGGGAAACCCGATTCTTTCGGGAATCTTGAAATTTTCGGGATTTTCTAAAGGGGAATCGAAATTTTGGAGAAACCCGATTCTTTCGGAAATCTCGAAATTTTCGGGAATGTGGAAATTTTCGGGAATCTCAAAATTTTCGGGGATCTTGAAATTTTCGGTGATCTTGAAATTTTCGGGAATCTTGAAATTTTCGGGATTTTCTAAAGGGGAATCGAAATTTTGGAGAAACCCGATTCTTTCGGAAATCTCGAAATTTTCGGGAATGTGGAAATTTTCGGGAATCTCAAAATTTTCGGGGATCTTGAAATTTTCGGTGATCTTGAAATTTTCGGGAATCTTGAAATTTTCGGGATTTTCTAAAGGGGAATCGAAATTTTGGAGAAACCCGATTCTTTCGGAAATCTCGAAATTTTCGGGAATGTGGAAATTTTCGGGAATCTCAAAATTTTCGGGGATCTTGAAATTTTCGGTGATCTTGAAATTTTCGGGAATCTTGAAATTTTCGGGATTTTCTAAAGGGGAATCGAAATTTTGGAGAAACCCGATTCTTTCGGAAATCTCGAAATTTTCGGGAATGTGGAAATTTTCGGGAATCTCAAAATTTTCGGGGATCTTGAAATTTTCGGTGATCTTGAAATTTTCGGGAATCTTGAAATTTTCGGGATTTTCTAAAGGGGAATCGAAATTTTGGAGAAACCCGATTCTTTCGGAAATCTCGAAATTTTCGGGAATGTGGAAATTTTCGGGAATCTCAAAATTTTCGGGGATCTTGAAATTTTCGGTGATCTTGAAATTTTCGGGAATCTTGAAATTTTCGGGATTTTCTAAAGGGGAATCGAAATTTTGGAGAAACCCGATTCTTTCGGAAATCTCGAAATTTTCGGGAATGTGGAAATTTTCGGGAATCTCAAAATTTTCGGGGATCTTGAAATTTTCGGTGATCTTGAAATTTTCGGGAATCTCGAAATTTTCGGGATTTTGTAAAGGAAAATCGAAATTTTGGGGAAACCCGATTCTTTCGGGAATCTCAAAATTTTCGGGGATCTTTAAATTTTCGGGAATCCCGATTCTTTCGGGAATCTTGAAATTTTCGGGATTTTCTAAAGGAAAATCGAAATTTTGGAGAAACCCGATTCTTTCGGGAATCTCGAAATTTTCGGGAACCCGGCCCGACCCGACCCGACTTCTTCCCGACTCGCCCCGACCATCGGGTTCCTAATATTTCGTGTTCTCGCACACCCCTAAATTTAAAGCGGTAAGATCAAAGCAATCTAAAAATACCGATATATCATTTTCAACTTATTGAGATTGTTAAAAAAAAAAAGAACGAAACTTCAATCTACTTCCCTTGATTCATTAACATTTATATTCTCAATTATTATCTACAGCACTATTTCTAGTTTTCTAGTACATCTCTTCAAATATCTACTACTCGAAACCGTGCAACAGATTCAATAGCAAATACCGGAACAATAAATACTGTTTACAATCGCAGAGTCCACAGGACGCGCAAACAAGCCTTCGCTAAATGAAGTTCGACCGACGATTTTGATACTCCGGGTCAACATAGACCCGGGACTCCGTCGTGACATAATAATAACTTATCGGTGGTTCATAAAATCGGACACCCTTTACATTTTCCGCTCGAGAGCGTGGCTCCTAATAAATTGTAGAACACCGTCGTTTCTGTTTTACTGGCGGACCTTATTCTATTCCGCGTTCCGACTCATAAAACATTACGTTCTTCCATTAAAGAGAGCGTCTGCCGGTCTGTTGCGAGGACGGCGCGAAGATCTTGAAACTATTTAATATTAATTTCCTTTAACGAGACACTCGGCTCGGGATACGGGAACGGGAACGGGAACGGGAACAGGAACCGGGAAAGCTGGGAGGAGAGGCTTGGTGTCTCGTTACCGTCGTCGCATGAAGAGAGGATAGAGGGATCGGGGCGCGTGCAAAATCTTGACAGAGTTACAAAGATAGCATCGGCGACGTGGAGACTATAATTGAACGGCACGCAAAGGGTTTCTCGCGCGGTGACGGCGAAGGGACGGACGAAACCGACGCTAACGTCCCTTTGACGCGGGACGAAAACGACGCCGCTCGAAAAGGGCGAGTGCAGGCCCGACGACGATAATGATTTATTAATAAGCCGGGGATGGCCGGCAAGTATAACGTCTCAAAGAGGGTGGGAAAAGATGGAGAGAGAGGGAGAGAGAGAGAGAGAGAGAGAGAGGGAGGTCGGGACCGGATTGGTCTCCGTGGGAGTCAAAGTTGTCTTTGTGCCATTGCCGAGAGACGCTTCCTTCCTCTATCCGCGCGATGACGAAGACCCGCCAGCTCGATGCACAGAATGGCAGAGATGAAAGAGAACGAAGATCGCCCCGGGGATTCTGAATCCGTGGTATATAACGCGTCTCACGGCCCTGCAACGGTTAACTTCATATTTGTCGACGGTAGTAAGTAGTAAGGTAATGCGAATATACCCGGTTTCCTCTGCACTCCTGGGATTAATTCTTTGTGACCGGAAGACTGGTTTTTAAAGACTCTTCAATTCCGTTTCTGTCCAGACAAAGTACCTTAGAAAACCAGACACTGCGTTTTACTAGCCTGATTTGCCATTTACAGTCTTTACTCGATACATGTCCCGAATATCTAGCCGATAAAAGTCACAGAACTATCCCCACCACCTCGTTCGGCAGTGTACCAAAGAATAGTATCTCCTGGCAGATATGTGTCTCTGGTTAGCCCCGTGTTTTGGACATATATCGAGTAAACACTGTACAGTATTTTCTCGATATTTGTCGCAAATATCTAGCCGATAAAAGTCACAGAACTATCCCCACCACAACGGAGTATACCCTGTTCGACAGTGTATCAAAGAATAGTACCTCCTGGCAGATATGTGTCTCTGGTTAGCTCCGTGTTTTGGACATATATCGAGTAAAAATTGTACAGTATTTTCTCGATATTTGTCGCAAATATCTAGCCGATAAAAGTCCCAGAACTATCCCCACCCTCCTGTTCGACAGCGTATCAAAGAACAGTATCTCCTGGCAAATATGTGTCCCTGGTTAGCTCCGTGTTTTGGACATATATCGAGTAAACTCTGTACAGTATTTTTACGATATATGTCCCAAATATCTAGTCGATAAAAGTCCCAGAACTACTCCCATTACCCCGTTCGGCAGTGTATCAAAGAATAGTACCTACTGGCAGATATGTGTCCCTGGTTAGCTCCGTATTTTCGACATATATCGAGTAAACATTGTACAGTATTTTCTCGATTCTTGTCGCAACTATTTAGCCGATAAAAGTCCCAGAACTACCTTCACTACCCCGTTCGACAGTGTATCAAAGAATAGTACCTCCTGCCAGATATGTGTCCCTAGCTAGGTCCCGTGTTTTGGACATACATCGAGTAAACACTGTACAGTATTTTCTCGATATTTGTCGCAAATATCTAGCCGATAAAAGTCCCGGAACTACCCGCACCACTCCGTTCGGCAGTGTATCAAAGAATAGTACCTCCTGGCAGATATGTGTCCCTGGTTAGCTTCGTATTTTGGACATATATCGAGTAAACATTGTACAGTATTTTCTCGATATTTGTCGCAAATATCTAGCCTATAAAAGTTCGAGAACGACCCCCACCACCCCGTTCGGCAGTGTATTAAAGAATAGTATCTCCTGGCAGATATGTGTCCCTGGCTTGCTCCGTGTTTTGGACATATATCGAGTAAACACTGTACAGTATTTTCTCGATATTTGTCGCAAATATCTAGCCGATAAAAGTCCCAGAACTATCTCCACTACCCCGTTCGGCAGTGTATCAAAGTATCTCCTGGCCGATTTATGTCCCTGCGTGTTTTGGACATATATCGAATAGAAACTGTATCTGGAAAATATCTCGACAAATATGAATGACACGAAAAAAGTTTTTAGGCGAATATCGTAGAGTTTCGAGGGTGAAATACGACGCCAACTAAAAGTACTGCATTTTAAGTGGATAACTCGTATTTTCGAAAAGCATATCACGCGCAATTATTACAGAGAACGTACGCTGTTATAATTCTCAACGGCACTACGATTCGTAGACAAGTTTCCCGCGGGTTTCGAGGGGAAAAGAAATTTCGGAATACAGTAATACGTGTCGTGGTCGCTGCATTTAATATCTTTTTTTTTTTTGGTCGGCGATACGTTTAATTGCACGCACTCGCGGTTATATGAATCGTTTAATTTATTTTCATGCGTATAATTTAATTGCATTCCGAGGCTCCGGCGTTATCATCATTCCACGGCGCACCGTTCATTTGATATTCCCGCCTCTACCACACACACACACACACATTTCCCGCGTATTTTTGCTAATTGCTTTGCTGTTTATGCAAGAAGTCCTGCATTTTCGTTCGTCGTTTTCCTCTGTGGCATGCGCGCATATCCGTGCTCCCGTATTACATACTGCTGATTCTATTCTTTTCTTTTTCCTTTTTTCGAGCTGGTCAAAGTTCCAAGCAAATTCCTGCGAAAATTCGTATTGTCAGTTCTACAATGAAAACGGCGGAGAATGCGAGCCCACTTCGGTACGCTTCTAACAATTAAAACACGATTTTCCACGTTCAATTTCACCAGGTACAAGTAAAACCGCGTGGTTTCTGAATAAATACAGAAATCTTGAACAAAGTAGTCGACCGAGTCATTTCACTGCGGTCAGAAAATTACAACCGGGCAGGGTGTGATTCCACATATAAAACTAAGTCGAAAAAAAGGAATAACATTTTTCCGTTTGACGCCTGGTTTTCGAGAAAATCGAGTTTAAAGATCCTCTCGGTTTCGCGTGCTACAGTATATGCAGCAAGTAGAACTGGTTGGCCATGGTCAGACGCGTCGGACGATTCCTAGCTAATAACACGCGAAAAATTGTTGTTCGTTTCTTCCGATTTATTCTTACACGTAGAATCATCCCCTGCCCGGTTCTACCACCCGTCCGGACACACCCTGTATGTATAAAATATAAATAAAATATATATAAAATAAAAATGAATAAAATAAAATATACATAAAATGAAAATAAATAAAATGAAAATAAATAAAATAAAATATATACAAAATAAAAATAAATAAAATAAAATATATAAAAAATAAAAATGAATAAAATAAAATCTATATAAAATGTATAAAGTATCTGAAAGTCGAAGAAGAGGGAGGAGGAGGAGAGCTAAAAAGAATTGGACGAGTATTTCCAATTGACTCGAGTAAGTGTCATCTGATCCTTTCGCGGAGTGTCTCGTGGCAAAAGAGACAGTCTTTGTCCTGTAATTCGGAATGCCGAAAGTTCAGGAGCCCCCTAAAATTTGCCGGAGCCGCCTCGCTCTGTGCTCTTTGCCGGCGCTCGTTCCGGGCCGAATCGATCGAGAAAGTCGCGCGAAATCGACTCTGCGTGTAACTTTGGAGACGAGACGGGCACGTGCAAGAGCAAGACGAACTCTGAAGGACTTCTCGACTCTTGAAGCACAATGCCCCGTCGGAATCATCTCGAGCTCGAAATTCGACGAAATTCGCAAACACTCGCAGGATTAAAAGCGAGCCGAGCTGTTTACTACTTCCGAATACATGCTCCGGCCGAAGACAGCGAATTTCTCGGGATCCACGTCCCCAGAAATGGTTACGCGAGCAAACACAGAGCGTCCTGCGCTGTTCCATCATTTCTGTACCAAGTTAATTAATCAGTTCAATTATCTAATCGTTCACACGATAATGCAGAATGTACCGCATAACGTGGACAATTGGGAGAAGTAATTCTACACGCAAAATTGAGTAGGCTGACGCGTCTGAGCATGACCTACCGATTCCACTTCGTGCATATACTATAGCAAAAGGACGGTTGACGTTGAGCATCACTGGCGGTGCTCCGTCTCTCCTGGAAATATTGTATTCTCTCAATCTAAAACGAAGTCTCTGTTACCTATTTTTAACAATTTCGCTTGGTATAATTGAGTTTCTTTTTAAGTAAATTGAAAAATATCCGCGCAAACTGATCCAACAGTTTCGAATGTTTCGCGAATCTATATGAAAGTATACCACCGTATTTCCGAGAGTCTACAACAGTGTTTCCCAACCTTTCAAGATTAGCGACTCACTTCGAATTTAATAAGGTTTCTAATTTTTTAAATAAACATACAAATAATTACAGATACATAAAGATCCTTAGTTCAGTCATAAAAATTCCAAAGAGCCCTTTAAAACGTCACGCCGATCCCTCCTGTTCAATACTTCTAACGCACACAAATTAATATTTCTACAGTCCCGTGCGTTCACGAAGAACGTGCCGTTCGATTAAACATAGCAATCACTCGGTCAATTGGAAAGCAATATACAGTGAGTTCTCGATGTATGTCGGTAACACGGATCTTGTCAGCGTCGTCTGTTATGTTTACACTCCTCGCCGTTCGAGGTCTTCGTGGCCACTCACGGTGTATAGTTCGCGGTAGTGGGGACGGTTCCGCGACGTTTATCATCGAGGCCTTGGCGACATATACAGAGAAATCACCGTGCTCCGTACTAACCCGTCTTCGAATTGCTCTTTTATTCGGGTTCAAAGACTCGGCTCGGCATTCCAACCCCCACGATATTAACTTACCCCCGGTTGGAGAGGATTCGCCGTGACAAAGAGTCGACCGACATCCGAGTCGCAGTCGGCGCGCAATAGTATGCGGGGTTGCAGTCGAAACAAGCCGGTGAAGTGCCAGCTAAGTCTGACGGTGAAAGCTGCTTGGCAAACTAATTAGCATAATAAATTCACCTGCGGATAAAAGCCGGCGCCCGTGCACGCCGTGGCGGTAGCATGGTCAACGACGCGACGTCGCAAACCGTGATCAGGATGACAGAGTAGGCCGTGCGGCGAGACGCGAGACCGCCGCACGAAATAGTTGTCCCGTGTTCGAGGATGAAACGTCAATTAACGCTAAGTCGGGTTGGACGGGGGGAGGGGGTGGGTTTCCGCGAGGGATGGTTTCCGTGCCAGGGAGATCCACGTTCCGCCTTTTTACCGGCGTTCGTTACCAACCGGTGCGCGCGCGGTGGAACGGTGACTCGTGTCGACTTCCGGGGAGGCTCGAGCAAAACAGCCCCCGAAATTAGCTCAACTTCATTCTCCTCGTTTACTTTGATGAACGGACGCGGTTATGTTTAATCCTGGAACTGGGTCGACCGGTCGTCGTGGATCCATGCCAGTCGCGACTGTTTAGAAGGGACTGGCTATTTCGAGGGTAGTTCCGTGTGGTTGTTGGACCCTCTAGTGGATCCCACGGACAGAGGGAGCTGGGTGATTTAAATTCAAGAAGCGAGATTTAGTGTGTCGAAACTGGAACAGCCAATCTCAATTTCGAGAAGGTCGATCGTTGAAGGACACGAGGAAAAAACAGCTAAGATGAGAGTGGTACAGTGTTTACTCTATATATGTCGCAAACCTAGCCGATAAAAGTCAGAACTATCCCCACTGTCGCGGGGTGTCACGTGGATCAAAGAATATCTCCTGGCCGATTTATGTCCGCGGCTAGACCCCGGTTTTGGACATATATCGAATAAACACTGTAGAGTGATGCAATGTTCTCTCTGTATACAGGGTCGTCCGTTTTTAAACGGCCAAACGTCAACCAGCTATAGAGGACCCCAAATAAAACAACTTTCACCCCTAACACTTTTTTCGATTCGGTCTTGATTTTTAGATAATTGCAAAAACCCGTCATTTTTTGCGTTCACTTAAGATTAAATATATTAGGACTGCAATTATGTATCTTGATGATTTTTCCTTTGTTTGGTTTAAAATAAATAGGGGCATCTTTTTTATTCAGTCAACTTTTTTGTATGACCTTTGGATCTTGGTTTTTTTTTTGACATGGGGCACGCCGTGGAGACTGAATGAAATAACTTCGAATCAAAAAAAGTGTTAGGGGTGAAAGTTGTTCCATTTGGGGTCCTCTATAGCTGGTTGACGTTTCGCCGTTTAAAAACGGATGACCCTGTATATGTCGCAAACCTAGCCGATAAAAGTCAGAACTATCCCCACTACCGCGGGGTGTCACGTGGATGACAGAATATCTCCTGGACGATTTATGTCCGTGGCTAGACCCGTGTTTTGGACATATATCGAATAAACACTGTAGAGTGATGCAATGTTCTCTCTCTATATATGTCCCAAACCTAGCCGATAAAAGTCAGAACTAAGCCCACTGTCGCGGGGTGTCACGTGGATCAAAGAATATCTCCTGGACGATTTATGTCCGTGGCTAGACCCGTGTTTTGGACATATATCGAGTAAACACTGTAGAGTGACGCAGTGTTCTCTCTATATATGTCGCAAACCTAGGCGATAAAAGTCAGAACTATCCCCACTGTCGAGGGGTGTCACGTGGATCAAAGAATATCTCCTGGCCGATTTATGACATATATCGAGTAAACAATGTAAAGTGAGCCGAATGGAAGATCTATACACTGATGCAGGCCTGGGTAACTGATTGCTCACGGTACTCATTAAGTGTTGTACAGTGATTTCTCTATATACAGTGTGTCCCACGAACTCTGTCCACTTGAATATCTTGGTTATTGCAAACAATGTTACTTACAAAATGTTACTTACAGAAATTGAAGGGTTTAGGAAACTAGAGAAGTGGAGGTGTAGAGAAGAGTCACCTTTGTTTGTTTAGATGGATTGGCGTATTCCGAGTATAAAAGTACCAAAGCGTATTTTTAAAATGGCGGGTTTTAATATTTTTAAGTTAAAAATATTAAGATTGTAAGGATACATAGATGAGAAATTATTTAGAAAATTTATTTCTTTGGCTATATATGACTTTAAAAATATTGCTAAAATTTGAGGTAGCAATTTCTTGTTATTTTTACGAAGTGATGCAAAATATTCACTTTTAGTGCTCCGTGAACCTACTGTTAAAAAAACGAAGGTGATCTTCTCCACGCCTCCACTTGCAAGAATATCATTTATTCCGTAGTTTCTTCAATCCTACAACGTCTGTACGTAACATTATCTCGTATCGTTTGAAATAACCAAGATATTCAAGTGGACACACTGTATGTCGCCAAGGCATGGATGATAAACGTCGCGGGACCATCGTTGATTCAGTTCGAACAACTGACGAGGCGAAGGATGTCAAAAGCCGATAAAAACAGATCGTTTCGGACAGTGAGAAAAGTGACAGAAGATTACGCGCGAATTCCGGGGGTGGGGGGTGAGGGGGGACTCGTAAACCATAATGACCGGCGCGTCGCGTCGGATCTCGATGTATCCCGTGGTCTGAAAAGAAGAATGAGGGGCGCGGAGAGCAGGGTGAATGCACGGGGCAAGAGTCCTCGTCTGAAACAAGCGAAATAAAAAGAACTGCGTGGATGGACGGCGGCGGCTGTCCTGTGTTTAAGTGAAAACTTCAAGATACGAACTGTGCTGCGGGATATAGTGTTGGGGAGGGGGTGAGGGGAGGTACTGAAGTTGCAGGGTAGCACTTGGAACACGCGCGCAATTTCCTGAAGAATGTTGCCGCGCCGTGATTCCGGGACGGTTGGCGGAACTGTTGCAGGCTGGCCAACAGAAAAGGCAGAAATTACGGCCGACTGGAAATTACAGTGACTCCAATTTTGGTCCGTCACTTTCCTCCGGCGGTTGTCGATTACCTCAAATCAGACATGGAGCGAGAAACACTGTTTTCAGTTATTGCGCTGAGCTTTTATTTTCTCATTCAATTTGTATCTTTTTGATGGGAGTGTATATGCGCCGTCGTGCCTCGTTACACAGTGTTTTATGATTGCCGTTTTGCCATTTCTTTCTCGTTTCTACGCGGGTGCGGTATAAAACGCGTGAACATTGCAACGGCCGCGTTTATATGTTTTCAGTCGAATCTATGGGGTCGTTCTTCGCGAAATGTTCTCGCTATTATTGTTGCGCAGCTGTGAGCCGTATTATCTTTCCGGCATTGATCAGTTTTCGGTGGATGTCGGTTTCTATTTTGCTCGAGTAATTATTCGGAATTATGGGAGGCGCGATTAAACGGCGAAACAGTTCGAGAAAGATAATTGACCTGCAGGAGACTAATCTGTGAACTATTGCGTCGTTACAGAGAGGTGCAGCCTGCATCTGTTTCACTTAAAACTATGCCGCCGCGTTGCAGTTGCCTTGGCAATAAAAGTATTTTCATTATTCCCCTACAGAAAAAAAGAGCGCCCCGCCTTTTACCCGGCCAACGTTGCAGATGCATTTTCATTAATTTTTCATTTGAACGGGCTTTCCGTTTTCATTTCGACGTCTCTAATACATCATTTACAGTCATAGTTTGCCCTTTTTTGTTTATAAACATTAATCTCGCAGATGTACCGTGTCGCTTTTAATTATCCGAAAATATTTTTGTTCGGACCTTTTTGCGACGGTCCCTTTGATAGTGGTAATTATTTGTACTTTATAATAGATAACAAAGATTTATTTATGATTGTAAATGTAAAGTCTTCGCAATACGGACAAGAAAAATATTTTAGATGACGTTTCAAGCTGACAGCAACGGTTTGTCCAACAATATATTATTTTTGCAGCCATCTGGAGCGTGAAATTAAATATTTTTGGTACACGCATATTTCAAGCACTTCACAATACCTCTTGAATATAATTTGATCACATTTATTGTTTCTCTCAGTTTCAGAATAATTCAAAGTTTTCATATTCCATGAAGCGTTCTTTTTAAATGCCATTTTTAAAACTTTTATAAAATAAGATTTTAGCCTGCATTGTTCCCAGGTTAAAAATATCCTCCAGGACATTAATAACGCAATTCGGATGATTTTCGAATTATTTTCACGCACATCCGCGGAAAGAAAAGCCGCCGGCTTGGCTTGTTGTCTGATAATAAAATAATTTCAATTGCAAATACGGCGACCGCCGTATGAAATTTAAATACACCAATTAGCCCGCGCAATTCTTTTTCAGAATGGACCGCTTCTTCACACTCCGGAAACGCATCCTTGTTCCCGTTATGCATGTGTTCGCCGAGCATTAATTATTCATATCAGCGGCACGGTCGAGAGTCGCGTTTTTTTTACGATTCGTTCCTTTACGATCTTCACGCGTTTCGTCATTTCTTTGGGGCTGGCGGTAATCACACGTGGCTTGTTTTGCGCGGGAAAATAAAAATAATCCCCGAAACGAATTTATTTTTCATTCTTTAAAAATTACGCTTCATGATAGACACGAGTAACATCAGTAGCATACTGATGTAATTTCTTAAATAAATAGTCAATTTTATTTGATAGTCACGCACGTCAATTGTATTCAATTTACCCTTAAATTTATGCCAATTAATGTGCAAGTATTAAGAATGTAACTATTTGTGGATTTAGATGACATTTTACCAGCTCACTAAATTTCTATTTTCTATTTCGATAGAGAAGAATATTAAACGTAAATATAATATTAAATGTAACTTAATGGTTAAATTTAATTTATTAATATTGTAACTATTTGTGGATTTAGATGACATTTTACCAGCTCACTACATTTCTCTTCTCTATTTCGATAGAGAAGAATATTGAACGTAAATATACTACTAAATGTAATTTAATGGTCAAATTTAATTTATTAGTAATGTAACTATTTGTGGATTTAGATGGCATTTTACCACGTTACTACATTTCTATTTTCTATTTCGATAG
Source organism: Halictus rubicundus (assembly GCF_050948215.1). Lineage (NCBI taxonomy): Eukaryota > Metazoa > Arthropoda > Insecta > Hymenoptera > Halictidae > Halictus > Halictus rubicundus. The sequence goes on along the minus strand of NC_135153.1, from coordinate 18,999,806 downwards.
AGAAGAATATTGAACGTAAACATACTATTAAATGTAATTTAACGGTCAAATTTAATTTATTAGTAATGTAACTACTTGTGGATTTAGATGACATTTTACCAGCTCACTACATTTCTCTTGTCTATTTCGATAGAGAAGAATATTAAACGTAAATGTACTATTAAATGTAATTTAATGGTTAAATTTAATTTAATTGTTGCACATTTGAAGCAGGTAGGACATTTTAAAGGTTCGCTTAAAAGTAAAATTCCGGCGGTAGGGTCATTAAAACAGCAATTAAAATTGTATATTTGTTCGGAAGGTGCTATAAATCGATACCTTATCGGTACTTAATCGATATTAAGACCTGTCTTAATTCGCGGCGGAACGTCGAACTTTATTTTGCCAGTGGCAGGCCGGTGGTTCGCGAAATCTCATTGTGAGCTTCCATTAAGTTCCGGCCAAGCCTTTGATATGAACTGCAACACAGAGGATCAATCTCCGGTGAAACGAGCCGCTTGAAGAAATATATGAGATACTTGAGAAAAGGCTTGGAAAAAGTAGTCTAGCATCCATCCGGTCCTAATTGCTCGGTTCAAAAGCTTTCCTTCTAATTTCGAGCTACTTACCCCCCCCCCCCCCCTCCACCCTTCTGTAGAACGCGGCGTGTGCAGACAGTAAGAAGCTTACGGGGCGGCAGACAACAGCTACCAAAGCCGTATCGATCAAATCTCGGCTGCAGGCATGCAGTCCGCTCGTGTCATCCTTCTGCACTCTATACCCTACGCTCTGCAGCAGCAGAGGGGGTGTCCCGTTGCATACGAACTTGACTCGGGCAAAGGGTGCAAAATGCACCTTTGATCCTGTAATCTCTTGGCCGTCTCATCCATGTTTCTTATCGTTCCGGCTGGATCCTCCCCCCTTCCGCAGGAGGCAGCCCCGAAGCTCGTTTCTCGTAGTCAAAATAGGAAGCAGTACTTCAATTTAGTTCAAAATTGATACTCATAGGTTTCTCGTGTCGCTGATTATAAATCTGATGTCAAAATTACAAAAAAACAAAATGGTGGATTCAACATGGCGGATGCGTAACCAAAAGAATGAGTGGACTTTCTTGAATATTAGTATTCCCATATTTTTCGGGCCGGCGAATATGAATCCGATGTCAAAAGTACAAAAAACAAAATGGCGGATTCAATATAGCGGATGCGTAACCAAAAGAATGATTGTACTTTCTTGAAAATTAGTATTCCCATATTTTTCGAGCCGACGAATATGAATCTGATATCAAAATTATAAAAAAAAACAAAATGGCGGATTCAATATCGCGGATGCGTAAAAAAATGATTAGACTTTCCTGAAAATTAGTATTCCTATATTTTTCGGGCCGGCGAATATGAATCTGATGTCAAAATTACAAAAAACAAAATTTTTTTTAAACAATACAAAAATTATTATTAAAAAAGAAATCGTTGTATCAGAAAACTCTATAAGTGGAACCATACAATGCATATTTAACAAATTTTATTATAACTTCTAAATTTCTCGAGAAAACATGCTTGTAACTAGTACCATGACTACCTCTGCGTCACAAAAATGGATCGCATTACGAATGGGGCAGTTTTGGGCAGCTACTTTTTCAAAATAATGTTAAATAATACTGTCTACTACAAGACCCGACAAGAATCTCCGTGGAATATTGTGGAATATACAACTTTCAGTATACATTTGTAAAATCTGTGCACGAAGTTTCATCGTTCACTTCATACGTATAGTATTTACTTCCAGGAACAGCATCCATCGTACACGCACGAAAAAAAATTCAATTTCCGTAAAATTGTAAGCTTGACACCTTTTTTTTCACAACGTAGTTCACTGCACGAAAACTGCGAGACGACTGTATGGGATATTTGTACTCCCACCATTTAGCAGGTATAGGTAGTAAGACTTTTTTACCTTCGGCTTCTTATACAGTCATTACCTGAGGATCCAATACGGCAAGAGCCATACCCCTAACGTGAAATTCATTTTTTGCATTTGGGCCACGTTTTGGCGCTTTTGGCCCACTGTGCGACTCCTTGAAATCCTGAAATGAGAAGAAGGTATCCTGCGCAGCCGGAGCAGTCCCTCTTCCTGGCCTCTCCCTCGGCAAAGCTCGTCTTTCTCCTTTTAAACAGGCTGGCCTAAATGCGGCCGTCGCCCTCGGCTACTTTTCACGGCCTACCCTCTAATTGACCCAGTTCAAGAGATAAGCATCTTTCCCGCACAGTCGACATGGAAAGTTATCTTTCGGGATCTTCCGCGTCCGTTCAGGTGATGAGCTTCTTCGCGCGGATCTCGAGCCGGTGGCTGGGACTCGGCCGTCCTGGTTTTAGATTGGCTGCCCGAAGGGTGGGGCTGGATGCTGTGGGACAGAGGATAGGCTAACTTGGATGAGTCCGGGGAAGGGTTCGTTCGCCGATTTTAGGCGCGGTGCTCGTTTCAAATCACCCCGTCAACCTTCGCGGCCGAGGACAATACCATGAAATTGCAATCTCTGGTTTACGGTCTGTTTTCGTCCTCCAGGTTCGCGGAACTTCGTTAGGTTAGCCGACGCGTTGCAAAATACTGAAGCGTTTCCGGTGACGAGGGGGGCTCGGTAACTCGATTATTCCGTTTGTCTCTAGTTTTACAAGATCGTAGAATGCCTCGATACTCGACGACCGGAAAAGTTTATGCTCGATTGGGAAAATCGAGTGCAACCCCTGGCAATACATATTCGATCGCATTTAAAATAATATTCCTAAAATTGTACGAAATGTCATTTTTATTGACACGTTTGTAGAATTACCAAACAACGGGCGAAGAAAATTTTCGGGAAATTGCTGTCGGTCCGAATCGCATGGAGAGAAGTAAAAGTCAGTTTTTCGAATAGAGAAATAATTTTGAAAGCCGTTTTTCCTTCCCCATCGAAGACACTGCGGCCCGGAGCGGAGGTTCACGTGCGCAAAGCTTAATGGGTTAGCGCGACCGTGTCGCGAGAATTATACGCCGGATGGAGACGAAGGCAAACTCGGGTAAAACAATAAGCGTGTACGCGGGGTGGGGAGGGGAGGGGAGGGGTGAGTCCGCGGGTAGGAGAATAATTCATTTGCTTTGAAACCGACGTGGCTTTTCCTCGCGAACCCGATGCTAACGAAGGGTTAAGCGAAGTAATAACCGAAGAATCGTTTAGCTGGCGGTGTGTGCGGCCGCGTGCAAAGAGCCCCGGAAGAGGACACCATGCGTGTCTGCGACGCGACGCGACGCGACGTCTACTTTATTTCGAACGGTTAGGGCGAACGGCGAAAAGTAAATCCCGTTTCGCAATTAGAGCGGTGAATTAACGACGATGTCGTTAAACGCGGCGAATTGTCTTTGTATCGCTAGGTTATCTTTCGACGTACAGCCGCGGGAATTTCAATTACGCGTTTCGTTGGTTACACCCTTTGCAAAAACCGGAACACCTTTCGTTTCATGCGTCACGGTGCCGCGAGCTGAAATTTTTGGCTCATAAGTGCCGCTGAACGAGAAAATGTTTGACTGAAATTCGAAGTAATTAATTTCGTTGACGTAACTTTGGTACAGAGATTTCTCTATGTATGTCGCCAAGAGCTGGACGATAAATGTCGCGGGATTGCCCCCACTACCGCGGGGCACACCTAGTGTTCCTTCTCGAGAAATTTTATAATTGATTATTTCTCATTTCTCGAGAAATTCCAGTATTTCTCGAGAAATTTTATAATTGATTATTTCTCATTTCTCGAGAAATTCCAGTATTTCTCGAGAAATTGAAATCTAGGAAAATTCTTATGAATCTCATTTATTTGATAACATATAAATTCTTAGATTCTCTTAAATTCTTATTTAAAACTTTAGAAAAACTGAATACCGAATTGAGTAATGAGTTTCTTGTTGTCATTAAAGAAGAAATATCTAAAGGAAGAGACAAGATTGTTGCATCCCTTATAAGATATCCGCATAATCCAGAGTCTCTGCAAAAAGATTCAGAAGATACATTTTTTCATTTAACATCCAACGCAGATACGTATAAAATGGCAAAACAAATTCCAAGCAGACATTTTGGAAGATATAACAATGATTCTTACGAAAACAGTGAAAAACTTTCAGATTCTCTGAACGAGGAACTATCACTGGAAAAAAAAACCAGTTAGAATTAGAAATTGCAGATAGCCTTCAAGAATTTAGTGTCGAGAGTTTAGCGGCAGAGGAAAATCAATTCCGGACTCTAACAAAGGAATTCCAAAATTTGAGTCCACTGAAAAAAGGACACGCAATCTTCAGCAACTTTTCGATGTTCTGTATACGATAAAGCCAACATCCACACAAAATGAAAGAAATCTTTCTACGGCTACAGATTTTGTTACAAAAAAAAAAAAAAGAAGTAGATTGTCTGATTCTACACTAGACGCATTATGCTTCTTACGAAGTCATTTCAAAAGAAAAGCGTAAACGTTTCACTTTATAAAAGTTTGGTCAGAGTTTCCCAACATTTTTCTATTTTATTAAAAATTCTCGAGAATTCTCGAGGAATTTATTTCTCATTTCTCGAGAAACATAACACAGCTGGGGTATGTATTCTGGACGATACATGTCGCTGGCAAGACCCGTGATGATGACATATATCGAGAATTCACTGTACAGAGAAGACGATGGTCGAGCGTTCGCTGTAATTAAACGGCACGTTGCTAACGACTGAGGACTAAGGGAAAATCCGGCGTATTTGTTTATTGTATATCATTCCTCATGTTGTATATCTCTCTCTTTCTCTCTCTCTCTCTGCGGAAAGAACCAAGAAAATTGCGTTCCTATTTTATTCGAGAATCGGCAGTCGAGTTCCGGACGAATCGCTCTCAATTTTTCGTCCATTTACGAGACGTCCGAGGAATCGTGAGCCCGAACGATTGATATCTTTCGTGGAGCGCTCGTCTTCGAGTTCGTTTCCCAGGAAAAACCGGGGGACATTTTTTCTCCGCGGAGAGACAAAGCGTCGGTGTCGTCGAGACGCCTTCACCCTGGTTCCCTGTACACGGCCGTGCCCGCCTATATCGATCGACAAGGGTCCTCGGCGGAAATTCTAGGCTGACCCTGATCGATACCCTGAACGTCTCCGAGCGTGCAACCCCATAAGAGTAGCATTTATTTCGCCCGTGGAAGATTTATTCGTCGACGGGAACATTTGTTTTCTCGCGGCGAATCGCGACGTCGGTGACCGCTCTTCGCGGCCGCATTCAACCGACAACGAATCAGCTGTCGGTATTAGATTCGACGACCGAATTTCGAATTTCGAATTTGTCGCGGATTGCTCACCGAGTCCCATTAGTATTCCCAGGTTTGGTTTTTACGACAACAAATAATGCTTCGCGGTGATCGAACCGTGTTGACTGCCGCGTCATGCTAGCTGGACAAAACCGAAAATTGAAATTGCAAAACAGGAACTACGAACGGTCCTTTTTTTGTAGAAATAAACCATCGGAAGTAACTGTTTGTGCGCTTCGTTTGTTTTGCCGAATTCGTTCGGTGTAACAACGAAAAAGAAACTAGTTTATAACACGGTTTTTCACAGTCTGCTTTTTGCTTTAACACGTTCACTGCCATGTCACCCATGTATGGGTGACGGAATTATTTATCCGTGTTTTAAAATGAATTTTTACGTTAATATATTCATTGTACCAAATTTGATTAGGATCTGGAAATGGCAACAAACTTGGGGGACTACTCAATATCACACATTTAATTTTTTTAATTTTTGTTTCATTAAATAACTTAAGCGTTAATAAACTCGACGATTGCGTGAAAAAATAACTACCAGCATATTACCGAAAGTAACCTAACTGAATATGTTCGGCTCTCTTTCAAAAATATTGACGGAAAAAATGGTACCGAATGTGGAATCAAGCTGGAGTTGTTAATTTGAAAGGAGATTTTCTGTGATCTTCTTGGTGATCGGTATTCAAACGTCCCTGAGATTAGATTTCTACTTTAATTACGACCTTCTTAACACCACTGCCGGACAAAGACACTCCAGGTGAGCTACACGAATGATTCATAGCCGCGCGGGGGATCGTTCGATGATTTATCACCTGGGAATTTCTAACTACATTGTGAACATCTCGATGATTAATTGTTGCTGAGCATTAGGGTCGTAAGAAGGGGAGGACCTGAACGGATCTGTCGACTCGAGGACTGCTATCAATCATGAATTCACCCGTTGAAGAATGTCGCAGCTTGCGGCTTTCGCCTCTATCCTCGATCCGCAAATTATATTTCATTGAAATTATATCCCGACAATTAAAACGCAGAACTACATGTACTCATGGCGTTCGCGAATTTTCAGGAATATAAGAATATGTATATTTATTCAATCAGTACATTTTTATTCAATAAATGTAATTAAATATTTTAATACCTATTAGATTCTGCCGACGTTAGCGCCTCGCCATAGTCGATGACCATTGTACGTATTTATTCAATAAGTACGTTTTTATTCAATAAATGTAATTAAATATTTTAATACCTATTAGAGAATATGTATATTAGAAGAAACGAATAACATTTTTACCTTTACTATAGAGAATATTTTGTTGTTAACGAACAAATCTTCTCTTTTTCTCCCGTATAGCTGTGAGAACGAGTGAAAACAAAAGAAAAAAAGAACAACGCTCTAACCACCTAGAAAATAAACCAAGTTTCCCTGTAAAAGAATTTCAAAAGGAATTTCTACTCAGTCAGTTCGTCAAGTATCGTTGTTTCATTTGAACACACAAAAAGGCAATACGTTCTAAATAATTGCAACAAGATGTTAACCGGCCGCTTACCGGTGCATTCACCCTACACGGACTTTGTGAAATTTTGTACGGTCAACGCGTTAATTCCCCGAAAGCCTTGGGGTGAGGCAATGAACTCGTTAGAGGACCGTCGAAAGTTTGTTCGAACGCAGTCTATCGACGATACAATTCCACTCGTTCCCCGGTTACTCTCTAACTGTGATTCGCTCCTTACCTCTCCGGTATCGTTTCCCCGATGGTCGATTATCGACCGCGTCACTCGCGATGTCCGCGTGCAATCGAATTGAAATTCCGGTTATATCCTGCCCCTTGACACGGTTTTGGGGGAGTCGGTAACCAATCGATGCTCGAAGTTGGGTACCATTCTGCAACGCTCTGCAAATTGCTCGAACGGGACGTCGGACGGCAGAGGGGCAGCAGGGGGGGGGGGGTGGGGGGAGGAGGGGGGTTAACAAAGGGGCCAATCCCACGTTTCGGGGCCGTGGTACTACCAATTAGAATTTCGTCGTCGTGCAACGCCGGATGCACCCGGGTGCCGTTGCGTGCTTTCAACGGGTGCGAACGTTGGGCGAGAAAACGCGAAGAGAGTATAGCCACAATATACGCAGAGAGAGAGAAAGAGAAAGAGAGAGAGAGAGAGAGAGCCAGCTTGGGAGGAGTGATATACAATATGAGGAATAATATACAATAAACAAATACGCCGGATCTGACGTGCCGTTTAATTAGAGCGAACGCTCGACAATCGTCTTCTCTGTACAGTGACTTCTCGATATATGTCATCGAGACGGGCCTTGCCAGCGACGTGTATCGTACAGGAGACATACGCGAGCCGTGCCACGTTTGCCGAGGTCTCTCGAGCTCCGTGGCCCCTCAGGGGATATGCCCCGCGACATTTATCGTCCAGGTCTTGGCGACATATACAGGGTGTTTCACCTAACTCGAGCGTCTAAAATATCTCGCTTGTTTTTTATTTAGAATAAAGTTTCAAAGGAGAACATTAGTTTTTTTTAAATGGAATGATATATTTTTATAATTCTCGATATACGCCAGCAACACGGGTCTTGATGTCGTTCATCGTAAACTATTGGGGTGGTTCTGGGACTTTTATCGGCTAGGCATTTGGGACATATACAGGGTGCTCATTTGAGAACTTTCCAGGCGAATATCTCGAAAAGTATGAAAGATATTAGAAAAGCGTAAAACACGTGTCCAAGGATTTCGAGGTGGAAAGAGGGGGGCGGTATCAGTCTTTTACTTGGGTGGCGTTTTCAAGGTCATTCGAAGGTCAACTTTGTTTTTTTTTTATGGAATGTAAGTGTAAGTTTCCCCCGGGCCCCCTTATGTCCACTGTGAATATTTCCGTTATTTGTAATAATATGAAAAAATGTTGTATACAAAACTTACACGGTATAGGGGGGGGGGGGCATATTGTGACACAAACATTCTCTGCGTGGGTGGCGGCATAGAGGAGATTTCAAGGTGACCTTGAATCTTTTAAATGGAAACACCTACTTTCTGTATCACGAATCGATAGACTATCGAATTCTGAGTAAAACCGTATTGACCTCCATATGTCCTAAATCTAATAGTCAACGAGATATTATCGAAATAATTTTCTTTCTTCTTTGGATAATATCTCGTTAACTATTAGGTTTAGGACATACGAAGGTCAACGCTTTTATACTCATATTTTGATACTCTATCGATCTATGGTATAAAAAATGAAACATTCCATTAAAACAAACAAAGTTGACCTTGAAATGTCCTTGAAAACGCCACCCAAATAAAAAACTGATACCGCCCCCCTCTTTCCCACTCGAAATCCTTGGACACTTGTTTTACGCTTTTTTAATAACTTTCATACTTTTCGAGATATTCGCCTGGAAAGTTTTCGAACGAACACCCTCGTAGAGGTAGACACTGTACGACGATTTTCGACCGCGTCGTGATGCGATATTGCGTCTCGCTATTCGCGGGAGAAGGAAACTCGAATTCCGATCGAACAACCGGAGAATCGGGAACTGGTAGCAACGAAAGGGACTGTCATCGACGAGTCTCAAAGGCTGTCGAGCGAGATGATGCGAGAGAGCATGGTTCCGAGGTAAAGGAGTTGCTTTCGAGCCTATCGGCGGTTCGCCGCGGACGACGAGTGTCGGCCGCGAGTCAGAATGGGAATTCAGAGCACAAAAAGCCCGAGCCCGGGATGCATACTTACATATATCAGGACTCGTTCGACGAACGAAACACAGAGGGCTCGCCTTTGGCACAGTTTCTCGCTGATCCTCGACGAGATAAATGGAACGGCGAAGCGAGAGGAAAAGTACCGGGAGAACGGCAAGGATGAAGGATCAATAAGGGGATGCGTGGAAAGGGGTTGAGTGGCCGCGAAAGTGAACTTACTTTTATAAATATTCCGAATCTGTCCCCGATTCCGCTCGAGCCCCGTAACTGTTACGGATATCAGACTTCGCCGAACTAAACCGAACGACCTATTTACGAACTGCATACAAAATTCACCGAAACGAGCAACCGCCTATTATCTTCGCAGAAAATCGATCGGAACTATTGTTATCTTACGGTGCTATTTGAGACGGTAAATATGTTTACAATAAATTCTCGATATATGTCAATAACACGGGTCATGTGTCGTCCAGGAGACATACCCGAGCTCGTATTATGTTCACCAAGGTCTAGTGGGGATAATTCCGCGACGCTTATCACCGAGGCCTTGGCGACATATACAGAGAAATCACAGTATTTCAAACATACGCAGAGATTTTTGAAATTAGTTTACATTATACGAACAAATAAACTCCGGAAGATATTTATCCCTTCGCCTAACCTCACTTTTGTATCGACATTATTTTCTGTCAACAAGTATAGTTTGAGAGGTTCAAACTGGACTAAAATAATCGATGAGAAATTACGAAAGATTATCAGCCTCGTTTATTAGGAAATATAGGGAAAAATAGAAGGACAAGTTTTCAATTTTTATTTCAACGAATTCCGCCTATTTTGCTACGAGATTTTTTCCCAACGGGCTAGTTGAAAGTACCTGGGACATGATAAAAAAAAAAAAGGTATGCGTATCCATCTGGGATAAAACAAAATCACTGTTCCATCTTCCTGTGCGACGCGCGTCGGTCTCTTATCCGTGGCTGTTTCACGGGGAATTTGACAGGTTGTCGTTGGCCCCGACTCCATTATCCGCCGATGAAAGGTGTCACGGGAGCCGGCGTTTCCCGGATTTCCATGGAAAAACCGTGGTTCGATTTACTCCGCAAGAAACGGGCGCTCCGGGCCAGGAAAAACAGGGACCAGGCAGCAGGCGGGCTGGTGGTCGTTACGGATTTCGGTATGCGCACGGAAGGAAATATTTATGGGCACGGTTACGGCGAAGCCGCGTTAAACCAGTGCCCTAGCCCTCCGCCCCTTCCCACCGGATATATCGCCCTCGTATCTCTGAATTATTTCGGGCATGCGTTTAGAGACGGGCCCCCCTGTTTTCTGTTTTATTGTGCGACGTTGCTCCGCGTCGCGCGACTTGCTTTTTGCTTCGTTCGTGGAATTTCGACGAGCAACGGCTCCACCCTATATCCATAGAGAAAAGTTGTTCGAAACCTGCAAAATTCAAAATTACTACACAAATACTTCCACCTGCGCAGAAAAACCGAAGTCCCTTGTTACAGTTATATAAAAGTTATTACGATTTAAAGTCTGTGCCACCAATCATGTGACAGACTGTATAATTCTCGATATATGTCAACAAGACGGGTCTTGCCACTGACATGTATCGTGCAGGAGAGACTCTTCGGCATTCGAGTCCTCTCGAGCTCCGCGGCCTCCCGCGGTAGAGGGGATAACTACGCGACGTTTATCATCCAGGCCCTGGCGACATATACTCTATATCAATAGAGAAAAGTTGTTCGAAACCCGCAAAATTCAAAATTACTACACAAATACTTCCACCTGCGCAGAAAAACCGAAGTCCCTTGTTACAGTTATATAAAAGTTATTACGACTTAAAGTGTGTGCCATCAATCATGTGACAGATTTTATACAGTGGATTCTCGATATATGTCAACAAGACGGGTCTTGCCAGTGACATGTATCGTGCAGGAGATACTCCTCGGCGTTCGAGTCCTCTCGAGCTCCGCGACCCCTCACGAGGTATACCTCGCGGTAGTAGGGACAACTCCGCGACGTTTATCATCCAGGCCTTGGCGACATATACTCTATACCTATATAGAAAAGTTGTTCAAAACTCTCAACATCCAAAATTACTAAACAAATACTTCCACCTGTGCAGAAAAACCGAAGTCCCTTGTTACAGTTATATAAAAGTTATTACGACTTAAAGTGTGTGCCATCAATCATGTGACAGATTTTATACAGTGGATTCTCGATATATGTCAACAAGACGGGTCTTGCCAGTGACATGTATCGTGCAGGAGATACTCCTCGGCGTTCGAGTCCTCTCGAGCTCCGCGACCCCTCACGAGGTATACCTCGCGGTAGTAGGGACAACTCCGCGACGTTTATCATCCAGGCCTTGGCGACATATACTCTATACCTATATAGAAAAGTTGTTCAAAACTCTCAACATCCAAGATTACTAAACAAATACTTCCACCTGTGCAGAAAAACCGCAGTTCCTTGTTACAGTTATATAAAAGTTATTCCGATTTAAAGTGTGTGCCATCAATCATGTGACAGATTTTATACAGTGGATTCTCGATATATGTCAACAAGACGGGTCTTGCCAGTGACATGTATCGTGCAGGAGATACTCCTCGGCGTTCGAGTCCTCTCGAGCTCCGCGACCCCTCACGAGGTATACCTCGCGGTAGTAGGGACAACTCCGCGACGTTTATCATCCAGGCCTTGGCGACATATACTCTATACCTATATAGAAAAGTTGTTCAAAACTCTCAACATCCAAAATTACTAAACAAATACTTCCACCTGTGCAGAAAAACCGCAGTTCCTTGTTACAGTTATATAAAAGTTATTCCGATTTAAAGTGTGTGCCATCAATCATGTGACAGATTTTATACAGTGGATTCTCGATATTTGTCAACAAGACGGGTCTTGCCAGTGACATGTATCGTGCAGGAGACACTCCTCGGCGTTCGAGTCCTCTCGAGCTCCGCGACCCCTCACGAGGTATACCTCGCGGTAGTAGGGATAACTCCGCGACGTTTATCATCCAGGCCTTGGCGACATATACTCTATACCTATATAGAAAAGTTGTTCAAAACTCTCAACGTTCAAAATTACTAAACAAATACTTCCACCTGGGCAGAAAAACGGAAATCCTTTGTTACAGTTATAAAAAAGTTATTCCGATTTAAAGTGTGTGCCATCAATTATGTGACAGACTGTATACTTCTCGATATATGTCAACAAGACGGGTCTTGCCAGCGACATGTATCGTCCAGGAGACACTGCTCGAGGCTTCTCGAGCTCCACGGCCCCTCACGGAGTATACCTCGCGGTGGTGGGGATGACTCCGCGACGTTTATCACCGAGAACTTGGCGACATATATAGAGAAATCACTGTACTGTCCTATACATGAAGAGGTTACTGTATTCTGTTATATCTGTGGTTTGTGCACAGTTAATTCGACGCTCGCTCGTTGAATAATTTCAAGTCGACTCTCGCCCCGTTAACGATCTACACGACAATAAACTCCCGGCAACGGTAGCCATTTTTATTGTCGTGCTTCCTCGTCGAATCGTCTCGAATCCCGCGTGCTGGTTGCATTACGAGCTATCGAACAATCGAAGCGTTGTGTTGCCGCGCGAACGAGGCACGGAAACGGCAACGGCAACGACGGTAACGGCAACGGACCCCGAGCTTCTTTGAATAACGAAAGCGCGGAGAAGCGCGGCCACGTCCCTCTTCCTTTGTCCATTGCAGCGGCAGGTACGCATGTGGCCATTGTTTCCGGTTATGGAAATGCCGTTTGACGATACCCGGAGCACCGTAGGCGGTCGTAAAACCGCGTTAGAACGACTACGGTTTTATCGGTGCCCTTCTTTGTCCCTGGTTTTTCCCTCTCGCGATGTCTCTTCATTGCGCGCGCGCGCGCAAGCTCAGGTCGTTCGATAAACGTTTTTGTTCGCTGCTAATCGTTGGACAGTTAGGAACTATTGTCGGGATTATCGGACAACTGAAAACCACCGGATTAAAACTGGCTTCCGTTGCAGTTCCGCGGATACACTACGAAATTAAGTTGAGCTTCTTCGAACGGACAAGCGTATCCCGCTGCAGTTCTAGTATTTATCTTTTCTGTGGCAAACGGGATCGCCTGGAAACTATTCCTACATTGAATTTATATACCATGACTCAGTGTAATTACTACAATATTAATAGACTGCGGATTTTATGCATTTATGATCAAAGTGGGTGAGCCAATTTAAAGGAGTGGACATATTAAAAATATTTAAGGGCATATTAGCTCAATAAAAAATTGAAGGAAGAAAGAAATTTCTATTTCGCTCCTGGGTCTCGCAATCAATGCAAATATTTTTTATTTTGCATAAAGATCCGCAGTCTATATATCAAACATACTGTCCTTAGAAAGCAATCTCCTAAAATATCAAATTAATCATTTGTATCTCTAAAGTAATATTTTTTATTTTGCATAAAGATCCGCAGTCTAAATATCAAACATACTGTCCTTAGAAAGCAATCTCCTAAAATGTCAAATTAATCATTTGTATCTCTAAAATAATCCACATTCCTTAGTGGAATATGAAATCATAATTTCCTAGCAGATACAGAAAATTCTCTGTATATGTCGCCGAGGCATCGCCGATAAATGTCGCGGGATTATCCCCACTACCGCGGGACCACGAAGCTCGAGAGACCTCGGTCTCCGAGGAGTGTAAGGTCGCGTGGATCAAAGAATATCTTCTGGTCGATATATGTCAGTAGCTAGACCTGTGTTTTGGACATATATCGAGTAACCACTGTATTGATAACATATTATCGATAACGAGTACTAATAGTCATACCTCTAGAGCCATACGGGGGAGTGTAAGGTCGCGTGGATCAAAGAATAGTATCTCCTGTACGATACATGTCCCTGGCTAGACCCGCGTTTTGGACATAGATCGAGCAAACACCGTGGCAGAATGTTCCTGCGACTTTCGCTCGCAGTAGTTCGGTCAACGTATACGTCGTCCACAAATATTCTTTTCGGGCAAACGAACAACCTAACCTCCGGCGCACAAACTGACGTTTATTGGGAAACTTTAGATTGATATTTTGCTGGCAGACGTTACAACGTCGCTGGCCGCGAATATCAATTTAGCATACGGTTTCCGTGTCTGACCATGCACGCGTCGTTGCTATCGCGGCAGGGCCGTGTGTTAATATGTCGACGTTTCGGTGCCGAGGAATCAGACGTGTTTGCGAATCGTCGGAAACCTCTGTGTATAAACTGTCAGGATCGTTCAAGAGGTATTTGACAAATTCAGTGTTTGTCAAACAGGCATCGTACGAGCATTTATAACACGGGCGCGGAATGGAGTGCGCTCGAACGTGTTCGCGCACCATGGAATTGTTTACGTAAGTTTTGACAAAGCATCGCCGTCGTGAATAAAGACATCGCGGAAATGAAAATTCGCGGAAAACACTAACTTCGAACCAAATTCACCGAAAAGCTTTACAAATCTAACCCCCCTATACAATTAATCGTTCGTTACGCTCAAGGAAGCGGTACATACAGGGTGTCCCAAAAATGTTGTGCTTCCTTGAATACAAGGATCCCTGAGGTCATTCGAAGTAACTTTTTCCTTTGCGAAAATCTTCTCCGCGGCTTCGTTAACGAGTTATCAGCGAAAAACACGGGCCAATCAGAGCGCGGGTACAGCAGGCGGATTCTGACTCGGCCAATGCCAACGCCACGCTCAGCGGGAGGCGGGACGCTCTGTCGCCGAGGCGGGGCCTCTCTGCTATAGCCGCGCTCCGATTGGTCCGCGTTTTTCGTCAATAACTCCTAAACGAAGCCTCGGAGAACATTTTCGCAAAGGAAAAAGTTGTTTCAAATGATCTGGGCAATTCTCTCCTTCAATATGAAATTCAAATAATATGAAATATAATATGTAATATGAAAAATCAGACACCGCAAAATATAGCGAAATAGATTTCGCAGGAATTTCCGGGTTTACTTTTATCCTCGCCGGAGGGGACTTGAAGGAGAATCTGTTTCCCGCGGATTTTCTAAAACCAACAAATCAGCAGCTTCTCGGAACGACAGCGGCGGCCGTCGCCCAACATTAAAATCGAACCTCGGAGAGAAGACGTCGACGTTCACGGAACGTGTACTCGAGGCACACGCACGCGCATCGATAGGCGTACACAAGCGTACGCGCGCGGGACACGTACAAAGACAGCGCTGCCGTAAACGACCAAACACGGGACACTGGGACGACGACGGAAAAAAGGCCACGCAGAATTCTGCGAGGAACGAGAGGCTTGAGGCTGATGTTTGAAAATTTATCGTTCAACATTGTGCCGTGTGGGTGGGAGGACAAGCCGGGGCTTGTAGCCGGCGTTGAACAGAGACCGGGGGCAGAAAGTAGAAGCGGCCGAGAGGAGAAATTAAACGGGACGTCGTCGGGAATTGCCGGGTAATTGAAAGCTCGACTGCAAGAGAAGAACGGGCGCGCCGTGTGAGCCTTTGTCATCCCGACACGTGAGAGCCCGGAAACTGGCTATGAAACGGAAGGATCGCGCGCGCGAGGGGACGTGCGAACATTAATTCAGATATTTCGCACAGCCGGCCCGGGAATATTCGATCAATCATGCGACAGGGTCTGCCGCCGCAACTTTCCACGTCTTTCGCCAGATTTTTTTAACGGCGCCGTTCGCACCCTGTGCGTAGGTACCGCAATATTCCATTTGTTTCATCTCACTCTTTGCTTTGTGTGCCTCCGCGTCGCACTCTTTTCTCTTTGTACAGGGTGTCAAAAAATTATATGTCACGGCCACCGTAGCGTGATTCTACACCTACGATTTGGTGGAAATTGACAATAAAAAGCTCCCCGCAAAATTGACCTTGACCTTGAAAATCAAGGTCAAAAAACAAAACATTTTTCTTTTTGTTTAATCGTGTTCTACTGGTCTTAACGATCAACTTTGTGAAAGAAACCATGGGTCGCGTCTCAACCGTTCCCTTAAAAAATGATGTTGCACTTCTTATAATTTTTGCAACTTCTTTCTTTCATTCTGTAGTTAGGGAAATAGGAGTATCATGATTATGATAATTTCATACCCAACGAGATAGCTTACTGATGGTACCCGCTGTATGATAGTACGCTAATTACTTATACATTGGCGCTGAATGTAAAAAATTTACAAATAAAGAAGCTGCAAAAATTATAAGAAATGCAACATCATTTTTCGCTATGAAAATGTATGGTACAGCATTCACATCCGCGAACGCGTTAATGAAAGAAAAATTGCAAAAAATTAAATGTACGATACTGAGTAATCCTCGAACTTTCTTGCATATTACAGATCCTAATCAAGTTTAGTACAATGAATATATCAACGTAAAAGTTCATTTTAAAACCTGCACAAATAATTCCGTCATTCGTTATTCCATTTCCGTTAATTCGTTTCCTGCCAGAATACTTTCGAGTTGTCGAAATATAAGTTTTCCTGATGGTTCCGGGTAACGCGAGGTTGCGTTCCGGAGGTAGTGGTTTCTGCGTTGGAAAGTTTCGAGTTTCGCCTTTTTTCACAAACATCCTCCTGGCTCGAAGAAATCAGAGTTGTATTTTTTAGAATTTTCTCTCGGTCTTATAGGGTTTCTTGTTTATTATAATTACACTGCGGATGTTTATGCAATTTTCAAGTTTTCCAGTCAAATTTTAGGAAAGCGGAAACAAATAAAATCTAATTTTCGGTGGTGGTGATCTGTGAAGATCTGAAATAAATAAAAATCCTACTAAATTCTGTGGAATTTTATATCGTAGCATTTTTGGAAAATTTTCAGAAACCATAAATGCATAAAGTATATAAAAAGTGCATTAAAAAGTATATAATTATATTTTAAAAAACGAAGTTGACCTTCATATGACCTTAACGCGTTCACTCACGAGTAAACTAATAACCCCAAATTATGCCCCACTCAGCACCAATTTAATTCTTATGTGAAACATGTTTTGGTAGGACTAACAATAGCGAAGAAATCAAGATGTCAAAATCGGGCGAGACACCCTGTATAACGAACAAAATAAAGCTGAATTTAGACAGAAATGTTTTTCTTAAAACATTTATAATTCTGTTAAAGTATTTGAAATAATTTTCTCTCGAACACTTATTTTCTTTACTTATCTGCTCTTTCGTGAATCATAATAGAGCAGATAAGAAACGTTCGACCCACTACGGGCGCGTTTGCATAATTCTGCATAATTCTCGCATAATTCTGCAGTGTTCCGAAAATCGATGATCATGCGGGACGACCTGTTACGAGAATGTCCAGCCGAAATTTCGCGCGTTAAAACTAACATCGAACCCGTTGGAAAGGTAACGCGCGTCGAATTCATGGTATCCGGTCGTTTTCCGTTCTGCGGGGACGAGTGCTCGTCGACCCAAAAACGTCCGAAACTTCCCGAGGTTGCAGTTTCATTTCGTGCGGGCCGGGCCGGGCCGGGTCGGGCTTCCCGGGCGCGGGAAGCCACCGCGTGAAACGAACGCGGCCGCGTAAACTATAATTCATGCGAGCCGCGACGCTGCGCCGCGCCGTGAAGAGTTGTAATTAACGTTCTTTCGCGTTCCCAGGGCCGACGCGCGACGTTTTCTTCTGCCTCGCGAACGGAGACAGCTGTCAACGGTGGACCAGAAAAAGCCAGCGATGTTCACCAGAAATGCTTCTCTCGTTGAACTCTCAATTTTCTGCATTCCAGGCTCACTCGCAATCGGCACCGAAATCGCTCGAAATTCTCAAATCTCAATCGGTTCCACTGAAATATTCAGACACCCTATAGGAAAAGCAACAACTGTTTTAAAATTGGTCCAAACGATTTGAGTTTTTTTTTAAATTTGAGATCTTGGAATTGTCGAGATTAGTTTACTAGGTACTGTGCAAAAAGAATTCTTTAAAATTGGTCCAAACGATTTGTGTTTTTTATTTTAATTTGTGATGTTGGAATTGTCGAGATTAGTTTACTAGGTAATGTGCAAGAAGAATTCCTTAAAATTGCTACAAGTCGAAAGAGTTTTTTTTTTAATTTGAAATGTTGGAATTGTCGAGATTAGTTTACTAGGTAATGTGCAAAAAGAATTCCTTAAAATTGCTACAAGTCGAAAGAGTTTTTTTTTTAATTTGAGATGTTGTAATTGTCGAGATTAGTTTACTAGGTAATGTGCAAAAAGAATTCCTTAAAATTGCTCCAAACGATTTCAGTTTTTTTTTAAATTTGAGATGTTGGAATTGTCGAGATTAGTTTACTAGGTAATGTGCAAAAAAAATTCTTTACAATTGCTACAAGTCGAAAGAGTTTTTTTTAAATTTGAGATGTTGGAATTGTCGAGATTAGTTTACTAGGTAATGTGCAAAAAGAATTCCTTAAAATTGCTACAAGTCGAAAGAGTTTTTTTTTTAATTTGAGATGTTGGAATTGTCGAGATTAGTGTACTAGGTAATGTGCAAAAAGAATTCTTTAAAATTGCTACAAGTCGAAAGAGTTTTTTTTTTTTAATTTGAGATGTTGGAATTGTCGAGATTAGTTTACTAGGTAATGTGCAAAAAGAATTCTTTAAAATTGCTACAAGTCGAAAGAGTTTTTTTTTTAATTTGAGATGTTGGAATTGTCGAGATTAGTTTACTAGGTAATGTGCAAAAAGAATTCCTTAAAGTTGCTACAAGTCGAAAGAGTTTTTTTTTAAATTTGAGATGTTGGAATTGTCGAGATTAGTTTACTAGGTAATGTGCAAAAAGAATTCTTTAAAATTGCTACAAGTCGAAATAGCATAGAAAAATGTAGAAGTAGTGATTTTTAACATTTTTATCCTATAAGGAAACTTAAAAACGTGCCTTACTCTATACAGTGTCTACTCGGTATATGTCCAAAACACGGGTCTGGTCACGGACATATTTCGTGTAGGAGATGCTATTCTTCGATCCTCGGCGTCCAATGTCTCTCGAGCTTATTGGCTGCTCACGGAGTATACACCGCGGTAGTGGGGATAATTCCGCGACATATATCGGATAGGCATTTCGGACATATATAGAGTGAACACTGTACATGCACAAAAAATTCGTCACGTAGAAAATCAACATAATCTGTGACATGAAGGCTGTAAAAGAAGCACACATAATGCAGCTCCGTTTATCTGACTCGCGCGACACTTGGTTTAACGCAATTTCACGCCTGGTACGTGGAAACGCGAGCATCTGAAGATCCTCTTTTTTCGCAACGCAACGATCCCAGTTTTACTCGGGCTGTTCTTCGTGTTTGCCAGAGAAGCTTCGTTTCCAGTGGCCACTCTTTCAGCCGTTTACGCTACAGTCATACGCTGTCCTGATCTAATTGAGAGTCCGACCGAGGGTCGGATCTCCCCGAAGCATCGAGGAACTCGTTTACCAAAAGAGACAATGCCGTTGACGCGTTCGTGGTTTCCACGCGTGTTCGCCTTGCGGCTCGTGCACGGTCTGTTCGAGGAATCTTTCTGTGATCAAAGCACGGACCGTCGAACAATTCCTCGGCTTTCTCTCTCTCTCTCTCTCTCTCTGTCTCTTTTCTTTTTTTCTGTTCTGTTTTCCTTGTTTTCGTTTTCATTTCTTGCCCGCCTTGTTACTCGCTCGCCGAACCCTTCGTCTTTCTCGCTTACTTTCCGCGACGTCGTTTGCTCCGTGTTCCTTTGCGCCGACAAATTGGTCTCGACGTCGCGCCGAGTCGGCGAAAAATTCACTTCGGGGAACGATCAACGAATTTCGCTCGATGACGAACTCACCTTTCCCTCGCCGCACAGTCTGACGAATGGCCCTTTTAGCTGGACAAAATTAACTTTCAAATAAACAAAAAGTAACTGTGCTAATATAATCTAAAATAACCATGTATTGAAACCCTTGAATGTTAAGACTTAAAATTCTTTTGTCGTATGTTTACAGAGCGTGTAGACTTCACCTAAAAGACGAACACATAACCTATAAATGAATGGGTACACTTCCATACGCGCTAGAAATATGTTAAAATGTACTAAGGAGTAGGTTTAAATTTCCTATGTATGATGGATATAACATCTCAAAACGTGTATTTTCACTTTAGTAATTCCAAATGATCGATAACATTGCTCTATTTTTGTAAATTAAGCGTCAAGGACGGTACTTATTTTTCCACAGACACGCCCATGTTACTACTCTTCGTTAATGAATTAGTATACGGTCCACGTCGGTCTTGAGGACAGGCTGCTTTACCGAAAACTGTAAAAGAATACGTGCTTCAACGATCGGTACAGAACTAAAGGCGAAACAAATTCTTAGCAAATAATTGATTACTTATGAGTGCTCCTAATATCATAGTCAATATCGTGTCAGACTCCTGACTATTAATTCCCTTTGAATCGAAATGCAATTCTATTTGCTTTTTGTCATCACAGTCGGACACAGGATTACGCGGACACCCGTTAGAATCTAATAACTGTTTTCATATTGCACCAAACCACTTATTTTCTTTTTTTAGATGTTAGGTTTACTAGATAATGTGTAAACAAAACTATAAAATTGCAGAATTACGAAACGCAATTAAAAAGGGAAGAACAAACGTATAACCAGATTTAATGTTATTTTTATTTGCACGTTGTCTCATTAAAATGACTGAGAGAGAAACGAAATTCCTGGTTAACTGTAATTTGTCGCGAGTAGCACCGATGAAATTTAATTTCGCCGAATTATTCGCAGTCTAGTTAGCATAATTGCAAGCGAGTCGCTTGTATTGCAAAAGAATCTCCAAGTCCAGCAGGGTATTCGCGATTTAATTTTTCTGTGTGCTGTACATTTTCAGAATCGCGTTCAATTGCGCAAAGTTCGAACGGTAGAACAGTTTCTTTTTCAAATTAAACGCCGAGACAACCGCGGTCTGTTGATCGACGGGGTACTTTTTATTTGATTGAATTCAATACTGGGTCGAATGCGGGTCGCGTAATCGAAAAACAAGGAATATTCAATAAATCGACCCCGACCGTCGACAATTTTAATACCTACGGGATCGCGATATACGTATTAGCCGGTGACACGGGATCCACCAAATTTGGGACATTTATAAATGATATAAAGCGCGGACGAAGGAGAAACTCGGTCAACACGCGTGTGGTCCGACGAGAAATCCATGAACCGTTAGCACAAAGAGGGTTTTGCACGCTTGTTAGTAGACTCGTAGCTTTCCGCGTTTACATGGTACACAAAAGTACTAAAAACAAAAAAAAAAAAAAACAAAAAGATACAGAAAAAATGTTCATCGAAATTCACGAAGCTTTTATTTCTGTTTTAAACAAACGAACTTGCCTGTACCGTGTCTTCTGCTGTTCGGAATTCGCCAGGAAATATTGGAATTTTCAGGTTAAATAACCAAAAAGTTTTTGTAAATATTTATAGCATAGCTCTACGTGTAAAAATAAATCGAAAAACAAAGGATAAATTTTTTTTCGTTCGACGCCTCGTTTTCAAGAAAATCGAGTTTAAAACTCTCCACTGCTTCAGTTCTTATACGCGGGAAGTAGAATCGGTTCGCCATGATCAGACTGCGGATTTTATGCATTGGACATATTAAACAGATTTCAGGACATCAGCGTATTGATTTCAGCTTGATAAACTAATTAAAAGAAGAAAAAAATTTTTTCTTTCGCTTCTGTGTGTTGCAATCAATGCAAACATTTTTCATTTTGCATAAAGACTCGCAGTATAGTCGTCATAACAGCGCGCGTATTTGATCCATATTTAAACTCGATTATCTCGAGAACAAAACTTCGTTTAAACAAATGGTGGACCAAATTTTTTTTATTTCTCTAATGTAGTATCACTCCCTGTCTGGTTGTACTATGATTTTTGGAAAAGAGAATTGCTCTGAAAAATTATCGGCATGCGCTTTTATTGGATTTCGAACGGTCCTAGTAGAAGAGTGAAAGCCAGAGCTTGAAACGTTTTCGAAAATAACTGTGTAAAATTGTTATATAAAGGTTCTGATTGAAACAATTATGAAGCATCTATGTTCTGAATAACTGTTATCAAGGATCGCAAATTCCCACTGCTATCTGTTTCGATTACAGTTCCTGTTTTGGTTTCCATATCGATTCACAGTGCCGCGCCGTTTGGTCGCTCCAAACATACAAAAAAAAAAAAAAAAAGAAAAAAAGTAGTAATAAACGGAATTGTACAAATTTTTCAATCAAATTCATGGTTGTATCAATATTTCTTACGGTCATGTTGCGTCATCCAACGTTCCAAGTCTATTTTCGTGCTTTCAGCATGGCCACAGTCAAGAACAATATGGCCGAAATGTTTGTGCACTAGCAACTATCAAAGTTTCATAAAAATCGACGACTGTCGCTTTCACATTTTCCTTTGTCATTTGGTTATACATATATTTACTGAAACTGAAACTTCTATTGTGTCACAAACAATTGAAAGCAACAAAAAAAAAAAGGAAGGGGAGAATTCAATCGCGAAGGGAGTATACAATTACACTGTATACATAGTAATCGTGGACAACGTGGAACAAAGTCGCTTTTATTGGTCATTAGGAACACGCTGTTTAATCACCGGCAATAATGCCGAAGGGAAATCCTATTTTTCATGCTCGACGTTAAAGCGATGCAAAATAAATGTCTCTATAATTTATCGGGAAAGAAATAAGAGGAGGGGGGAGAAAAGTGTGTGTGTGTGAGAGAGAGAGAGAGAGAGAGAGAGAGAGAGAGAGAGAGAAAGATGAATAACGCAGTTTTCTAAAGTCACCTCGTAGGTAATAAATAACTGCGTTTGGTTCCCTCGCAGAACCCGGTGTGTTACGAAATATGAGTCTCGATAATGCAGTAAAAGCAGCGTAAAAAAAGATATATTTCGCCGGCAGGAAAAGGGGGAATCGTTCGGGGCAATTTGGAATCTGATTTGGAATAGCTCCACCGGGAGCATAATCGTGGACACCGATAATAGACACTTCGATAAATTCAATTAAACCTGCTCGATAGAATATTTAAGAGAATTTAATCAGAGTTTCAATTCTGCTTGTCTGCGATCCTTCCCGATGAAAATGTAATATTTCAGGCAGCTCGGCAATGTTGCAACTTTCATTTATGCTTACGCGTAATTTATGGAAGCTGGAAATAAGCTTGTTTTGGAAACGTTACAGCAGGATTGATGATTTTATATTTCTACAGCGGGCGCGGTTCGGAGAAGCGGAATAAAGCGAACGCCTCGATTAACTTGATCTACACTTAATTTTCATAATTTGATCAAAACGTGAATGCGTAAATTTTGGAACATAATAGTCCTATATAGACACATTTTTCCCATGCATATTGATTTCGAGGAACGCTCGTTGTACGATCAACAAAGTACAGTACAGAGTGTTTCACCTAACTCGTTTCATACTCAAGGTCACGCGAAGGTCATAATATTACAGGTCGTTGGATTCGTCTTGACCTCGGCTATCATATAACGAATAATAAAAATATATCATTCCGTTTAAAAAAAACTTCGATGACCTTGAAATCTCAAACAATATAACCTTGAACAAATTTCTTTGCCTATCATAATATTTGTCCCTCCGAACCAACTAATGTTTTCCTCTGAAATTTTCTTCTATCATAAAAGACAAGCAAGATATTTCAGATGCTCAAGTTAGGTGGAACACCCTGTATATGTCGCCAAGACCTGAATGATAAACGTCGCGGGATTACCTCCACTCCCGCGAGGTATACCCCGTGAGGGGTCATGAGCCTCTAGAGCTTCGCTGTCCTTTTCTTCGTGGATCATAGTCTCCTCGTCGATTTACGTCACTTACTGGACATGAGTTTTGGACATATATCGAGTCAACACTGTAATGGTAACATATTATCGATAATGAGTACCAGTAGTGACACCTCTAGAGCCATACGGAGGAGTGTAAGGTCGCGGGGATCAAAGAATATGTCCTGGTCGATATATGTCACTGGCTAGACCTGTATGTTGGACATATATCGAGTAAAAACTGTACTGGTAACATATCCATATTATCGACAACAATTACCAATTGTTGTACCTCTAGATCCATACGGAGGAGTGTAAGGTCGCGGGGATCAAAGAATGTCCTGGTCGATATATGTCACTGGCTAGACCTGCGTTTTGGACATATATCGAGTAAACACTGTATTCGAAGGACAATGTACCGTTTCCACCAACTTCGGTTCTCTGTTCGTTTAATTCAATAATAAAATAAAATTCCGTACAGATGAAAAACAATTTTTTTGAAATATCGAATATTGGATGTGTGAAATGCAATGAAACTCCTGCGAATCGTGTAACGGGGATAACGCAAACCCGAACCGCTGGGATGATTAAAACTTGTGATCCTGGCGCGTGCGCCTGGAACAGAACAAGAAGAACGTTTCACACATAATCTGAGGCAAAGCTTTCGAACGAAGGACGACGAGTACGGCGCGACGCCGCGTTTATATCTGAAATCCATCCGTGTGAAGATGTTCGCGTCTTACGACACACTCTGCATAAAACAAGAAGCCTGATCGTGGCACGCCACTTGCCCCGCATTACTTCTACTTATCTATGACAAGATCCACGTACAGGCTGCAAGTAACGACCTCGAGAAGATGGGTGTATCGCTCGAGCCGCTCGCTGAGAAAGACTTTTAGTGCCGTGCACGACATTCAAGGCATGAAAATCCGTTCCGAGCGGTTTTCTTAATGATACTCTTCCTTATCTACGGCCCGTGCACCAACCAGCGGAGCCTTGAATTTCGATTCGCCCCGACGACGATTACACTCATTTCGGAACCGAACCGTTTTACTGTCGCAGCCGGAATTTCCGGGGACCGTGTGTGGAATTCGTACATTCGGTTTGTCGAGACTAACCGTCTCGTTGTCAGACTGCACAAATTAACACTAAACCCACCGAGCCTTAAAAGCGATACATGTTGTCTTATAAAAATTACGAGATTGAATTTATTTCGATTTTCTGCGGTTCGTATTATAATACGAATTCTCTCCTAAACATATTTGTTTCATCATTTTAGCATTTTTACAATTTCAGTAAAATAAAAAATCTCGAACGGTCATTTTGACCGGCGGTGGTGGGTTTAGTGTTAAACTGTTAACACAATTCCAAGGAAATCAATTCAGGATTTTCAATTCAGACTAATACAGTGTCTACTCGATACATGTCCAAAACACGGTTCTAGCCAGGGACATATATCGGACAGGAGATACTATTCTATGATCCACGCGACCTAAACTCCTCCTTACACTGTCGAACTGCTCAGCTCCAGATGGGGTATACCCCGAGGCAGTGGGGATAGTTCCGCGACATTTATCATCCAGGCCTTGGCGACATATATACAGTAGACACTGTATTTCGCAGTTGGAAAATTACTTTCCAGTTTCGGTCGAAATTGGAAAATTGAACGATTCCTGTTAGCGCTTTTGAATGCAAGCGAGCATGATCGAGGGCGTTGTTTAAAAATATCGGCTCGTCGAGAGAGAATTGAACGCACAATTCGCAGCTTCCGATAAGAGAGCCAAATATCGGCACGCGGCAGTGGGGATAGTTCCGCGACATTTATCATCCAGGCCTTGGCGACATATATACAGTAGACACTGTATTTCGCAGTTGGAAAATTACTTTCCAGTTTCGGTCGAAATTGGAAAATTGAACGATTCCTGTTAGCGCTTTTGAATGCAAGCAGGGCCCGCTCTAGCGGTTACGACGCCCCGGGCAAAAAAACAAATTGCCGCCCCTTTTTAAGCACTAAGCACCGCGCTGAACAAAGTGACCTTTTTTTTTTAGCAAAATTGTCTGGCAAGGGTAGTCTGAAATTTTCTATTAATTGGGTATTTGACACATCAATATTTTTCTCACACTTACAGCCAAAGCCAAAATGGCGCTCCTAAATTTTGGCGCCCCGGGCAAGTGCCCGGGTTGTCCCCCCACCCCTAGAGCGGGCCTTGATGCAAGCGAGCATGATCGAGGGCGTTGTTTAAAAATATCGGCTCGTCGAGAGAATTGAACGCACAATTCGCAGCTTCCGATAAGAGAGCCAAATATCGGCACGCGTGATATATTACGCGAGAAACGGTTGCGCGGAGACTCTCACTTAAATTCAATCGAATCGACCGTATCCCCGAGGAATCGGGAAAGAATAATACTTTCCGGAGAAAACGCATTTGTATTCCGCGCCACCGGGTAACACCTTTAAAAGTCGAGGAGAGGGATCGTGCGCCTGCCTCTGGTCGACCAATGGCAGCTATTTGCCAGCGAACTTTCCAATGACATATAAATCGCCACGTGCCTTAATAAACTCTATTACTATCGAAACCTTAATTGAATGTCCATGATCAATGTTGTTTTTGTTCGTATCAAGTTATTATATCAGATTCCATGCGCATGGGCGCAGGCATGCTGTGACATTATGATGGCGAAATAATGGTAATAATAATAATAGTAATAGTAATCGCAACTATAATAGTTATTATAATATGTTTATGATTATATGAATCTACGTTTTAAACAGTCTTTAACAGCACCGTCCGGCACACATTGTTGTCCTTTGAAGGAAGGCTCACAAAAGCTAATGAGCCAAAATCGATAAGTAATTAATACAGCTCATTCAGCTTAAGCTGCCGCCAGAGTAAATCTACAGCGGGAAGATCACAGTGATCCAGAGATAACAACGATGAGCAAAGAGGAACCCCTCTTCTCGTCCCGCGAGAGTGTTTCCGTTTCGATTCAGTTTCAACGGGATTGAACGTCACAGTCGGCCAATCCTCATCCGGTTCCTGTATCTATTTGCATTGCAAAAACTTTCATAATTGCGTCCGTTCATTCACTCTTAGTGGATCGATTAATAAAGTTGATCTCGCTTTCTAGCCCTTACACGATTCCTGAAATACAAAGATAGTTTTGCAACGGAAAAAGTTACTTCGAATGATCAGAGGAAGCACTGGAGAAATAAAGGAAGAACAACATTTTTGGGACACCCTGTATAGCGAATCGAATTCTTTATCAATACCGTATAAACAACGCGACTCGACGTTCGCAATCTACCCCAGACAAGTCCGCAAAAGTTTACTCGAATTACGGAATGGTATAATAATTACGAATCACACAGGTCTGTTTATAATTAGGTTAATAACAATAATGAAAATGATCAGCGGTGTGCGAGAACCCGATGGTCGGGGAAAGTCGGGGATAGGTCGGGGCGGGTCGGGTCGGGTTCCCGAAAATTTCGAGATTCCCGAAAGAATCGGGTTTCCCGAAAATTTCGAGATTCCCGAAAGAATCGGGTTTCCCGAAAATTTCGAGATTCCCGAAGGAATCGGGTTTCCCGAAAATTTCGAGCTTCCCGAAGGTATCGGGTATCCCGAAAATTTCGAGCTTCCCGAAAGAATCGAGTTTCCCGAAAATTTCGAGATTCCCGAAGGAATCGGATATCCCGCAAATTTCGAGCTTCCCGAAAGAATCGGGGTTTCCGAAAATTTCGAGATTCCCAAAAGAATCGGGTTTCCCGAAAATTTCGAGATTCCCGAAGGAATCGGATATCCCGCAAATTTCGAGATTCCCGAAAGAATCGAGTTTCCCGAAAATTTCGAGATTTCCGAAAGAGTCGAGTTTCCCGAAAATTTCGAGATTTCTGAAAGAATCGGGTTTCCCGAAAATTTCGATTTCCCTCTTGGGAATCCCGATTATTTCGAGAATCCCGACTTTTTCGGAAATCCCGACTCTCGGGAATCCCAATACTTTCGGGGATCTCGAAATTTTCGGATACCCGTCCCGAACCCGAAAAAATTTCGTGTTCGCGGCGATCCTAACCTATATCTCCGGCGTTGCCAACTGTCACGCTCGCTCTACACTCTGTTGACACTCTTGCGTACCAACTAATTCATGCCCAACTCGACCGATACAAACAACCCAACAAAACAGTTCAATGGGAGCCTGCCTGGTCGGGAGGCCTAACATAATTTCCGCGGCGAAAAAAAAAATACATCAACGTTCGGAGAACCAGAGAGCGTAGGCGGTGGAAACAATGGAATCGCGAACGAAGGAGGGTATCAAACATCAAGATCAAACAGAGCGGAAGAGAATGGTCGGGTAGGTCGGAGGATGGGAGGGAAGGTGAAAATACAAAGACAACGAAATCCACAGAAATAGTGAAAACGCGGTTAGGAATGAAAGAGGCGGCGGAGAAGAGGGAAAGGGGGCTAGGTGTGCGGAGAATAAAAATCCAAAGAAAAAGAGGGAGAGACGGACAATGTGTAGGAGGGCTGGCGACAAGGTGATATGAAAGAAAAACGAGACGAGAAGGAAAGGGGTGGATGCCGAGAGGGAGGGGAGGGGTGAAAACGAGACAGACATGTTCCGACGATTCCCGGCGCTTGACACTTTCGGCTCGCGTTGAAAGAGCTAGTTCGGGTGGCGAGCAAGAAGGCAGCGCTGCCATGGAGAGGCTTCGCCGATGGCAACGTAGCGAGAAATTACGTTTCCGCAGCTGGCACCGCAGACATTCCTCCGCAGTCGTTTCTCGCCTCGTCTTTTACCGGTGCTCGAGCGGTGGCCACAGGAATCCGGCGGCCCAAACGCCTGTAGCGTTGTGTGTCCCATTTTCGAAAACCTTTCGTCTCGCATTCTCGATTCGCGTCTGCGGTCCTATTCTGCGTGCAGCCGACGCCATTAACGCGCCAGCGCGACTCTCCACGGATTTGTTTCGCATTCCTTCATTAATCTCCGTCCGTTGACCCCCGATTCATTACTTGTCCCAAACGCCTAGCCGATAAAAGTCCACTGCGGCGGGATATACCCCGTGATGGGCCATGAATCGAAGCCTCTAGAGCGTCGCAGTTCTTTATATACGTTCGGTGTGGATCAAAGAATAGTAGTCTCCTGGCCAATATATGTCCCAAATGCCTACCCGATAAAAGTCCCAAGAACTATGTCCACCGCCGTGGGGTATGCCCCCTGAGGGGCCATGAACCGAGGCCTCTAGAGCTTTGCAATCCTTTTCTACGTGGATCAAAGAATAGTAGTCTCCTGGTCGATATATGTCCGAAATGCCTAGCCGATAAAAGTCCCAGGAACTATGTCCACCGCCGCGGGGTATGCCCCGTGAGGTGCCGTGAACCGAGGCCTCTAGAGCTCCGCAGTCCTTTTCTACGTGGATCAAAGAATAGTAGTCTCCTCGCCGATATATGTCACTGGCTAGACCAGTATTTTGGACATGTATCGAGTAAACACTGAATTTCCAATTTTGGCCATTAGACGATCCACCATGGGCGTCCTGAAAATTTAGATAGAACTCGACAGAGTGGTCAATTGAGAAGTTTTCTTTCTGGTAAATTGAATGAAGGAATTTTAAACAAATTTTGGCTCGCCTTTAACCTCTCGCCGTTTCAATTCCCAAGTCGCTGATGGTTTCTCAGCAGTAACGTAGGAACGAACGATTGCTTCCGTCTGATGGGGCAGCTTCGACAGGAAGGAAGGACGACCCTTAAATCTTTCACGGACCGTTTCACATCCAAGCAGACGTCTGCGATCTTCCACGACGCGACGGTTGTATGACACGGGCGTACCGCTCGTAATTGGTCTCGTTTATTGACCGAACGCTAGACCGCAGCTAACTCGTTTATTTATCGAATCCCCGGCTCGCCCAATCGACGGTAGCAAAACGCTGGCCGGCGTAATTGTTGTTTATTCGCATCGGGCCGACTCTTTTCGTGGCGAAATGAAACCCCGCGTGTGTTTGTTTTCCATTATGAGGAATTAATTTTTATGGGCGCGAGGCTCGTTCGTACGCCATTTTGTCAGACTCTGATCACTGTGCGCTGCACAATGTTAGGAAGCGCAAATAGATTCCGAACGAATCCAGTCATTTTGATTAAATTATTCGGATTATTCCGGGACACTCGTTCCTACGAAATTGGAAAATGGAGTGTCCCGTTAAATTCGCAACGATATCGTTAAAGGAATCGAGTTCGAGGCGAAAATAACGTAATTTTTGGAGAACTATTGCGATTTTCTTTTTTTTTGTTATATTACGGTCAATCGTATCTCTACAGATTTTTGGTTTTGTTTCGAAGCAAAGAAAAAAAAATATTTATTAAAACTGGAATACGGTTCAATCGTTTTAAATAGAAACGAAATGCTATTTATTCAACGTTTAATCTCCGGGGTAAATTTAAGCTTACTTAAATTACATCGAATTATTAACGGCGAAGTAACTTCGATGTGCGCGAAATGGAGTTAAAAAAAAAGAAAAGAGTGGAACTAAAAGAGGGCCGACGGTGTTAAAAAAAGAGCATCGAGAGAATAATAAAAGCTTTTAGCACTTATTTGCTCAGTGGGTTCGATCGTAATAATAATAAAGCCGTAAAAAGTATTTATTATACATACATATATCTATCCGAGGGCTGGTGCGAAAGAGGTCGCAGCGTTAGAGGTTCGTCGTGTAGATTTACGCTATGTTGCACCGTGAGTTATACTCGATCCTACCGAATTCATGTTGAGAGTAGATTGCATGTGAGATGAAGTCAGCTGCAATTTCACGTCAGTGTAGCACGCGTGTGACAAGTGCTGCCGTGGCAATATTTCAAACTAAAAGTGACTCGGTCTAATAAGAAATTTTTACGAAACCCACGTTCGCAACAAGTTCCTCGGCAATTTCGACGAGCCCTGATATCAGTTTCCAATTATCTGGCACGCTGTAACTGTCAGTCAATATCGCCGGGGCTGACAAATTTTACGGAACACAACTTTCGACAAATTTTACCGGAAAACGACTCGGGAAGTAAGGAGATAAAGGTTATAATTTTTTAGCTTTCAACTGCAATAACAATTTCAACAATCTCAATCCCATTATTTGCAAGGGAAGCTTTTAAAAGCTTCCTTTTAATTTCAGACAGAATTACTGAAAAGCCTATTAAATATGTTACGAGCCATGGCTGCGTGCAACGCGAGAGGCCGGCGAGGGGGTTATTACCCTGGAATATGGTTTCAATTTGTTAGTTAGCGGACGCACCCAATGCGAAACTGGACAGCCGCTAGGATAATAGACGTCGAGGACGCACCCGATGCGTAATCGGGGAGCCTCTGGGAGGTTGGAGTCCAGCAAGGACGAACCCGATGCGAAACCGGGGAGCTGCTAGGAGGATGAATCTTCGTGAACGAACCCAATGCAAATTGGGGAGTCCCTGGGAGAGACGCGCAGGCGAACCCGGTGCGAAACCCGGGAGCTGCTGGGAGGTTATGTAACAGCGCGGATGAACCCAATGCGAAACTGGGGAGCCACTAGCTTGGAGAAATCTTTGTTGGATTAGGGTTTGCAGCGGACGAACCTGATGCGAAATGAGGGACCCGCTAGGATAGTTAGTAGGTCTCTTATATATTATTTAATTGATACAATCCGAGCTGCAAGATTGTATGGTGGGAACGTTCGATTATTAGGATATTTTAAGAATAATTGAGGGTTTTTAGATCACGCGATTTACCAAACAAGACAAATATATTCTGAATTGAATATTGTGTTACAAGTGTTGGTGTCGCGAATGAATTTATAATAAGTATACAATTAAAGAATCTTTACCTACACGGTTTAGACGCACTGGCAATACGGGGTCAATTATGAAACGCCAAATAGAATCTATACCGAACGGACGGAATCTATAAGGTTCAAATTTGATTCGAAAGGGACTTTAACCCGATCTCGGTAGAATCGACGCTTATGCGTGTAACGCGACGTGACTCTACACGTGACTGCACGATTACTGACCAAAGAGCATGAAAATGAACGGGTTTATATACCTTGAGAATGAAACGGGTGCTCTGTTTAAAATTTGAGGTCACGTAGGGTCACGCTCACATTTTTTCTCACTTCCAATGAAAACCAGGCGTCAGTTCGATTTTCGTTAAAAGGGGTTAATAGGAGGTTATCCGGGCTATTTATTATCAGAATCTTAATTACCGGATGCCAGAAGGGAGTCGTACTATTAGGTTGGCAAGAAAGTAATTTCGGTTTACACTAATAAATGGCTTTATGTTTTGTTTGATTGACTTCTGTTAACGTTGCATTCGTTTTCTTTCTGACATTTCATAACTGGATCTTTTAGGTTACTTTTGAAGCAAATTACACGTAATTTTGATTAAAATTGTTAGTTCTGTGTCAATTTGAACATGGAGTGCAAAAACGAACATTATAGGCACATATTGCTTTTTTATTTCCGTAGAGGTAAAAAAGCTGCCGAGGCTCCAAAGATATATGTGAAGTTTATGGTGTGGATTGCTTAACAGAACGCACGTGCCAGAATTGGTTTAAAAAATTCCGTTCTAGAAATTTCTCACTTAAAGGCGACCAACGTTCTGGTCAACCATCTGAAGTTGACAATGACCAAATGAAAGTCATTATTGAATCGGATCGTCGTATAACTGTCCGAGAGATTGCAGACAGGTTAAATGTCTCGCATACAACTATAGAATATCGTTTAAAAAGTCTCGGAATCGTTGAGAAGCTCGATATTTGGGTAACACACGAATTGAAAGAAATTCACTTAACGCAACGCATCAACATATGCGATATGCATCTCAAACGAAATGAAATCGACCCTTTTCTGAAGCGAATCATCACTGGTGATGAGAAATCGGTTGTTTACAATAACACAACTCGAAAACGATCATGGTCCAAGCGTGACGAATCAGCCCAAACCACGCCGAAAGCTGAATTGCACCGAAAGAAGATCATGTTGTCAGTTTGGTGGGATTACAAAGGTATTGTGTATTTTGAGCTTCTCCCAAGGAACCAAACCATTAATTCAGATGTTTATTGTCGACAACTAACAAAACTGGACATAGCAATCAAAGAAAAACGGCCAGAATTGGAAAATCGCAAAGGAATCGTGTTCCACCATGATAACGCTAGGCCACACACATCTTTGGTAACACGTGAAAAGTTATTGGAGCTTGGTTGGGAAGTGATGTCACATCCACCATATAGCCCTGACATTGCACCATCAGATTATCATTTATTCCGAAGTTTACAATACTTTTTGAATGGTAAAACTTTCACTAATGATGATGGTCTGAAATCGCACTTGGATCAGTTTTTCACCGAAAAGGATCAGAAGTTTTATGAGCGCGGAATTATGAAGCTACCAGAAAGATGGCAAAAGATCATAGAACAAGATGGAAAATATTTTATTGATTAAAGTTCATTGCTTTGATAAAAAAAATTGGATTTTATGTCACCTAAAAATACCGAAATTACTTTCTTGCCAACCTAATATATCTTCCATTAATAAAAGGGGCCTGTTGGGACGCTTCTCGTTCTCCGAAAAGAGATTAGAACATCTAATCGAAACGAACGCGGAGAAAAACGTCTCCATGCGTAACAATCATAAGCGGTGATAAGCTGGTTGTTGGCTAATTCGAGGGGCGTTGCGCATGGATAAATCCCGCGACCCAACCGTTCTAAATAAAATGGATATCCTCGTTCTCGGAGAGCATCGATGTATTTCACGCTCGCGAAAGCTTCGGCGGATTGATCGATACCTCGGCCAGGCAATGGGAGCGCGAGGAAACGGATGTATCGGTCTGTCAGTGTAACACGATTAATCAGTGCGACTACAAGCGTTCCCGAGCCCGGCGAAACATCCGCTCACGTTTCTTAGAAAAATTGTTACTGTGAATCGTCATATTTCATTGTTTCGCCTCCGCGATATCCACGGCCCGGACGCGGATGTAATTACCGGTAAGTACCGCGTACCGTCGATATATACGCTCGCATATCGAATAAATGGTTAACAATAAAACGCAACGTGTACCGATAATCAAAATGTATATTCCCGTATTGGATCTTGAAAAATAGAATTTTCACGAGAGGGCTCTCCGAGCACACCTCCACTTCCGAAGGCGTCTCACGTGCGGGCTTCTCGTTATATAACTCGTGATCGATCATTGATATCCCCTAACAGGGCAGAAACATTATTTCCGAATGCTTCGGTTTTCGATGCATCAGTTTCGACCGGGAAAAATATGAGATGCTCGGCAAATATTCGGTTGACAATTTTCAAAAATTTTTGCAATTCTCAAGGACACTTTCAAGGATTTTGCGAAACGGTAGAAATCGTTGGCTTCGCAGCGGTGTGGAATAAACTGTTATCCAAACAGTTGTCCGATTGGAAGTTGAATTATTGGTGTCTGATACGCTTGTCGGGCCGACAAACGCGGACACTTATCCTATTAAACTGTTTCCTTAGCCCGAAACCGTTTGCTCGCATACACGTCCGACGACCGAGAGCGATCATGCAGCAGCGTACACGATGTTGGACAGAGTGCTGTCCGTGAAAATGGCGAGTCACCGAGACGGTCGTTTCCATTGTCGTGGACGGCGGATACCGAATTAAAGAAGCGGTGATTTAGAGGGTAGGACAGGCCGCGAGTCCATTAGCAAAAATTAGCATACGCTTCTGTGAAACGCGTTATCGCGAGCAATGGTACGGAAGCGGGAATTATTTTCTCTAATCCAATTAGAGGGACGATAAAAGCTCACGCCCCAGTTTCTGTACGGGGGCAATCGGTCTTCATTAGCCGGACGAACTTTTCCTCCGGCTTAGCTTAAATTAAGCTCGCGTGCTCGTGCTAATCGCGTGATAACGAATCACTTTGAAAACGAGCCCGTCCCGTCTCGAGCCCGTCCCGGCCCGCGCGCCGAGTATCTCCGGCAAATAGAGTATCGAAAATCGTTCCGTTGCTTTTATACCGTGAAACAAGGATATTCTGTTGCAGCAGCTGTATCGTGTTAATCCTCGGACGACACTGCAACATCCGAGGGTGCTCGACGCGTTCTACTTTGGCCATCGAATGCGGCTTGATTCTGAATTCAAGATCGAGTTTCGATGCAACGAAACCGAACGATACGTTAACCTACAGGGTCTACAAAAAGTAATGATCATCCGTCCGAGGGGTGAATCCACAACTCTGGATCGGTGGACATTTGTCAAAGAAACTTGCCGTAATATTGTCTATAACAAAGAAAATAAATTTCAAGTTGCAGAGTAAAGGGAGTCCCAAAGAGAGCTGACATTTTAATTTATTAAAACGTATTTTTCTTTTCTGAAACGTATGAATGTTTTTATTTTATTGTAATGTACAAACCCGGAGGTTATGTGTGGAACACAATATCTGACAAATGGCCGCCTCGTCCCTATTCTTCTTTTTTGGAACGTATGAATGTTTTTATTTTATTGTAATGTACAAACCTGGAGGTTATGTGTGGAACACAATATCTGACAAATGGCCGCCTGGTCCCTATTTTTCTTTTTTGAAACGTATGAATGTTTTTATTTTATTATAATGTACAAACCTGGAGGTTATGTGTGTAACACAATATCTGACAAATGGCCGCCTCGTCTCTATTTTTCTTTTTTGAAACGTGTGAATGTTTTTATTTTATTATAATGTACGAACCTGGAGGTTATGTGTGTAACACAATATCTGACAAATGGCCGCCTCGTCTCTATTTTTCTTTTTTGAAACGTGTGAATGTTTTTATTTTATTATAATGTACGAACCTGGAGGTTATGTGTGGAACACAATATCTGACGAATGGCCGCCTCGTCCCTGTTTTTCTTTTTTGAAACGTGTGAATGTTTTTATTTTATTATAATGTACAAACTTGGAGGTTATGTTTGTAAACGTTAACTCTTTTGACGAAATTATTAATAATCGTGGACTAATTTTGTGCAATGTTGAGCCCAATTGGTTCCTTGAGCTCCGCAATGTGGCATACTTTTTCTTTGAGAAAACCCCAAAGAAAAAAGTCCAATGGCGTCAAATCGCACAATCTTGGTGGCCATACTAGGATACGATTATGATTTTGTAGGACATTGAAAACTAAAAGAAACAATGATTTTCTATTTGAGATTGTGTCTCTTCAGAAGATAAAGTTCCGAGTTGGTACTAAAGTGGCTCTCTGGTTTTTTTTTCGAATAATTTCCGCGTGTAATTCGTCGATCGGACGAAGGGAAAATATCTCGACGTTGACGTATGGTCCGGCCATGTCGGTTCGAAGCTTCTTCGGGAATGAGTAATCGAAATCCACGTCGAAACTTTTCGAATCAAGGCTCGATGCCCGAATAAACGGTGAATTTTAGTTATCTGCTAGCAACCAGGCCAGACGCGGCACCATACGCGACCGTACGAACGTTCCACAAACTAAATCGGCGTCCCTATCGACATTTAATTTCCCGTGGCCTGGGTAAACGTAAATTCGCCGGGCGGAACACGTCCGGGGGGAACTACGACCAACACGACGAAGATAATCATGACGTATCTTTGACTGCGCTCCGCCGTCTGACATTTCTCGAACCGGTGAAATTTACGAGGTTTATATGATCACGTAAAATTTCAGTTTAAAGTCCATCCCGTTGCGCGAATAGAACGTAACAACGAGCGTTGAACCCGAAACGGGAAAACTGGAAAAGTTAGGATACCGTGCACGGTGAATCGGATTTCTAAAAATCGAGGTAATAAGTCAACATTTTATACGAAACGTTCCGTATATTATATTCGTGTTAATAATGACGCCAATATTCACTGGAAAATTTCAAATCTATGAGTACAGTGGATTCTCGATACAAGTCAGCAACACGGGTCTGGCCAGCGACTTGTATCGTGCAGGAGACGTACCCGGGTCTTGTTTACACTGCATTACATCGGAGATCGGTTGCATCATGCTGTACTACTCGGAGGAAGGTCCGAGCCTTTTCGAGCGGCACAATGGACATTTAATTTGGAGAAAAAGGAAACAGGAAAATTGCAGTCCGGTTTCGTGACATTAGCGAAGAAAATTGCAGCTCATTTTCCGCAATTCCTTGTACGGACGCGATTTCCTTCGGCCACTGTCGCGTCCAGAGAGGAACTGGAAGCGATTACATTTAAATGACAAAGGAACCATTCATTTTTGCGGGTCCGGCCTACTTTTTCGCCCGGTAACGTGTACGCGAACGGAAAGTACACGGGGAAACTTCTAGCTGCGCCCTATTGTCTCGCGATGCAAATTCAGCTCCGGCCGCCAACGGAGATTACAAGAAGAGTCGCAATACTCATTCCGAGTTCCGTGTTGCATGCGTGTGCGTGACCCGACCGCGTTACACATATAAGTCGTAACCGGGGTCGCGTCGCCTCTCTTTCGAGCCGGCGAAAATATTTCTGCCGCAATTTAAACCACGATAATTACTCGATAATTGTCCAAAGCATGGGTCTGGCCAGAGACAATTATCGGTTAGAAGACGCTATTCTTCGATGCACTGCCAAATACAGAAAACGACAGAGGAGTTTTAGAGGCCTATCACAGGGTAGTGGGGATAGTTCTGGGACAATTATAGGCTAGATATTTGTGACATTTATCGAGTAGAGTAGAGTAGAGTTTTCAATGGGAAATATTCCCGTTAACGATAATGACACATGCAATGTTAAAACTCTACAGATTCTACAGGTAAAATAATATGACACCTGCAACTAAGAATAAAACCAAAGGGTGCTAGAAAATTGAAACGTTTAGGTTAATATCAGCGCTATTACTCGGGTGAAATACTTTGTGTAATTACCGGTGCATTCACCTCGTTAATTACCTACCGCCTCGTTAACGGTAAAACGGTCGGATGCAGTTACTAAACAATTAGAATTTACTAATTGCATTTTTTCAGTCCTTCAGAACGTTAACGTCATCTGAGATTATAGCGGTCTATAAAATACAAGCTGGGGTGCCGTTTTTTTTTTTTTGTTTTCGCTATCATATTTTTATTGCTGTCCTCATGAATCTGCACGGCGACGCACTTGACATAGTTCCATTTCTATGGCAGTCCGCAAGAAAAATGCTCCGAGGAAAATTTCTATTGTCCAAGAGAATTTCTATTGTGCCGGGAGTTCCACTTTTGAAAAATGAAACACCGCGGAAGTGCCGGCACCCTTTCCACAAGAGTTGCAGACTGGTTTCGTTCGATCAAACTTTTATTGTTTTTTTTTTTTTCGTATCGCTTCTCGCTTCTTCCAGCCTTTTTTTCAAACAGTATATACGTACCTGCTAGAAACAGAAATTGCAGAAATCGCGAAGCCAAATGTGGAGCAGAAATAAAAATACGCAGAAAAGTATACTGAAATTTCTCCTATTGGGTTGTTCGGAAAGTAATTTCGTTTTTTTTTTTTTTGGTGACAATGAAAGACGATTTTCTTATAGTGTATTTTCTCATAGTGTATGTATTTTTCTTATAGTGTATTTTCCTTCAATTATGTATCCTCCATTTTGGTGCAATACCAAAATACCCAATTACCCAATTACCCAATTTTGTCTTCATCAGCTTGAACTGGCCTTCCAGAACGTGGTGCATCTTCAACATCAAAATTGCCGGAACGAAATTTTGCAAACCAGTTTTGGCGCTGGCGTTCTATCAATACATCTTCTCCATGCACATCGAATAATTTTGTTCTTGCTTGAACAGCATTTTTACCTTTTCGATAGTAAACAAGTAAAATGTGCCGAAAATGCTGCTTTCGACTTTTCATATTTGATAGGGCACCGAGAAAAACTATTGCGCAGAATCGAACAAACTTCTTCACAAACAAGCCTCGCTATATCAGCTGTCAAAATATATTATGACAATGCGGCTTATGTGTGAAGTTGGCTGCGAAACACTACAAATGCGTCCTCTGTTGGGAAAAAACGAAACGAAAGATGGTTCGACGAAACAATACTACATTTTGGGTTATATGCAGTAAGTAAACCTAAACAGGATATAGTTTCGATGTGACACGAAACTTTCTCTCGCAGTCTACAAGAATTTTTATGATTTCTCTGTATATGTCGCAAACACCTGGCTGATAAACGTCACCGAACTATCCCCACTCCTCGCTAGGACAATTAATGGAGTTTTTTTCCTCGTTTGATTCGAGGGACGGGGAGCAGCGCAGCGGTAAAAAAAATATGGGTTGCGGAACGAACCGACCCGGTTCCCATACCGGGTCTGGGAGAAGGTTAACCGGCGCGACGGGTCGACCGGGTCGCGATGCAAATTTTTTGCCGTGTCGCGGTGGCTTACGAGAACAATCACGGGCACTCGAAACACACGCGACCGCATTATGCACCGTAACTAGACCCCCGTTACCGGCACTCGAGAAGTTAAAGAGACAATCGAAGTCGGGTCGGAAGCTCATTGCCAGGGGTGGGGCTCTAGGCAGCTTCGCGGAAAAATATTTGAGCATACGCTATAAACGTTTACCGTGCCCCTCCCCCCTTGCCACCTTTCCACCATCCCATCACGCTACTGTGCATAATACTATGCATAATGAAACGGCGGAGCTCTTCGCCGATAACACTCTTCTCCCTTTAAAAACCGCCCAAACCGCCCTTTAATCCCCGACATGCTCTGGAACTTAGTCCCTAGCCGGGCGAGTATTGCCAATTGACGTTATCGACGATTATTGGCTTGTCGAATCACCGCTCATGCGACACGCTCATCATACACATGCCCCTTCGCTCGATTAAAAAATGTCATCTGGACTTAGTACTCTTCTTTATTATTCGGTACACCCTTACATTATTCAAACTACTCGTCTCGTATCTCCGAATAAATAGTTATTCTTAACGCTTTCGTTACCGGTGCCGACTATAGCTGGCACCCATGGGACAACCTGCGTACAGTGAATTCTCGTTACGAGTCAGTTGCACCGTTCTGGCGACTGACTCTTAACGGGAGGAGCACCGTCTTAGGTTGGCGCTGACTCGTAATCAGAATTCACTGTATCGAGTGCTGATAAAAAGACACTCGGTGTTAAAATGCACAATATTGAACTAATTTTTCACTTAACACGTTAACTGGCACGTCAGTCACATATGACTGACAGTGATTTTTGACTGGGTTTAGAAATTCATTTCTATTGCGACAAGATAAACCGAATTTGATTAGGAT
Organism: Halictus rubicundus; assembly: GCF_050948215.1. NCBI lineage: Eukaryota > Metazoa > Arthropoda > Insecta > Hymenoptera > Halictidae > Halictus > Halictus rubicundus. The sequence continues at coordinate 18,959,831 of NC_135153.1, read as the reverse complement.
CTTTAGAATTCAAAATGGTTAAGACAGCATTCTCTATAATACACTTTAAATGTTTAGTTTCGGTTTCATTAATTAAATTACACTGATTTTGTGAGATTCTCTGGGATTGATTTTTGGCACTCAACGTGTTAAAATGTATTTCTGAAAGATATCAAAAACTTGGAAGGTTATTAAGTTTTTTCTTCTCGGTAAAATAAATCACTTTTCTGCTCGAATATAGGTTGAGTGGTCAGAGTAGGGATGAGTGAGTCAGAGGGAGAAAGGGAGGGAGAGAGAGAGAGAGAGAGAGAGAGAGAGAGAGAGAGAGAGTTTTACTTTGTTGTAAGTATAGGATGTTGTAAACCGAGCCCAATTATTGGCTGTAAGGCTGAATAAAGCAATATTATATATTATACTATAATATACTATATTATACTATACTATACTACTCTTACACTATATTATACTTTAATATTATATTATATTATATTATATTATAATCACTTTTCTGGTCCTATTTAATTTTTTGTTTTTATTTTTAAATACGGTAGGTACTCGCTCAGTCCAAGAGAAAAGGGGCCTGTTTTCCCACCGGTGGGACAGAACGATCGAAAAGCAAGCGACCACCCGGTACATCGATGGACGGCCGCATTGTTTACAGAGCAGGCGGCGCGTCGCGTCGCGTCGTGTCGCGGTGCCAGGAAAATTAGCCGCGGAACCGTGAATCCGTGGAATCGGGCCCGTGGAAACATTGTTGGGATCACTGCCGCATTAAAACTTAATTAAAGCCACGGTTACAGCTGGACGGACGCGGCCGGCCGGTGCGTAGATTCGATTTCTGAAACGGTATAATCACAGGTAGAACGGCCGGGGACTATGGTTTTGGGCGAACCGACGGATAAGCGTTCCGACGCCGCCGCACCGGGACAAATTCATCCGGAGGCCCGGTCGTTCCCCCAAGAAATATCTCGTTGCAATTTACAAGCGGGGCAGACGGTAGAGCCGGGAGACAAATTGTGGCGGTTGCAATTTTTCCGAGGTGAGAGGAATAAAGTGGCCCCAGGCGGGAACCGCGCTACCAGCGAGCATTGATTAATTCGAGCCACTCGCGGGGGTCTGATTCGTTTTTCCTCGAGGACGACGCGGCAACGATATTCTCGCCGCCCGGTTTGATATCTGAGACAGTTCCATTCCGATTGATGGTTAATGTGTTTTGCTTTTCTTCCTTGTCGCGATTTTCTCCCCTGAAAAGTTCGATTTTTCCGTAACACCCTGGAGCCACACTTCCCCGCGAACATGGAAGTTGACGATTCGGAGAACACTCTGTCAAATGATTCCGAAGGTTTCGTTTTTAACGCTTGAATTTCACGGAAATTGAAGAGAGCCGCTAGAGTGACACCTCCGGTTAGCCTAGCAAGAGACCTTGTCGCACCGTATCGTGAACGCTCGACACAATTTCCAGGTCGAGCTCGGTTTCATAACATTCGGATCGCTTTTCGGGAAACTCGGCCAGGGAGGAGAATTACTGGTCCCTCGGGACCGCTAGGATTACACTGTAGTGCGTTGTAACGCAATAGAATTACTAACTGTTGAATTACTAACGAATTGTAATGGTTTGGATTTGAAAAGCGCGCGTCTTTTCACCGGGATCGGCACGCGTGCTACAGGGGGCAGCACCGTGAGCGCGGCGACCGCGCATGCGTCGACCGATGAAGAAGTATGGCGTACGTTGAGTATTGGGACCATGTGCGTGGCGCTGTTCTGAGGCAGAGTTGGGCAGTAATGAATTACACGAGTATTTAATTACATCTTCGATTACATGAGCAAAAGTGGACTATAACTTCAATGGGAAAATTGTTAAATGGTCCGAAACGTAAAAATTAGTGGTTTGAAAGAACGATTACACTGGAGTAATTGTTAGACTCAATTACTGTAATCGTGTTAAGCAACTGCAACTACTCCTTTCGGTTACTGTAATTGTAATTAAGGCTCTAAATTACTATTACTTCTTGAGGCTAAGCAATTGCAATTACTACTTCAAGCTAAGTAATTTCAATTACTTCTTCAAGCTAAGTAATTTCAATTACTTCTTCAAGCTAAGTAATTTCAATTACTTCTTCAAGCTAAGTAATTTCAATTACTTCTTCAAGCTAAGCAATTGCAATTACTTGCAATTTAAATAACCTGTAATTTAAGTCTTAGTAATTTAATTCCCTTGTAATTTTAATCTTTTCGATCAAATCGATTATCCGACTCGAACTTTGGAATGAGGGTCATTTTGAAAACTAATGGTAACAGTTTTTGTGAAATATAATATCAGTTACAAATAAATATTTAATAACATATGTTCTTGTTTGTTTTTTTAGTCATTTCCATTTAGTAGGTATCTAATTACTTCTTTTTAGTGCCATTTTGGCGTTAAGTAATTGCAACTACCAATTACAATTACTTGTAATTGCATTAAAATTATTTGAAATTGCAGAAATAAAATTACAATTACATATAATTGTAATTGGTAATTGCAATTACTTCGGCTCAGCCAGTAATTGTAATCGCGGACCACAATTACAATTACAACGATTCATCAAGTAATCGCAATTACCAATTACAATTACATGTAATTGTAACTTCATTTCCGCAATTTCAAACTACAGTAATTCGTAAGTAATTGTAATTGAAATTACGTTTCACCCAACTCTGTTCTCAGGTTTCCAATAAAAGCGGTCCAATCGGAAAATTCCGAGTTCCTTGCAATGAACGTTATCTGTGCGCGAACAATTACAATACCATCGGTGTTCCAAACTTGGCGAGATCAGCCAGCCGTGACGGCACAGAAGTTTTGGATTGCTATTTGCAGAGAGACATACTCGAATTCTGAATCACTGGCGAAAAATAATACGTACCACTAAAATTAAAAATTGGACGGCGGCAGCAACAAACGGCGAAAATTCCAGATGGAAACGCATAGGGGTTAAACAAATTGCGCTGCGTTCCAAGATATATTTCGAAACGCGTCGTAAAGGCGAATAAATTGTACGCGGGGATACGTCCATTCGCGGCTATAAATCAGCTCCCCGAAACGAGCATACAATCTCAGGCAGGTCTCGCGACAAAATAACGAACGAGGGTATGGGGGAATATTATGGGGGCGGAAGGAAGGGTGGGAAAAGGTCGGTGTGCCGGGAGCACCGTATCCTTTTCAGCGGAACCGCCGCGTTTAACGCGGCTATTTATTCTCTTGGCCGTCGACGAATTTCTTTCTCTGCCTTCGTTTTAAAAAGCGACCGTGCTTGCACCAGCGCAGCGCACCGCGCGTTGGAAAGAGGGCGAGAGGTTGTCTGCGATACGGGGTAGGGCGGTGGGGCGGTGAGGGGTGCGGGGGGTTGAAAATGCGAGAGGGAATTCCAGGCACGAAAACCGGGCCTGCCGCGGACTCGGTCGGGCTGCGCGTAATTTCATGAAGTAGTTAGTCTCAACGGTTCGGGGCGACTGTGTGTTTTCTCGGCAGCGATCGCGCGACCGCGCGGCCGACATGTTTTCTTTTTCATTTGTAGGGGCTTCCTCCTTACCGGGGCCGACCGATGGAACAAAACGGAGAACTCGAAAGTAAACTCCAGGGGCGCCGTCGCCTCGAAAATGCAAATGCAATTTAGCTCCGACAACACCACTTTTACAAACCCCCTCCCCTGGTCCTCCGCGGCCTGCGACAACCCAATGAAGGACCGAGACCGATTCTTTGCTGATTCCGTTCCTTTGGTTCTTTTACAGGCCCTACCTCTCTCTCTCTACGTGGATCGAGTAGACGGTCATCGTGGACTTTTGTTGAACTGTCGGCCGAACGAAGAAGAATGGAACGCGGCGGCCGGTTTGTTCCTTGAATAAATGGTGAGTCCGCGGGAACTTAATTTTTTAGCGTGACGTGCGGGACATAGTAAATAATGCTTCGCTCAACGGTTTTATTTGTTACCGAGTAGAAACTCAATATCATATAGAGTGCAGCTGGACAAGTAGTACAACCGTATAAATGGTGAGTCTGCGGGAACTTAATTTTTTAGCGTGATGCGCGGGACAAGGTAAATAATACCTCGCTCAACGGTTTTATTCGTTTCTGAGTAGAAACTCAATATCATATAGAGTGCAGCTGGACAAGTAGTACAACCGTATAAATGGTGAGTCTGCGGGAACTTAATTTTTTAGCGTGATGCGCGGGACATGGTAAATAATACCTCGATCAACTGTTTTATTCGTTTCCGAGCGCAAACTCGATATCATATAGAGTGCAGCTGGACAAGTAGTACAACCGTATAAATGGTGAGTCTGCGGGAACTTAATTTTTTAGCGTGATGCGCGGGACATGGTAAATAATACCTCGCTGAACGGTTTTATTTGTTTCCGAGTAGAAACTCAATATCATATAGAGCGCAGCTGGACAAGTAGTACAACCATATAAATGGTGATACTATGGGAACTTAATTTTTTAGCGTGATGCGCGGGATATAGTAAATAATACCTCGCTCAACGGTTTTATTTGTTTCCGAGCGCAAACGTGATATGATATAGAGCGCAGCTGGACAAGTAGTACAACCGTATAAATGGTGAGTCTGCGGAACTTAATTTTTTAGCGTGATGTGCGGGACATAGTAAATAATACTTCGCTCAACGGTTTTAGTTGTTTCCGAGTAGAAACTCAATATCATATAGAGTGCAGCTGGACAAGTAGTACAACCATATAAATGGTGAGACTATGGGAACTTAATTTTTTAGCGTGATGCGCGGGATATAGTAAATAATACCTCGCTCAACGGTTTTATTTGTTTCCGAGCGCAAACTCAATATCATATAGAGTCCAGCTGGACAAGTAGTACAACCAGAAAACTATACGAGGGACTTGTAGTTTAATAAATATTAAAAATTGCGGGTCCGAAGCGATTTTCCATATGTTTATAGAAAATAGACAGTGCAATTGTGTAGGATTCTCAAAACGTATATTAAATTTCAATGACAGCGTTTTGTCCGAACTGATCGTAGTGATCCATACATTTTTCGAAAAATAAATTGTAATCATTGAATCGACAACTATACGGAAATTGTTTTAGGCTTGCATCGACCGTCAAAATTCACGAGATAGTTTGTTGTTGGTTTAGAAAACCTACTGCCACCCGGTGTTTCCACGGTGTAATGGGACTTCTTGAAAATCTATTTCGCAGGACTTCGCGAGGAATCGACTGTTGAACAATGCAGACGCAATTATGTTGCGACACCCTGTATTGTTTAGTACCTCGGTAACGACTCGCTAAATGTTCAGACGTTTTTATTGTTCCCTATAAAAACCACCACGCCTCGAGGAGCTCAAAGCAAGGTGGGTAGGTACTTAATTTATAACGGTGCCATGAATTCTTACGATCCACCCGATCCACCAGTAAAACTAGTATATCGCTGCCTTAAAAATTACGAAACGCCTCAACGTCCTCTGCGAACCCCGAGTCATAAATGACACACCGTAACATCTTTTTATCTTTGAATTTAATTAACTATCGACGAGGCGAAGACCACGACGCTCCAGGCAATCGCAAAATATATGACGAGAGAATACGTCACGTGACTTTTCGGACACAGTTTCGTATACTTGAGTACACAGTCTCGATGCGCTTACTGGGACAGACCCGAAAATACTCTGGCGTTTATTTAAGTCTAACCAGATCGATCCAAACCAGATTGTAATCGAAATCCGCACCCAATCGATACTGTATCGAAACCTAGACTTGAATAGTTGTAATCCAAGTTTATTAGGGATAGCCATAAGTAATTAATTATTTGCAAAGAATTTGTTTTGCCTTTAGTTCTGTACCGATTGTTGAAGAGGAAACACGTATTCCAAGGTGAAGAGGCAGCTTGAGTCTTGACTCACGAACCCTGGATTTCTGTAAGAGGGGGATTGAACATTTGCAGGAAAGATGGCGAACTGTCCTTGATAATGATGGAGGATGTATTTCTTATGGGTCTCCGTAATAGTTGAACCTTACCGCGCTTGTGGCGTAACTGTTTTCCCCCTTTTTTAAAAATTGTGTTACGAGAGGGAGACCACTCTGCAATCGAGTCTCCTCAAAACTCCAGTATCCGATTCGTTCTGCAATTCAAAGGAGGTTTCGCGGGGAATCCTCTCGTGTATTCAGAAGAATTTGGTCGCGAGACAGCGTCCGCGCAGGGACGGGGCAAAGAGAAACCGTTCGCTCTATTTTTCATTCGGAACCCGCGAGTTGTCGGGTTCTGTCAAGGAGGCGAGGCCACGTCTGCATTTTAAGCGTGGATTTCAATTACAACGCCTCCCCACCTCGTGACATAATCTTGGTGGTCACGAACCGTCGAGAAACCGGCCTCGATGCGCGCCCGAAAAGGGAAAAAAAGCCTCGCCATCACTTACTGTCGTGCTCCCACGACGATTCCGCACCCTGAATACTTAAAAGGAGTCGCGGAAACCTCCTTTGAATTGTAAAGCGAACCAAAGCGATACTACCGAACTGGTTTTCGTCCCTCTTGCGATGGAGTTTCTTCCTTCGGACCGAGTGTCTTTGGTCCTGGAATAAATCCCAGCATGGATTTTAATGGCCCTTAAGGACGAAACTCTGCCTCTCCCTTTGAATCTATCCTACCCATAGGCCAAAAGAATATTTTCGGTACTCAACGATGACGATCGCATGAGACAAATGCGGAAAGAAGGTTCCTTTATGCTTCCGGATGTGTTCCACTTTGATAGAATTACATTTACAATTTTTCCCGTGCGCGTACTTTTTTCCCGCGAAAATACAATCGTGATGGAGTTCTATAAAAGCTTGAATTTTATATTAGTATTTCGTTCGTTGCCACTGGACTGTGAATTTGGAAAAATTGATAAGCCGAATACAAAACTACGAAGCTGTTTTAAAGAGTTTAAGAATACTATTACCTTCTATCCACTTGCTAAAATTATCGCAAGAAGAAATACATTTTTATCTGATTTCCATTTCTTATGGATATACAGGGTGTTCGACCACAGCTGGGAGAAAATTTAAGGGGCGGTTCTGCATGACAATATAAAACGAAAATGAGGAATAACAAAATTTCGATTTCCGCTTCATTTCTCAGTTATTAACGATTAAAGTTCCGCCTGAAATGCGGCAACCCTACCAACAGAGGTGTACGTTGTGCATCTCCTGTTGGCCGGGTTGCCGCATTTCAGGCGGACCTTTAATTGTGAATAACTAAAAGACTAAGCCGAAATTGCAAATTTCTTATTCTTCATTTTCGTCTTATATTGCCACGGAGAACCAGCCCCTAAAATTTCTCCCACCTGTAATCGAACACCCTTTTTATCGATACTTCGATAAATGAGAATGCTGAGCTTACCTCGCGATCGAATTATACTTGAAATGTCCGAACGATGTTTTTTGTTACTCGCTGCACGATAAATAACATCGTGACGGTGACAACTTCGAAAAACTCTGCTCGGTCCGGGCAATAATAGCGGGTCATTTGTCCGAGTTAGCCGCAGCCACGGGGTCAATGCGTGGGAGAAAATTTGCGAAGTTAGTTTACAGCGGACAGTTTTCTTTCGCGGCGACGCGGCTGGCCGGCAACACTGTGACAGATTCATGAAACCGAGCGGCATTAACGGAAACTCCAATTTAATACGTCGACCAAGCCTGGAAGAACCGGAATAATTTCAATTTAACTTTTTAATTGTAAGGCGACACGGGAGATAGGTCGTCTGGCAGCTTATACATTTTGTTGCCCCCGGGCAAATCTGAGAGCCGGGCGACCACCACTGAGCGTCCTGTAATTTACCGCGAACCAAATTTAATACTGGAAAGCCATCTGTTCGTGATTTCAGTACAGTCGAGCCAGCCGCTACCGAGGAGAGCTACTTCGTCGTCATTATTTCCACGGAACACGGTTGCCGCTCCGGAAAATTTCAGAAATTTTAATCTTCTACTCGACGGGGAACGTTTCTTTTATTTAGTTACGTGTATCGGCCGAGTAAACGAGACTCTCTTAGGAAACGCATCCAATTTTGTTTTAACCATGCCGTCTTTAATCCTCCCTTGCTTTCTTATCATACTTTCGAAAAATATGCGTTTATGCAATTTATGCAATTTCCAGTTTTTGTAGACAAATTTTCGAAAAATGGAATGAAATTAAATTCTATTTTTCGCGGGAACAGCCTCTGAGGTGTAAAAAACGAAAAACGAGGGTCGGAATCGCGAAAGAAACAGTAAAAGTTCTTTTTTACACCTCTTTATCTGAGCCAGTATTAAAAATTTTTTAAATGTGTTTTATTCGCTCGGATAAATTATATCCATGCTGAAAATTTCAGCGACATTGGTTAATTCGTTTACGAGTTATACACGATTGAAAGCGAGAAAAATTGCCATTTTTTTACGATTTTCGACTTATCAACGCACTTTTAATCATTTATAACTCGTAAACGAATTCTCCAAAATTTGTGAAATTTCCAGCATGGATATAATTTATCCGAGTGAATAAAACACACGTTTTAAATTTTCAATACAGGCTCAGGTAGAAAAGTTGGAAAAATCAAGTTTCACTATTTCTTTCGCGATTCCGACTAATTCAAAATTTTTGCCTCGTCTAATAAACTAATCCTTCTAACTTCTCACTAACATTCAAGACATTATAATTTTAAAAAAGTTATGTGGTTTCAAATAGACTCAGTTTCCAGTGTAGATTCGAAACAAATAAAAATCCTACTAAATTCTATCGAATTTTATATCGCAGCATTTTTGTTTTTATATTGTAGCAAGATCCGCAATCCAGTTACTGCCCACGAAATATCAAGAAATACATTTTCCCTAGTAAAAAGTATTAAACACCCAAAATTCGAGGAATTCCATTACTTTCAGTAGTACGAACAAAAATAGTTCAGACGCTCGCTCGCGAACGTTGATGTTCGTTTAGTAAATTCGATTGATCATTTCGGCTTGTATCTCTACGCGTGTGTATACATATATTTCAAATGTCCCGTACACTCGAGCGACGTTATATCGTTATTTACACCGGCAATAAACGGCGTTCGCCTCTTTTGAATTTCATCGATCCGCTCGCACGGCGAGCGAAAACACTAGATGATCGGGCCAGTTATAATCGAACCGGTACCAACAGCAGGATCAAATCCGTTATCGTGACGAACGTTTTCAATTTTCAATTCTGAGCGGCAGGCGCGGGGGGGGGGGCTCGGTATCAGGGAGAATAAATCTTGACCAGCAGCGATCAACGGATTTACACGTCTAACGCGGCGATGACGACGTAGACGGCCACGGATAATTCGGCGAATGTCGGGCCGATGGTTTATCCGCCCCTGTCCCTCCATATAGTTTATAAAACATCGGCCGGGCAATTTTCAGTTACGATCGCGAAACGGCTCGGCGCGTCGTTTTCGGCTGTATCGCGGCCATTACGCTTTCCTGTTCGTTTTTTCAACTTCGCCCACGGACAATTGAGCGTTCCTCTGTCCCGCGTTGCATCGGCATCGGGTTATTGTCTATTGATTGCTACAGCATGTTGTATTTTTCGCGATTTTTAAAAACACGCCTGCCCGACGGTGGAACCCGTTTCGCGTGTTCACACCGAACATTTCGTTACGGTCGTTCGCACAGCCAAACGTCCGCGGTTTAATTATTGTTGAATGTTTAAAACTTCCGTTTCCCCAAACAACAACGGTAATTACGAATTCCGCCGTGAAAAGGGATAGAGAGTAGAAGAAATTAGAGCACAGCGAGAAACACTCGTTACAAAAAAAAAAAATGAAACTTTGCGAAGGACAAATGTTACTTTATTCGTCCGGCCGACACGATGAAAAGGAGACCGGCATTATGGAAAAAACTGTTCGCGGCACAAAGAGCTTACAATTTCATAATTGCGACGCTTTCCCGGAGCCGGCGAAACACGCATAAAACAATGCTCCCGGCGTAATGTTACACAGCAACATTCGTGTTGCTTGTCCGCGAGAAAATATTGCTTTCCGCGACTGTTAGGCCACACCCCGCTCGCGAAAAGTATACTTTCCGACCCCCGCGGCGGAGCTGTCTGACGCGTTGATGCGACGAGATTAATTCCTTCTCGCTTAGAACCACCCCCCCCCACACGGCGAATTAAACAAACAAATTTCAAGTATCGGCAAGCCTCGGGACCCGTCGTGAAATTTCCGTGAAACCGTTCGGATCGTAAGACACTCGAAACCATTTCTCCTAATGTGAAAGCACGATCTCCGCGCTGCGCCGATCCGGTCTGACGCAGACAATCCTCTTCTCCTAAAAGGAAACGACATGCATTGTTAAAGAGCGCCGTTCTCTCAAAAGTATTACCAGAATAATGGTGGCTGCTTTAGATTGAAGTAGAATATCCTTACCTACCGCGCGGCCACGGTTCCCGGGGGTTGGACTCGAAATTTAAATAACTTATCGGTTTTAATACGAAACCTTCGAAATACACTGCACCACAAGTGCTTCGCTATTCATAAATCCCCGTTTAAAAATATATGCATAGTTTCGTTTAGATGGAACGATATAATAATACCATGTCTGACTTATTACGAACATATTCCACTGCACCGACCGAGAATTGTACATACTCAACATGGAAGCTGTCTCCACAGAGGATAACTTTCATATAAAATATTCAACGGAAATAGCAGTTTAATTGACACTGTTTACTCGATATATGTCCAAAACCCAGGACTAGCTAGTGACATACATCGGTCAGGAGATACTGTTCTTTGATCCCCGCGACCTTGCACTCTCCGTCTGGCTCTAGAGGTGTGACTATTCGTACATGTTGTGGATAATATGTTTCCAATACAGTGTATACTCGATTTATGTCCAAAACACAGGACTAGCTAGTGACATACATCGGTCAGGAGATACTGTTCTTTGATCCCCGTGACCTTATACTTCTCCGTCTGGCTCTGGAAGTATAACTATTGGTACTTGTTATCGATAATATTGATCTGTTACCAGTACAGTGTTTACTCGATATATGTCGAACACACAGGTCTAGCCAGTGACATATATCGGCGAGGAGATACTGTTCTTTGATCCCCACGACCATACACTCCTCCATATGACTCTAGAGGAGCGGCTATTCGTACTTGTTATCGATAATATGTTACTAATACAGTGTTTACTCGATATATGTCCAAAACACAGGTCTAGCTAGTGACATATATCGACCAGAAGATTCCTTGATCCCCGCGACCTTACACTCTCGAGCTTCCTGGCCCCTCGCGGGGTATACCGCCGCGGCAGTGCTGGGACTTTTATCACCTAGACGTTTGAGACATATACAGAGGAAGCACCTGTAGTTTTATAGCTGTTTTATGGACGTGTTAAACAGATCTTTACAAAAAGCCGCTCCACAGCCGACCCACTTTAGGTGCGGGACACTATAGGTGCTGTTAATTGTTCTACAACGCTTATGCTTTTACAGCGATTCCATTCTCTCGGTGTAACGCGGGAGGGGCGGGGGGGGGGGGGGCAATAACGCGATAACGATTCGCGGATGATGCTCGGGACGAGATCGAGGTTCGAAATGGCGATGAGATTCAGGCTCGGTTGATGCTCGGCGACGAAATACCGGAACAGCTGTTGTGCCAATATTTATCATGGAGGCCTGGTGCTCGCACGGTTGTTGACTAAACAACCGTTCGACAGGGTGTCTAAGCGTGCTCGTGCTTTATCTAGATCTCCGGGGGCTTTCAATTGGGTTAAACAGTTGCCAAACGGGCGCGAAACAGAAGAACAATAAGCTGCCGCAGCCGCGGCCGGATACTTTTGACGGGCGGCGGGGGCGGGGGCGGGGGGGGGGGGGGTGTCTGTGTTGTGACGAGCGTAATCAAAACTGACTTTGGACACGGTGGAGGGTACGGTTACGCCGCATTGTTAACAAAGTTAATTGCCGGGCTGCTTGCGCGCCGTACTTTTCCATGCAAACGTGACGCGTGTTTCGACAGAGTGAAAGGGTCAGAGTATACTTCAGCCTGTGTCGCTCGAATACACGCCGATCATTGCTCGCTGATGTTCTACCGCTCTCTTTGATGTCGTTCGTCATCGTTCCAAAGTGATTTCATTTTGAATTTTCCTCGCAAACGAACAATTATTGTCCAGCAGACTACTTTTCATTACTGGCGGTACAGTGCTAAATAATGGGACCAGGTTCGTGTAATTCAAGGAAGAACATTTGCAGTGTTTCCTCGATATATGTCGCAAATATCTAGCCGATAAAAGTCCCAGAACCGTCCCCACATTCTTCTAGCTAGAATCTTCTAGCCGATACATGTCCCTGGGTGGACCGATGTTGTGGACATATATCGAGAAAACACTGTATATTTCGCACACCCTGTATATTGAATGCGTTCTATAAGGCGAGCACGTCTCTAGTTTGTACGGTACGTAAAAAGGAGATAAAAGGGCACGATGTTTGGAATTGTGGTGCTCCAGGTCCCAAAGACCTTTAGGAAGTGTGCTTTTTGCGTTTATAAGACCCATGGAAAAAGTGACCCTTTGCGTGCATAAGAATTTGAAGAATTCGACCACTTTGCAGAACCCATAACCTTTGGCACCGGAGCTGTTTGAATTCTCAAAGACGTTGGAATGCCATCGCCGAAGAACCTTGGAAGTTGGGCCGAGCCCTTCGGACGTTCGATCGAACTGTCGTCCATGGCGTATTTTGAAGATTGCAACTTTGAGCTGCAGTTACACAGCAAATTTTAGTTTAACAGAGGGGGAGCGATGGTTAGTGTTACTTGCACTGGTGAAAATGAGCAAAGGAGTAGTTAACAATTTCAATCAAACATTTTTCTCACGTTATGTAGCGATCCAATTGTTCTAACTTCTCAAGAAAAATCAAGTAGTATAGTCCAATGTTGACAAAGTCATGCGATCTTTTAGAGCGTACGAATACTCATGGGACTGACTGTATATTTCCATGGTGTTTTAACCCTTTGCACTCGAAGCTATTTTAACTTCAAAACCTGACATTTCTTCTGACCTAGAACATTTCCCTTCTATATATATATTTTTCATGTTATACATACGAAAATGGTGCAATTTACTCGTACAGTACCAAAATGTTTAGTCATTTATCAGATACAAACAAATTTAATAAAAATATTTTGAATAATGATACTGCAATTTTTAGTGGCGCCTCAGAGTCGCAACTCCAGTCCTAAGGGTTAAAGGAGAGATACGGATAGTTTACCTAAGGAGTCCCTAAAAACATTTTTTTGTGCCATGCACAGCAGGGTCACAGAAAGGTCATCTGGAAAAGGCGAGACAGGTCAGAGAAGAAATTCGGTTTGAAAGTGTGGCAGGCTTGCTGACTCTTAAACGCTAGGACCAAAACGAGGATTGCAATGTCGAGCCGCAGGGCCTGTCCTGTGATGTATGCATTGACCTTTGAGGTGACATTGTGTCTAGCATAGGTGGCTCCGAGTGCAGAGGGTTAATATCGTTCTCCTGGCTGCTCCCTTCGGAATGCAGAAGTCAAACTCGGAGAAGACTCCGGAACCGTTCAGACAGCTGCGCCTCGCAGCCCCGGCGCAAAGGACACCTGGCCATCCCGGTATAACCGTAGGTCAAACATGTAAAATCTATCCGGGCACGTGAGTCGCATACGCGAACGTGTTCCGGCGAGCGAAACTCCGGTACGTGCTCCCCTAATGCGTATAACGAGGGTCAAAGTATACGGAGGATCGGCCGAGTCCAGGTGCAGAGTTGCGTCGCGTCGCCCGGCGTCGGTCCAGGTCTACGAGCGTTCGGCTTATCTTCCGCAGAGATAGCTAACCTCTTGTCATTGGAAGGAGGCCATGCTGTGATCCTTAGGCAGCTAACTAGAGCCCCCGTGCTGTTCTGCATTGCTGATTTCCTTGATAACACCGGCGCAGAGATCGAGCGCGGTGATTTATCGATCATGTATGGCCACCCGCGTCTGATTTATTACGTACCCGCTCTACTCCCCAGATCGAATAACGACGCCGCGGTGCACTTCTTGTTTGATCCGCCAGAAATTCCACTTCTCCGATTAAATTCAAATCCCGGCGAACTTGTCGAAATAAATGTGCACCGTGATTGTCATTTCATCGATGTATCGATCTAGCGAGCTACTTCGAAAATCTGTCCGAGTTATTTTACTTCCAGTTTCACTTCCATTTTTCTCGGAGTTTTACGAGCAGATTTTAATGAAACTTTCGGGAGAGGTAGTTTTTTGGAAAATAATCGACTCATGGCTTTTTTTTTTATCGGTCATTATTCACATCGAAGGGGTGAAAACAACCCTTGAACTTTGAGATCGAAAATATATTTTATCGCATATCTCGGAAACTATTAGAGCCAGAAGAATGGCTTATGTGACAAATTTTTTTCCTATATCACTGTGAACAATACCTTAAAAAATTAGAATTTTTTTAGGAAAATAATCGACTCATGGCTTTTTTTTGGTCGGTCATTATTCACATCGAAGGGGTGAAAACAACCCTCAAAGTTTGGGATAAAAAATTTTATCGAATATCTCGGAAACTATTAGAGCCAGAAGAATGCTTTATGTGGCAAATTTTTTTCCAATATCACTGTGAAGAATATCTTAAAAAGTTAGAATTTTTTTGCAGTTTTCCTTGCTCCCAGAGTTCTCGCAGTATGATAAGTATAACACACGAGAAATTGAAGGCAGGAAGCGTACTTTCAACTTGTTCCATAATTTTAATTGTTCCACCGGAATTCCTTTTATTATTTTGAAAAGTTTGTTATGCAGGGAAGCACACGGCGCTAACGGAAAACTGAAACGGTAAAATATTTTGTGTTACAGTTTAATCGTCAATGAAATCCATGCTGCACAGCCGTTCCCGTTGAAAAATGAGCGAAGTGTATTGAAAATTTCACCGTGAAAGTGTTTCTAGGATTACTGGGGCCACCGTCTAATAGCCTCGTTATTTCTTAGTCACGTGCTAATGTCTGCAGGTAACGGGGCTAAAATTAGATCATACCCGAAAGTTTCGCTGCTGCAATTACCGTACCTTTCGATAGCACTTGAAACTTTATCCATTTCGGCGAGTTAATAGGTTGATTTCTGATATCGATTACCGTAACCCGGCAATTCCGCGAACGTACAATTTTATTGCCACCGGGCGTTATATCTCGCCCCGGCTCGAAATTAATGAAGATACGAGAACTATCTTTCCGATATTAAATTTGTTCGACATTTCCATAGAATTTTCCGTTGAAACGGGACACCGGAACCTTTTCGAAATTTCCGTCGTCCCGACCGTCCTCGCCTCGCATTCGTTTCCGAATAAAAAATTCATGCCGTGAAATAGGCTAAAACTAGGTCTCTTCTGTGACTTATATCTGATATCTAATTATTTTATGTCGCGTCTCGAGTGGTAATGCCACGTTCTGTTCTTAAGCGAATATTTTCTTGTCAATTAAGAATGGATGGACTTTTATAGGTCAGGCATTTATAGTATCTACTGACAAAAAACATTTATATTCTGCTCACCTTCTGAAATCGTAATTGACTACAGTGTTTACTCGATATATGTCCAAAACACGGGTCTAGCCACGGACATATATCGGCCAGGAGATACTATGATACTCTGATCCACGCCACACGTAGGAAAGGATAGTAAAGAATCCTCGGTCGCCCAGGAGTGTAAACATGCATGTCCTACACGATGCATGTCCAAAACTCGGGTCTGGCCACGGACATACATCGGCTAGGAGATACTATTCTCACTACGAATGTAAAAAAGGACAAGCTCTAGAGGTCTCAGTCGCCCAGGAGTGTAAACATGCATGTCCTACACGATGCATGTCCAACAAACGGGTCTGGCCACGGACATATATCGGCTAGAAGATACTATTCTCACGCCGAACGTAAACGAGGACAGCGATGCTCTAGAGGTCTCGGTTGATGGTCTTCCAGGGGACCGCTGCAGTGGTGACTTTTATCGGCTAGGCATTTCGGACATATAAAGAGTAAACACTGTTTTACATCATCTAGAATCATAACACTACTCGTAATTAATAATGTATAATACCTGATCGAACGACGACTGTCACCCCCGAAATTTTTAGATGCGCGTCATTTATAGTGATCAATTATAGTCCAATCATATTTGAGAATACTAGCGAAAAGGCTCCGGGGCCATTTCTCACCAGGCGACAGACCAATCCTCCAGTAACCTGACGGAGAAGCTATTCTCGAGATCGAGCCGGAATTAAATTTGGGGCCCGGATGCATGCATGCGCGGGAGCAGCTGTCGAGCCCTGAAGAGTGCCATTAAAATGGAATATGTAGATTCGCTACGAGGTCCCGGACTCTTAAAATCAGTCGGCCGTGATCGCTGTGTACCGGCGCGACGCGGCGCGCAAGAATTTCATTAGGCGGCAGGGAAAAGTAAGTGGAAGGGACCTGTCTGTCGTCTAAAAGTACTCACCTGGTCCGATATATTATAAAGCTGTGTCGCTTGAAAGCAGTAGTTCAAGCATACGTACGAAGAACCCGGAACTTACTCCACGTCCGTTCCGAACTATCGTTTCCGAACATTCGAAAGGATCGATACGTAACGGGGTGTGTAAAAGGGAAGTGTTACGACTGGACTGCCGGATCTTTATACATTTACGACAGAACTGGGTACATGAAACTCAAAATTGTAGGGAAATTTTAATAAATTCAAAGACGTCAATGTATTATTTTTCTATTATTCAAATTATTAAGAGAAGAAATAACATTCTACTTGGTTTCTAATTCCTGTAACCGATGCAAACAATTTTTATTTTGCATACAGATCCGCAATCTACTCGATATATGTACAAAACAAGGGTCTAGTCAAGGACATACATCGACCAGGAGATACTATTCTTCACGTAGAAAACAACAGCGAAGCTCTGGAGGCCTCGATTGATGGCTTCTCATGGGTATACCCCGTGGCAGTAGGGATAGTTCTGGGGCTTTTATCGCCTAGACATTTGTGACATATATCGTCCAGGACACACTATTCTTCGCTCCAAACAGAAAAGTAGAGAGAAGCTCTGGAGGCCTCGGTTCATGGCACCTCATGGGGTATAACCCGCGGCAGTGGGGACAGTTTTGGGGCTTTTATCTTGTAGGCATTTGTGACATATATCGGCCAGGAGATACTATTCTTCGCTCCACGCGACCTTGCATTCCTCGGCGATCGAAGTCTCTCGAGCTTCTAGGCTCCTCACGAGGTATATCCCCGCGGCAGTCTGGGACTTTTATCGGCTAGGAATTTGTGACATATATCGAGTAAACACTGTATACCGTTTCTGGTTCAGATTCTTGGGATACCGAATAATAAATGTCGGCAGACGAATAGGAATCGCATTGTGTCAACGAATCGCCAGTCGCATACCTATTCGGTGAGCCGCGACGATCGAAACAGAAAGAGGATCGTGCATCGACGTCACGTCGAGTCGCGTCGCGTCGCGTCGCGCGTCGGTGGCCGTGTGAATAATTTCCGCGTTCCACAGCGTGTTTTACAAAGAGAGCGAATTTCCGAGCCGCTTCGCTCGGAGGTTCGGCGAGTCCTTGGAGCGGAAGCGTTAAGCGGCTTAATTCCCAATAAGCCCCAAAGTTGATCTCGGCTAAATTCGTCATTTCCGCTCCCCTAATCTGGCCGAGGCCTGTCTCGGTCCTTTGTCTACCATCATCTTGACGAGTCACGATCCGGAACTTGCTCATAAATTAGTAGGATCATTCAGGGATTGACTGAATTTTGTGAAAAGAAGCGTAATCTGGTTAGCAGACTTTCGTTCGACCATTGTCTTCCATTACATTGCGACGATTCCTCGCGGACGGTCGAATTTTTGATTTTGTTGTCAGTTGTTCCGGTCAGTTTTATTTTAAAGGACGTTAAATTGTCTTTTAGTCGGAATGTTCTACTTTGCTAGTTATTAACTGCTTCACACTTTTCTGGTAATAACAAAGTCCTCTGTCTGCGAAATCAAAGCAACCATTTTGGAATTTAATACCCTTTTCGAAGCCAATACTCGCATGTTTTGAGCGATGAAGCAGGCTCGGAATAAGTTTTTGAGATTAATCGGTAAAGATCCTGCCCTGTCCCATAATTTCTCGTGATGCGCATCCAGCAGTAATAGCAAATGCTTCCAACGATAAATATTGTCAAAGAGTGAGTTTCCCCAATAATTTATAACGGCATCGAATCTTGTCGCGTACGAGAAGATCGGCGCGGTATAGTCGGCCGGACGTCATCGAAGTGGTATAGGTCCTCGTTTGGTCGGACAGGTACATAGAACGAGGACCACTCGTCCGCCAAGCAGTATAGGGATTGTGTTTGATCGGACCGGTAGAATAAGGTCCGCGAGTAGTATAGTTATCTGTTTGTCAGACGCAGAGAACAAGGGCTTTCGTTCGTCGGGCAAGTGGTACGAGTCGATCCTCGGTCGGACACGCGGACGGTAAGGTTCGCGGTTCGAGAGACCGATAGAATAAGGATCATCGTGCGAGTAGTACAACTCAACGCTTCTCCTTGATTAAATTCTGTTCTCCCTAAAAAAATCCTCCTACTCCCCCACCCCCCACCCCGGGGGGGGGCATTATCGATCCCTTTATACCTCTCCGTCCCTGCGGCCCCTGTTACCCGGACGAAAAAGAACATCGTACATTACCGCAATCGAAAACAGTCGTCGGGTCCCGTTTCCGCAACTTTCTTCTTCGATTTATTACCGCGAATCTCGTTGTCGGTTCCGATTCAACGAGCGCCGAGCCGCAAAAACAGGGTCGCTCGGCGGGAGCAAAAGTTTCGTCCGGTATTCAAATCAGGGTAAACAAGCCCCAGCCGCCCCCGCCGATGTTTCACCCGGCTAATAAACGACCGCGTCCGACGTTGTTTCGTTCGCCCGTCTCGCCCGGGGTAGAAGAATGATCGTCCTCCATTCGCGCGGGTTTAAGATTCACGGAAGTGTAAGCATTCCTCACAAGGGCACACCTTATTGCGTCGTGACGATAAACCAAAGACAGGCCCAAATCATAAAACGGGACTTTCGGACAACGGCGACCCAAATGTGGATAAGTCCGAGCCCTTTGGCGAGCAGTGCCCGAGGGCCCAGAAGTTTACAACCCTTCGGTTTCTCCAGCACCCCGGCGGACAGTTGGGGCAGGGAAAGATTCATCCCCACACTGTGGAAAGTAACCAATAAGAACATGTTACCCCTCCGTAGTATCTAAGCGTGAAATTAAGGAGAACCGAAGCCGGAAAAAATTATTTCAGCGTTATATGTAGGCTCAATGCCATAATGTAGTAGGTCGTTGAATTCGTCTTAACGTCAGCTGTAACATTATGAAATCAAAAATATAGCTTAACACATAAGAAATTATATTGATCCTCACATTTTATAGAAAAAAAAATTTTTCCCGAAATTTTATGGATTGAAATTTGTAGACATCTGAATACTGTTAATCTTTTGTTCGAACCTGTTTTTCCTCGGATTATCGGAAATCCTTGAAAAATCGTGGCGATTGTGGAGTACGTGCACCGAAAAATCGGAAAAAGTATTTTTACACGTGAATTATGTTAAAATGATGTAAACTATTATTTTCATACAAAATATGTACATCATGAAATGTTTTAATAAGTAGATATGTATTTTAAGAATATTTTTAAATTATTACCGTTAATACGCCGAACGTATAGGCGTACGTAAAAAACTTCTAAACGCTAATACTAAATTAGCTATGAAACGTCAATCCGGACAAATCCGGAACCAAACTTTATTAGCTTGGACTCACAAATCTCTACCGAGTATAATGAGACCAAAAAGACCAATCGGGACTCGCTCAGAACCATAATAAAATCGTTAATGAAGTCTTATAATTGTAAAAATAATTTCTGAATTATTGATCATATACAAATATCAATAACTTTATAAATAAGTATAATAAAAAAATGAAAACAGTCTGAAAGTGTAGTCCATACTTACCTGAAAGATATCCATAATGCAAAAAATTACACAGCTTTTTTAAAGCATGTAAAAATCGCTTGTAAACGTACGATATGTCACAGCATGATTGAAAAGGCAATACAAGTAATAGAATCTCTTGACTTTCGATTAAGTTTAGAGATTCATAAACTTACAAATGAATGAAAAAAAAAAAATTCAGTACATTGTTCTCCACGCATTCAACAACTTCGAGCAATAAAAAAATTACAGTTCACGTTAAATTTTTCAAATTGACTTTTTTCCGGCTTTTCGGGCCAAATACCCCACTGTGCGCCGTTTGTTGTTCGATCCACAGATGAAAGAAAGAGAAACCCACGCGGTGCCGCGTTTCGCCCTTGTAGGACACCGCTCCAGGTGTTGGCGAGGGTTAGCTGAAGGGCCGGTAGAAGAGTTCAGCTCGACTCCCGGGCCGGCACTCGTCCCGAGATGATGTCTTCCAGGTTTTTAGCCTGGCCACCGAGTAATTGACTTCCGCGAACTGAAATCTTGTCTCGAAGTTTCCCGCACCCCTTCTGCTCCGGCCGGCGCGAGAGGATTCTTAAACAGTTGGAAGTATTATGACTCCGCTCCTCGGGATAAGAGTTATGAACTCTAACCCCCCCACCCCCCACCCCCACCCCGTGTAACCCACCGGTGGATACTCCCAAACTTCTTTACCATATCCCGTTGGAATAGAAGAAGCCTAGATAGGAATTCGGGGAACGAACCCAGCTGCCCCCGCGGGACCTTGTTGTTCCGCGTAGAACATTAATGAACCAGACTGAACGAACAGAAAGTTGAAGGACACTGCCGGAATACTAACTAGACTAGTTTTATAGTTGGTATAGTATAGTATCGAGAACTTAGTGTTTACTCGATATACAAAACACATGCATGTCCTACACGATGAATGTCCAAAACTCGGGTCTGGCCATGGACAAGTATCGGCCAGGAGATACTATTCTCACGCCGAACGTAAAAAAGGACAAGCTCTGGGGCCTCAGTCGCCCAGGAGTGTATACATGTCCTACACGATGCATGTCCAGCACACGGGTCTGGCCACGGACATACATCGGCCAGGAGATAGTATTCTCACGCCGAACGTAAAAAAGGACAAGCTCTAGAGGCCTCAGTCGCCCAGGAGTGTATACATGTCCTACACGATGCATGTCCAGCACACGGGTCTGGCCACGGACATACATCGGCGACGAGATACTATTCTCACGCCGAACGTAAAAAAGGACAAGCTCTAGAGGTCTCGGTTGATGGTCCTCCAGGGAACCGCCGCAGTGGGGACATTTATCGTCTAGATATTTGGGACATATATAGAG
Organism: Halictus rubicundus; assembly: GCF_050948215.1. Classification (NCBI taxonomy): domain Eukaryota; kingdom Metazoa; phylum Arthropoda; class Insecta; order Hymenoptera; family Halictidae; genus Halictus; species Halictus rubicundus. The sequence goes on along the minus strand of NC_135153.1, from coordinate 18,938,515 downwards.
TGTTTCTTCTTTCGCGACTTACTCTGCAACCTGCTCAAAGGACAAGCGTACAACGCGGATTTCAATCATCGTTGACGCTCTTTCTTTTTACAAATCTGTAGTTTCAAATTGCTTCTTCGATTTTTCGTTTTCGTTTTGTCACGTGCCATACCGTAACTAGTTTTCTAGCGAATCCTTCGAATTCATTATTTTATGATAATCCGATATACGTGGCGGTACTCCCAACGCAGGTAATTCGAGTCAGAATAATACGTACCGGGTGTCCGAAGTTTAAAGTGTCAAGCTTTGTCAGTACAGTCTACAATCTTGTTTAACGCTTTATTGGTAAGTTGTAAATAAAAATATAGAATCTTACACCACGTGACTTTTACGTGTAAGGAACTTTAACAGTAAACGTACCATCACCGGTCAAATGACCGGTTCTAGATTTTTTATTTGACAATTTTTGAATATTATAAAGATGAGCAACTTTTATTTCACGAGCAACGATTCAATAAATATCTTTAGTAGAGCACGCATTGCTGCGTTGATTAAATCTTGTCATTTTTGTAAGGCAACATGTACCTGTTACTTTTATAGCTCGGTGCGTTTAGTGTTAAGGGCAAAGAGTGAATGATTCATTCACTGAGATGGAACAAAATACAAATGAACTTCGTGCAATAATAAATTTCGAATTTTGCAACGCTGTCAAGCTGGGATTGTTAAACGCGAAAAATATTACATTCCACGAAATATGATACAAATCAAACACAATATTTTCCGACGAATCCGTAGGCAAAATGATTTACGCTGGAAACCAACATGGAGACTTCGACGCGGGAAATTTGAATAAAACATGGTACAGCGCTGCGTGGCAGTGAACGGTAGGAAAAATTTAGCGTTCGTCACCGGCATACTCCGCAAATGTAAATATTTAAACATTCTGGAGAATCAGCTCAGACGCGGCACCCGTAAACTAGGATTTCTAGATTTCCGGTTCCAACGAGACAATGATCCCAAGTATACGTACGTATAGCTCGAGTCGTAAAAGAGTCGCTGCTGTATAATATTCCGTACACATCAAACACTCCGCCACGGAAGCCTGGCTATCAATCTGATAAAAAATTTATGGACCGAAATCGGAAATACGGGTTAAACATAAAACCGTATTCGGAGAGATATAAAACAAAAAAAAAAAAAAAAAAGAAGAACACCTTGACAAATAGAATTTTAATGACTTCAGTTAACAGTTTAATACTTTACATTTATCCCGAACCAAGAGATTCTTAAAAATTGAACTATTCCACAAGTACCGTTCCATTATTTTCGCCAGCCACAGATTCAACTGAAACATATATTATTTTAATATAACGTTATATTAATATATACAAATATTATTTCGATTTTTCAGTTACAGTTTATTTCCACTTCGACAATACACGCCATTCCCGTCGAACGAATTTCGTTTCGATGCTTCAACAGCGCGATAAAGTATTCCGGAAATTAAAAAAAATGGCGTCACAGTTATCCATAAAAGAAACTTCGAAATATCACCGGGCTCCCGGCGCGTCGCACACAAGGGTCTCCTCGTAATGCTCAAATTAAAATTGAAGCTTTGAAATATATCTGTGTTACTCGGCTCGTTCCATGGTGTTGCGCAAACGTGTTCGCGACACAGGGACATCAACACGAGCTCAGTGAAATACAGTGAACACTATATGTCAAGGTGGCACGTAGCGACTACAGCGTTGATCAATATGAACGTTCTTTCACGCTGCCAGCGTCGCCTTCCCTCTCTGTCTCTCTTTCTCTCTCTCTTTCTCTCGATTAATATGAATGCTCCTTTTTTACTGGAACCTTCTCGTTTCATTCATTACCGGCGCGGCGACGGGAAAATCAGTCCATTCCTCGCATTCGCGGTGAAATTTTTTTCTCCCCCTCGTCGCGTCGCCTGCACCGCGATCAGCACTTTAGATCGACCCGCGTCGCGACGCGTCGCGTCGGGTCGGCCAGAAACAACGAAACAAAACCCGGCCGACGAAGTTTTCTTATATAATAAATCTTGCCGCGGTGACGTGCTGTACAAGCGCGAGCGTCGATCAGGCTCTCGTGGCCGAGGAAGAATGTGTCGCGAGTGAGTTCTCGAGAGTCACCCTCATCAACTACTTAATTATAACGTTCTTTTCCACGGTGCCCGGCAAATAAATCGTGCGCCCTCGCGCTTATCTGATCCATCAGCACCCGCCATGCTCGTCGCCCCCACTCTTCAACAGTAGAACTACCGAGCAATAGATGCGACTGACGTATATTGCTTTGTGACAGTGACAAGACTGTGCCCATTCAGACTTCATACAACTTTTATCGTAATGTGTGCTTCAATGAAGAGGTTCATCAAAAAATTTCCGATGAAAACATTTTTACAATTTCAGTAATTGTAAACGAAAAAATTGGGAACCAGTCATTTTGAATGGTCCGGTAGTTCTGGTGTTAACACGTTCCATATGTGGGTGACGGAATGATTTGTCCAGGTTCTAAAATGAATTTTTACGTTAATATATTCATTGCACCAAATCTGATTAGGATCTGTGAAATGCAAGAAAGTTGGAGGACTACTCAATATTGTACATTAAATTTTTTTCAATTTTTATTTCATTGAATAACTTACTTTGATTTTATGGAATTTCTTAGGTTTCTAGTTTGGCAGTCAAAGCGTTAAATCGCTGCCACCCTGTGTTTTCTTCTTTTCCTATTGTCCGGACCCACTCGGCTTCTCTTTCCGATTTCCTGACTTATTATCGACCATTATCACTGCCCTCGTTTTCACAGCGCGTTCGAAACTCGAACTCGGGGCTTCAAGAATATTCTGGAATTTATATGACACAGTTGTCGCAAAGGCGACACCACTCGAGAAAGTATGCTTTTCAATAGAAATTAGACCAAACGAATTATTTTTGCTCGAAGGATTAGATAATTAATTATTAGGTAATTTAACCCTGAGCACTCGAATGGCGACTGTAAACCGCCACTGAAAATTCCTGCATCATTCAAACTATTTTTTACATTATTCAATTTAAACTAAACTGCACCATTTTCGTATGTACAGCATGGAAAAAACTATATATATAGAAGGGAAATATTCTAGGTAGAAAGAAATGTTTTGGAGTTAAGATATCATTTATTTTTATAGATATTTTATTATATATAAAAGGTATTAATAATTTATATTTATTTAATTAATTTTTAATGATAGCTTCGAGTGCAAAGGGTTAATAGTTACCTGGTTAGGCAATAAAACCTAAATTACCTGATTACTTATTGGTAATTTTTTAGCTCTGTTATGGGTAATTTTTGACTACCTTTTCATAAATTACCTAATAAATAATTATTCGGTATTAAGGCATTAGTATTGTCGGTATTAATATTTCTGGGTACAATTATTTCATTATTATCATTTTTCATCGAAATTGCGGGGGGAAAAGTAAATGTCACAAATTTAAATTTTCTTATCTGTCAATATGTTTGGGGATCTGTCAATATCTAAAGAATAAATTTTCACGCAACTTCTCTCTCCTACAATTGGCTAGAAAAGTTTGTATTTTGCGCAAAGATTTCAAGTCTGATGACAATAAATTAAATTAGTATATTACCGGTGACCTATGAAATGGAATAGAACAATCGTTTGTCACAAGTGCAGCAAACGACGATGTATCGTTGTTCAGCACTAAAAGGGTTAAAACGGGACAAGTGTCAGAATGTTGAAAATTGTTGAAGTTGCGGGGCCAATGAAGATAGCACTACCGAGAGCACAGCTGCTGTCGGCGCGCACAGTTTCGGAACCAATTGTCTGGAAACAAAATGTTTGGGGTGAGTTATCTCCGTGCCGAAAGCTGGAGAGAACGTAGAACTCGTTAGGCGAGATCGAACAAAAAGTTATGGTTGTACGCGAAACAAATTTCTTTCTTTATTTTTCTCGGAAAGAATGAGCATCAATTCTCAAGTTCCGCTTGACATGGACATTACAACATTCCACATTTTCAGCTTGTATTCTCAAGCGAAAATATTATCCGAGAATTATGATGTTGTATATTCTGAAAAATACCGTTTCGAGATAAACGACTCGAAAGTTCGAGTTGATGTTTCCCCCAACGTACGATTTAAAAAATCTTCAAACAACTTTCACTCCTGCGGGACTTGACGTATACATACAGGTCCAGGCATGGTTGTGCAAATGTTTGTATACTAATTCCACGTTTCAGGGCAGTTACTCGACTCTGCTCTCTGTTATTTTCATAACTATGCGAATTTCTGTATGAATCTTTTGAAATATTCGCGAGGATCCCGAAATCGATTTTTAAGTTTCCAACGCTGCTTTACCTCTCGGTAGAATTTACTGTAAATCGTAAACAGAGAGTGCACAGATCGCTATGATATTATATTTAATAAGTAGTATCGCACCTAATGAAAAGTGATTGTAGTTTGCGTTCGGCTGACGGCACGTATTAGATTTGTAGGCTAACTAAGCTGCTTGGACTAAGTAGATTAGGGTGAAGTGTGATCAGACTGAGAGAATGAGACCTTAGTGGAATAGCAAGTGGAATCAGATTCGAGATGGTCAGGCAAGTGGTTCGAGATTCCTTCGGATAGAATTGAATCGAGGATGCTCCGTATCAGCAAGTAGAACGGCGCCGCGCCGTATTTATTCGCGCACGAAATTGTGTGAACAGGTGTCTTATATAAACAGGTAAACGCCGCGATGCGCATGCAATAGAATATTTCGATTTGCACAGAAGTGAACAACCGCTTCACCAAGTATGTCACTCTGCAACCAAGTACGGAAATGTCTCTGATATTTGAGATAAATGTATCCCCATTGCCGACGAGTGCACCCCTTGACCGAGACAATACTAATCCCACGGAAAAACATTTTTCATTTTCAGTATTTTTTTTTACGACACTATTACAAACACGTTTGTGACATTTTCCGGATTAAAATAACCAAACATGACATTTTAAATCGGAGCATATTTGTTAAATTGACGATTTAGCGGAACCTCGACTATTCGAAATATTGATATCCGAATTATTCGGAATTTTCCATTAACCAAATAACGCATTTCGGAGCTGAGCAGATCAATTTGAAGCAATCCGTATAGAACACGATTCGTTGCACAAATCAACGAAGATTTAATCTAAGCTAGATAATACGGGCAAACGAGGTTCTATCAGTATCGTGAATTAAACAAGTAAATAATTTTGTTGTGTTTCATTCCAATCAGAAAAATGTCACGAATGACATATATTGGCAAATGTTTCGCAAAAGAATGATTAGAAATAAAACAGTTTTATGTTCAGTCTAATGGTGGTTAGAGATGAAGGAACACACTGATTATCTCGATGTGTGTCAGGTCCTACACGATGTATGTCCGAAACACGGCAGAGACAATTATCGCCTGGAAGATTATGTTTAGTTTTATCGAGCTGTGCCGACGAAAAAAAAAACAGAAAACATGTGTCGAATATTTTTCCAAAATAACGTCTCGCAACTCGAATATGTTCCGTTGTCAGGCGAAAAGCGTCGAACGCGCGGTGAACAGCTTTTGAGGTTATGTTCGAAAAGAAGTGTTATGCAGCGTGCGGTCAGGTAAGCAGCTTCGGAATCATGCGTCCGCAGCTAAATTAGTTTGACATTATCGGGCAAGCGAGCTCGGACGGGGTTTTCAGCGTCGGACGTAGTAGCAGAAGAACACCCTGGAACATCAGAAATAGCTTTTAGTGTTCGGCGAAATCGCTGATGTAGACATAACCGACCGTAGTGTAATCTCCGGAGATTTTCGTGCACAGACGTAAGCACGATGTAGATACACGCGCTTGTTATGCATGTCTCCGGATATGCATACGCGGCCAAAGGATGCATATGTAATCTCGCGTGAATATGCAGGCGCGGCACGATTACTCGGCAAGAAATCCGAATTTATCATGACCACCGGGCCCCCTGCCCGGTGATACACTTTTGCGATAACCAAGGGATTCGATTAAATTACATTTTCCCCGTATATATTCTCCGTTCTCCGATATTCTGGATTAACTTTTTTCCGCTGTCTTCCATTTTATACATTACTGTATCGACTTGCATGCATTTGATATTTCCCCGAGAAAATGAGAACGGGTCCAAACCCCGGCGTATTCTGCTTTTTCATTTTCAAAAATCGATTTTTTTACTGCAATTCTCTTCAACGCGTCGTAGAATATGGGCGCAAAAGAATTTACATTCGAATTTGTACAATTAATGCACCTCGGATATGTACAGGGTGTTCAACCACCCTGGAAGAAAATTTAGGGGGTGGTTTTCCATGGCAATACGACACAAGAATGAAGAGTAAAAAATTTGCAATTTCAG